>NC_060953.1:43643062-43689690 GCF_022045245.1 Lucilia cuprina | reverse complement strand
ATAGACTAGACTATAGACTAGACTATAGACTAGACTATAGACTAGACTATAGACTAGACTATAGACTAGACTATAGACTAGACTATAGACTAGACTAAAGACTAGATTCTAGAGAAGACTATAGACTTAATTATAGACTAGAGTATAGACTAGATTATAGTCTAGACTAAAGACTAGGCTATAGTTCAGACTGTAGATAAGACTATTACTAGATTATAGTCAATATTATGGACTTAACTAATTTAAAAACTATGAACTATACCATAGGCAAGACTGTGAACTAGACTATGGGCGAGTGTTTGGACTATACTATGGACTAGAAAACATGTTTATAGAAAAATTTTTTATAAACGCTTTTTTATCTGAAATTTTCTAAAAATATTTTTTTGTTGTAGAATGATTTCAATCATATTTTTAACAAAAATATTTTAAGAATATTTTTTTAATAAAACTTTTTTAATAAATCTTCTTTTAATAGAATATTTTATTTTTAAAAAGTTTTATTTTAAATTTTTTCTTCAATATTGCTGATAAATACTCTACTTATTAGAAAAAAGTAATCCAATGCCGAAAGTAAACCAAAATGCGCTAAATACAAAACCCCTACTGGCAATGAACTTGCTCTATGTTAAATTGATAGGCCGATCATAAACACATTTCACTTGTTTTACATAAATAAAACAGGCACAAACATGCTGTATAACCCAAAAAAAATTATTTTAGTCTCACTTTTAACCGAAGACTGGCACAAGTGTTGATCTTTATATGGCCATCAAAATGTAAACTTAAAACCATTATGTGTTCGGAATTTTTAAACACAACATATTCACTACAATCAAAACTAGAAAAAATTAAAAAAAATCGTTTAAAAAGGCAATTTTTCGACTATCTTTAAACTAAATGCATAGAAAAGTTAATTTTATTTTTTTTTTGGCAAATTGTAAGAATTTTTAATTTTATGTTTATTTAATTTTGTCTTGAGATAAAAAGAAAGTCAAGAGACTTGTTTAAAATGAAAAGAAAATTAAAAAGTCTTGTAATAAAAGATGTTTTCTTTCGTACTAAACAATTATTTTTGTAAATTACAAGTACGACCTTTAAATGTGAACTAAATTATAATTAAAAGTGAAAATACTTAAATACTACTAAAAATTCTCATGATGAGCTTAAAGCATACACAACATTTTTTTTTTTTTTTCAAATAAAGAATCTAAAATTTTTTTACTAGCGTAGAATTTTCAAACATTTATCAATTACTATTAGACTACACTAAACTATACGCTAGACTATAGACTTAACTATATGATAGACTAGAGACTAAACTATATGCTATAGAAAAGAAGAAGACTATAGAAAAGACTATAGACTAGACTAAACTATTGTTTTTGGTAGGAAATCAGTGATCACAGATTTCGCTTATTTTTGCTGTACTCTTATAGTTTTCGAGAAAAACGGACTTTTATATTTTCACTCAAAATATGTATCTCTCATAGTTTTCGAGAAAAACGGACTTTTATGTTTTTACTCAAAATATCGGTTTTTACTAGGAAATAAAAGTGATCACATATTTCACTTGTTTTTCCTGTATCTCTTATAGTTTTCGAGAAAAACGGACTTTTATGTTTTCACTCAAAATATCGGTCTTTAGTAGGAAATAAAAGTGATCACAGATTTCACTTGTTTTTGCTGTATCTCTTATAGTTTTCGAGAAAAATGGACTTTTATGTTTTCACTCAAAATATCGGTTTTTACTAGGAAATAAAAGTAATCACAGATTTCACTTGTTTTTCCTGTATCTTTTATAGTTTTCGAGAAAAACGGACTTTTATGTTTTCACTCAAAATATCGGTTTTTACTAAGAAATAAAAGTGATCACAGATTTCGCTTGTTTTTGCTGTATCTCTTATAGTTTTCGAGAAAAACGGACATTTATATTTCCACTCAAAATCTCGATTTTCGGTAGAAAATAAAAGTGATCACAGATTTCGCTTGTTTTTGCTGTATCTCTTAGAGTTTTCGAGAAAAACGAACTTTTATGTTTTCACTCAAAATATCGGTTTTTGCTCTATCTTTTATAGTTTTCGAGAAAAACGGACTTTTATATTTTCACTCAAAATATCGGTTTTTACAAAGAAATAAAGGTGATCACATATTTCGCTTGTTTTTGATGTATCTCTCATAGTTTTCGAGAAAAACGGACTTTTATGTTTTTACTCAAAATATCGGTTTTTACTAGGAAATAAAAGTGATCACATATTTCGCTTGTTTTTGCTGTATCTCTTAAAGTTTTCGAGAAAAACGGACTTTTATGTTTTCACTCAAAATATCGGTTTTTACTAGCAAATAAAAGTGATCACATATTTCGCTTGTTTTTGATGTATCTCTCATAGTTTTCGAGAAAAACGGACTTTTATGTTTTTACTCAAAATATCGGTTTTTACTAGGAAATAAAAGTGATCACAGATTTCGCTTGGTTTTGCTGTATCCCTTACAGTTTTCGAGAAAAATGGACTTTTATGTTTTCACTCAAAAAATCGGTTTTTGGTCGGAAATAAAAGTGATCACAGATTTCACTTGTTTTTGCTGTATCTCTTATAGTTTTCGAGAAAAACGGACTTTTATGTTTTCACTCAAAATATGGTTTTTTACTAAGAAATAAAATTGATCACAGAATTTACTAGTTTTTGCAGTATCTTTTATAGTTTTCGAGAAAAACGGACCCTTATGTTTTCACTCAACATATCGGTTTTTGATCGGAAATAAAAGTGATCACATATTTCGCTTGTTTTTGCTGTATCTCTAGTTTTCGAGAAAAATGGACTTTTATGTTTTCACTCAAAATATCGGTTTTTACTAGGAAATAATAGTGATCACAGATTTCGTTTCTTTTTGCTGTATCTCTTATAGTTTTCGAGAAAAACGGACTTTTATGTTTTCACTCGCAATATATCGGTTTTACTAAGAAATAAAGGTGATCACATATTTCCCTTCTTTTTGCTGCATCTCTCATAGTTTTCTAGAAAAATGGACTTTTATGTTTTTACTCGAAATATCCGATTTTACTAGGAGATAAAAGTGATCTCAGAATTCGTTTGTTTTTGCTGTATCTCTTGAGAAAAACGGATATCGCTTTTACTAGGAAATAAAGTGATCACAGAATTCGCTTGTTTTTGCTGTAGCTCTTCGAGAAAATCGGGCTTTTATGTTTTCGCTTAAAATATCAGTTTTTAGTAAGAAATAAATGTGATCACAAATTTTACTTGTTTTTGCTGTATCTCTTATAGTTTTCGAGAAAAACGGACTTTTATGTTTTCACTCAAAATATCGGGTTTTTGTAAGAAATACAAGTGATCACAGATTTTACTTGTTTTTACTGTATCTCTTATAGTTTTCGAGAAAAACGTACTTTTAAGTTTTCAATCAAAATATCGGTTTTTTACTAAGAAATAAAAGTTATCAAAGATTTCACTTGTTCTTGCTGTATCTCTTATAGTTTTCGAGAAAAACGGACATTTATGTTTTCACTCAAAATATCCGATTTTACTAGGAGATAAAAGTGATCACAGAATTCGTTTCTTTTTGCTGTATCTCTTATAGTTTTCGAGAAAAACCTACTTTTATGTTTTTACTCGGTTTTTTCTAGAAAATAAAGGTGATCACAGATTTCGCTTGTTTTTGCTGAATCTCTTATAGTTTTCGAGACAAACGGACTTTTATGTTTTTACTCAAAATATAGGTTTTTACTAGGAAATAAAAGTGATCACAGAATTCGCTTGTTTTTATAGTTTTATAGTTTTCGAGAAAAATGGACTTTTATGTTTTCACTCAAAATATCGGTTTTTACTAGAAAATAAAAGTGATCACAGATTTTACTTGTTTTTGCTGTATCTCTTATAGTTTTCGAGAAAAACGGACTTTTATGTTTTCACTCAAAATTCGGTTTTTAGTAAGAAATAAAAGTGATCACAGATTTTACTCGTTTTTGCTGTATCTCTTGTATGTTTTCTCTCGAAATTCGGTTTTTGGTCGGAAATAAAAGTGATCACAGATTTTACTTGTTTTTGCTGAATCTCTTATAGTTTTCGAGAAAAACGGACTTTTATGTTTTCACTCAAATAAAAGTGATCACAGATTTCACCTGTTTTTGCTGTATCTCTTAAAGTTTTCGAGAAAAACGGACTTTTATGTTTTCACTCAAAAAATCGGTTTTTGGTCGGAAATAAAAGTGATCACAGATTTCGCTTGTTTTTGCTGTATCTCTTATAGTTTTCGAGAAAAATGGACTTTTATGTTTTCACTCAAAAAATCGGTTTTTGGTCGGAAATAGAAGTGATCACAGATTTCGTTTGTTTTTGCAGTATCTCTATTAGTTTTCGAGAAAAATGGACTTTTATGTTTTTACTCAAAATATCGGTTTTTGGTCGGAAATAGAAGTGTTCACAGATTTTGTTTGTTTTTGCTGTATCTCTTAAAGATTTTGAGAAAAACGGACCTTTATGTTTTCACTCAAAAAATCGGTTTTTGGTCGGAAATAAAGGTGATCACAGATTTCGCTTGTTTTTGCTGTATCTCTTATAGTTTTCGAGAAAAATGGACTTTTATGTTTTCACTCAAAAAATCGGTAAGAAATAAAAGTGATCACAGACTTAACTTGTTTTTGCTGTATCTGTTATAGTTTTCGAGAAAAACGGACTTTTATGTTTTCACTCAAAATATCGGTTTTTGGTCGGAAATAGAAGTGATCACAGATTTCGTTTGTTTTTGCAGTATCTCTATTAGTTTTCGAGAAAAATGGACTTTTATGTTTTTACTCAAAATATTGGTTTTTGGTCGCAAATAGAAGTGATCACAGATTTCGTTTGTTTTTGCTGTATCTCTTAAAGTTTTTGAGAAAAACGGACTTTTATGTTTTCACTCAAAAAATCAGTTTTTAGTAAGAAATAAAAGTGATCACAGATTTCACTTGTTTTTCCTGTATCTCTTATAGTTTTCGAGAAAAACGGACCCTTATGTTTTCACTCAACATATCGGTTTTTGGTCGGAAATAGAAGTGATCACAGATTTCGTTTGTTTTTGCTGTATCTCTTATAGTTTTCGAGAAAAACCGACTTTTATATTTTCACTCAAAAAATTGGTTTTTACTAAGAAATAAAAGTGATCACAGATTTCACTTGTTTTTGCTGTATCTCTTATAGTTTTCGAGAAAAACGGACTTTTATGTTTCCACTCGAAATATCGGTTTTTGTTCGGAAATAGAAGTGATCACAGATTTCGTTTGTTTTTGCTGTATCTCTTATAGTTTTCGAGAAATAAAAGTGACTTTTATGTTTTCACTCAAAAAATTGGTTTTTATAAGAAATAAAAGTGATCACAGATTTCAGCTGTTTTTGCTGTATCTCTTATAGTTCTCGAGAAAAACGGGCCTTTATGTTTTCACTCAAAATATCGGTTTTTTAGGAAATAAAAGTGACCACATATTTCACTTGTTTTTGCTGTATCTCTTATAGTTTTCGAGAAAAACTGACTTTTATGTTTTCACTCAAAAAATCGGTTTTTGGTCGGAAATAGAAGTGATCACAGATTTCGTTCGTTTTTGCTGTATCTCTTATAGTTTTCGAGAAAAACTGACTTTTATGTTTTCACTCAAAAAATCGGTTTTTGGTCGGAAATAGAAGTGATCACAGATTTCGTTTGTTTTTGCTGTATCTCTTATAGTTTTCGAGAAAAACCGACTTTTATGTTTTCACTCAAAAAATTGGTTTTTACTAAGAAATAAAAGTGATCACAGATTTCAGCTGTTTTTGCTGTATCTCTTATAGTTTTCGAGAAAAACGGACTTTATGTTTTCACTCAAAATTCGGTAAGAAATAAAAGTGATCACAGATTTAACTTGTTTTTGCTGTATCTGTTATAGTTTTCGAGAAAAACGGACTTTTATGTTTTCACTCAAAATATCGGTTTTTGGTCGGAAATAAAAGTGATCACAGATTTTACTTGTTTTTCCTGTATCTCTTATAGTTTTCGAGAAAAACTGACTTTTATGTTTTCACTCGAAAAATCGGTTTTTGGTCGGAAATAAAAGTGGTCACAGATTTCGCTTGTTTTTGCTGTATCTCTTATAGTTTTCGAAAAAAATGGACTTTTATGTTTTCACTCAAAAAATCGGTTTTTGATCGGAAATAGAAGTGATCACAGATTTCGTTTGTTTTTGCTGTATCTCTTAAAGTTTTCGAGAAAAACGGGCCTTTATGTGTTCACTCAAAATATCGGTTTTTTAGGAAATAAAAGTGACCACATATTTCACTTGTTTTTGCTGTATCTCTTATAGTTTTCGAGAAAAACTGACTTTTATGTTTTCACTCAAAAAATCGGTTTTTGGTCGGAAATAGAAGTGATCACAGATTTCGTTCGTTTTTGCTGTATCTCTTATAGTTTTCGAGAAAAACTGACTTTTATGTTTTCACTCAAAAAATCGGTTTTTGGTCGGAAATAGAAGTGATCACAGATTTCGTTAGTTTTTGCTGTATCTCTTATAGTTTTCGAGAAAAACCGACTTTTATGTTTTCACTCAAAAAATTGGTTTTTACTAAGAAATAAAAGTGATCACAGATTTCAGCTGTTTTTGCTGTATCTCTTATAGTTTTCGAGAAAAACGGACTTTATGTTTTCACTCAAAATTCGGTAAGAAATAAAAGTGATCACAGATTTAACTTGTTTTTGCTGTATCTGTTATAGTTTTCGAGAAAAACGGACTTTTATGTTTTCACTCAAAATATCGGTTTTTGGTCGGAAATAAAAGTGATCACAGATTTTACTTGTTTTTCCTGTATCTCTTATAGTTTTCGAGAAAAACTGACTTTTATGTTTTCACTCGAAAAATCGGAAGTGATCACAGATTTCGTTTGTTTTTGCTGTATCTCTTAAAGTTTTCGAGAAAAATGGACTTTTATGTTTTCACTCAAAAAATCGTTTTTTACTAGGAAATAAATATGATCACAGATTTCGCTTGTTTTTACTGTATCTCTTATAGTATTCGAGAAAAACGGACCTTTATTTTTTCACTCAAAATATCGGTTTTTACTAAGAAATAAAAGTGATCACAGATTTTACTTGTTTTTGCTGTATCTGTTATAGTTTTCGAGAAAAACGGACTTTTATGTTTTCACTCAAAATATCGGTTTTTGGTCGGAAATAAATATGATGACAGATTTCGCTGGTTATTGCTGTATCACTTTAAGTTTTCGAAGAAAACGGACCTTTATGTTTTCACTCAAAATATCGGACTTTTATGTTTTCACTCAAAATATCGGTTTTTGGTCGGAAATAAAAGTGATCACAGATTTCACCTGTTTTTGCTGTATCTCTTAAAGTTTTCGAGAAAAACGGACTTTAATGTTTTCACTCAAAAAATCGGTTTTTGGTCGGAAATAAAAGTGATCACAGATTTCGCTTGTTTTTGCTGTATCTCTTATAGTTTTCGAGAAAAATGGACTTTTATGTTTTCACTCAAAAAATCGGTTTTTGGACGGAAATAGAAGTGATCACAGATTTCGTTTGTTTTTGCTGTATCTCTTATGGTTTTCGAGAAAAATGGACTTTTATGTTTTCTCTCAAAATGTCGGTTTTTGGTCAGAAATAAAAGTGATCACATATTTCGCTTGTTTTTGCTGTATCTCTTATAGTTTTCGAGAAAAACGGACTTTTATGTTTTCACTCAAAATATCGGTTTTTAGTAAGAAATAAAAGTGATCACAGATTTCACTTGTTTTTTGCTGTATCTCTTAAAGTTTTCGAGAAAAATGGACTTTATGTTTTCACTCAAAATTCGGTTTTTAGTAAGAAATAAAAGTGATCACAGATTTTACTTGTTTTTGCTGTATCTCTTGTAGTTTTCGAGAAAAACTGACTTTTATGTTTTCACTCAAAAAATCGATTTTTGGTCGGAAATAGAAGTGATCACAGATTTCGTTTCTTTTTGCTGTATCTCTTATAGTTTTCGAGAAAAATGGACTTTTATGTTTTCACTCAAAAAATCGGTTTTTGGTCGGAAATAGAAGTGATCACAGATTTCGTTTGTTTTTGCTGTATCTCTTAAAGTTTTCGAGAAAAATGGACTTTATGTTTTCACTCAAAATTCGGTTTTTAGTAAGAAATAAATGTGATCACAGATTTTACTTGTTTTTGCTGTAAATCTTATAGTTTTCGAGAAAAACGGACTTTTATGTTTTCACTCAAAAAATCG
The DNA here is from genome assembly GCF_022045245.1 of Lucilia cuprina. NCBI lineage: Eukaryota > Metazoa > Arthropoda > Insecta > Diptera > Calliphoridae > Lucilia > Lucilia cuprina. The sequence goes on along the minus strand of NC_060953.1, from coordinate 43,681,448 downwards.
GTTTTTACTAAGAAATAAAAGTGATCACAAATTTTACTTGTTTTTGCTGTATCTGTTATAGTTTTTGAGAAAAATAGACTTTTATGTTTTCACTCAAAATATCGGTTTTTGTTCGGAAATAAAAGTGATCACAGATTTTACTTGTTTTTGTGTATCTCTTATAGTTTTCGAGAAAAATAGACTTTTATGTTTTTACTCAAAATATCGGTTTTTGGTCGGAAATAGAAGTGATCACAGATTTCGTTTGTTTTTGCTGTATCTCTTAAAGTTTTTGAGAAAAATGGACTTTTATGTTTTTACTCAAAATATCGGTTTTTGGTCGGAAATAGAAGTGATTTTACTTGTTTTTCACTCAAAAAATCGGTTTTTGGTCGGAAATAAAAGTGATCACAGATTTCGCTTGTTTTTGCTGTATCTCTTATAGTTTTCGAGAAAAATGGACTTTTATGTTTTTACTCAAAATATCGGTTTTTGGTCGGAAATAGAAGTGATCACAGATTTCGTTTGCTTTTGCTGTATCTCTTAAAGTTTTTGAGAAAAACGGACTTTATGTTTTCACTCAAAATTCGGTTTTTAGTAAGAAATAAAAGCGATCACAGATTTCTCTTATAGTTTTCGAGAAAAACGGACTTTTATGTTTCCACTCGAAATATCGGTTTTTGGTCGGAAATAAAAGTGATCACAGATTTTACTTGTTTTTGCTGTATCTCTTATAGTTTTCGAGAAAAACGGACTTTTATGTTTTCACTCAAAAAATCGGTTTTTGGTCGGAAATAGAAGTGATCACAGATTTCGTTTGTTTTTGCTGTATCTCTTATAATTTTCGAGAAAAACGGACGTTTATGTATTTCTTATAGTTTTCGAGAAATGGACTTTTATGTTTTTACTCAAAATATCGGTTTTTGGTCGGAAATAGAAGTGATCACAGATTTCGTTTGCTTTTGCTGTATCTCTTAAAGTTTTTGAGAAAAACGGACTTTATGTTTTCACTCAAAATTCGGTTTTTAGTAAGAAATAAAAGTGATCACAGATTTCACTTGTTTTTGCTGTATCTCTTATAGTTTTCGAGAAAAACGGACTTTTATGTTTCCACTCGAAATATCGGTTTTTGGTCAGAAATAAAAGTGATCACAGATTTTACTTGTTTTTGCTGTATCTCTTATAGTTTTCGAGAAAAACGGACTTTTATGTTTCCACTCGAAATATCGGTTTTTGGTCGGAAATAAAAGTGATCACAGATTTTACTTGTTTTTGCTGTATCTCTTATAGTTTTCGAGAAAAACGGACTTTATGTTTTCACTCAAAATTCGGTTTTTAGTAAGAAAAAAAAGTGATCACAGATTTCACTTGTTTTTGCTGTATCTCTTATAGTTTTCGAGAAAAACGGACTTTTATGTTTCCACTCGAAATATCGGTTTTTGGTCGGAAATAAAACTGATCACAGATTTTACTTGTCTTTGCTGTATCTCTTATAGTTTTCGAGAAAAACGACTTTTATGTTTTCACTCAAAAAATCGGTTTTTGCTAAGAAATAAAAGTGATCACAGATTTTACTTGTTTTTGCTGTATCTGTTATAGTTTTCGAGAAAAACGGACTTTTATGTTTTCACTCAAAATATCGGTTTTTGGTCGGAAATAAAAGTAATCACAGATTTCGTTTGTTTTTGCTGTATCTCTTATAATTTTCGAGAAAAACGGACCCTTATGTTTTCACTCAACATATCGGTTTTTGGTCGGAAATAGAAGTGATCACAGATTTCGTTTGGTTTTGCTGAATCTCTTGTAGTTTTCGAGAAAAACGGACTTTTATGTTTCCACTAAAAAAATCGGTTTTTGTTCGGAAATAAAAGTGATCACAGATTTTACTTGTTTTTGCTGTATCTGTTATAGTTTTCGAGAAAAATGGACATTTATGTTTTCACTCAAAAAATCGGTTTTTGGTCGGAAATAGAAGTGATCACAGATTTCGTTCGTTTTTGCTGTATCTCCTATAGTTTTCGAGAAAAACGGACTTTTATGTTTTTACTCAAAAAATCGGTTTTTGGTCGGAAATAAAAGTGATCACAGATTTTACTTGTTTTTGCTGTATCTCTTGTAGTTTTCGAGAAAAACGGACTTTTATGTTTCCACTAAAAAAATTGGTTTTTGTTCGGAAATAAAAGTGATCACATATTTCGCTTGTTTTTACTGTATCTCTTATAGTATTCGAGAAAAACGGACTTTTATCGGTTTTTGGACGGAAATAGAAGTGATCACAGATTTCGTTTGTTTTTGCTGTATCTCTTATAGTTTTAGAGAAAAACGGACTTTAATGTTTTCACTCAAAAAATCGGTTTTTAGTAAGAAATAAAAGTGATCACAGATTTCGCTTGTTTTTGCTGTATCTCTTATAGTTTTCGAGAAAAACGGACTTTTATGTTTTCACTCAAAATATCGGTTTTTAGTAAGAAATAAAAGTGATCACAGATTTCACTTGTTTTTGCTGTATCTCTTAAAGTTTTCGAGAAAAACGGACTTTATGTTTTCACTCAAAATTCGGTTTTTAGTAAGAAATAAAAGAGATCACAGATTTTACTTGTTTTTGCTGTATCTCTTGTAGTTTTCGAGAAAAACTGACTTTTATGTTTTCACTCAAAAAATCTGTTTTTGGTCGGAAATAGAAGTGATCACAGATTTCGTTTGTTTTTGCTGTATCTCTTATAGTTTTCGAGAAAAACGGAATTTTATGTTTTCACTCAAAAAATCAGTTTTTACTAAGAAATAAAAGTGATCACATATTTTACTTGTTTTTGCTGTATCTCTTATAGTTTTTGAGAAAAACGGACTTCTATGTTTTCACTCAAAATATCGGTTTTTAGTAAGAAATAAAAGTGATCACAGATTTTACTTGTTTTTGCTGTATCTCTTATAGTTTTCGAGAAAAACTGACTTTTATGTTTTCACTCAAAAAATCGGTTTTTGGTCGGAAATAGAAGTGATCACAGATTTCGTTTGTTTTTGCTGTATCTCTTACAGTTTTCGAGAAAAATGGACTTTTATGTTTTCACTCAAAAAATCGGTTTTTGGTCGGAAATAGAAGTGATCACAGATTTCGTTTGTTTTTGCTGTATCTCTTATAGTTTTCGAGAAAAACGGACTTCTATGTTTTCATTCAAAAAATCGGTTTTTGGTAGAAAATAAAAGTGATCACAGGTTTTACTTGTTTTTGCTGTATCTCTTGTAGTTTTCGAGAAAAACGGACTTTTATGTTTCCACTAAAATATTTGGTTTTGGTGTATCTCTTATAGTTTTCGAGAAAATGGACTTTTAAGTTTTCACTCAACATAAAAAAATAAAAGTGATCACAGGTTTTACTTGTTTTTGCTGTATCTCTTGTAGTTTTCGAGAAAAACGGACTTTTATGTTTCCACTAAAATATTTGGTTTTGGTGTATCTCTTATAGTTTTCGAGAAAATGGACTTTTAGTTTTTGGTCGGAAATAAAAGTGATCACATATTTCGCTTGTTTTTGCTGTATCTCTTATAGTTTTCGAGAAAAACGGACTTTTAGTTTTTTAAAAAATAAAAGTGATCACAGATTTTACTTGTTTTTGCTGTATCTCTTATAGTTTTCGAGAAAAACGGACTTCTATGTTTTCACTCAAAATATCGGTTTTTACTAAGAAATAAAAGTGATCACAGAATTCACTTTATCGTTTTTTACTAAGAAATAAAAGTGATCACAGATTTAACTTTGGTTTTCGGTCGGAAATAAAAGTGATCACATATTTCGTTTGTTTTTGCTGTATCTCTTGTAGTTTTCGAGAAAGGCGGACTTATGTTTTCACTCAAAGTATCGGTTTTTACTAGGAAATAAAGTGATCACAGATTTTGCTTGTTTTTGCTGTAACTCTTATATTTTTCGAGAAAAACGGACTTTTATGTTTCCACTCAAAATATTGGTTTTCGGTCGGAAATAAAAGTGATCTCATATTTCGTTTGTTTTTGCTGTATCTCTTGTAGTTTTCGAGAAAGGCGGACTTATGTTTTCACTCAAAATATCGGTTTTTAGTAGGAAATAAAAGTGATCACAGATTTCACTTGTTTTTGCTGTATCACATATAGTTTTCGAGAAAAACGGAAATAAAAGTGATCACATATTTCGTTTGTTTTTGCTGTATCTCTTATAGTTTTCGAGAAAAATGGAGTTTTATATTTTTACTCAACATATCGGTGTTTACTAAGAAATATAAGTGATCACAGATTTCACTTGTTTTTGCTGTATCTCTTATAGTTTTCAAGAAAAATGGACTTTTATGTTTCCACTTAAAATATCGATTTTCGGTCGGAAATAAAACTGATCACATATTTCTTTTTTTTTTTTTTTTTGTATCCCTTACAGTTTTCGAGAAAAATGGACTTTTATGTTTTCACTCAAAATATCGGTTTTTACTAGGAAATAAAGTGATCACAGATTTCGCTTGTTTTTGCTGTAACTCTTATAATTTTCGAGAAAAACGGACTTTTATGTTTTCACTCAAAATATCGGTTTTTACTAAGAAATAAAAGTGATCACAGAATTCACTTTATCGGTTTTTACTAGGAAATAAAAGTGATCACAGATTTCACTTGTTTTTGCTGTATCTCATATAGTTTTCGAGAAAAACGGACCTTTAAGTGTATTAAATAAAAGTGATGGAAAATGTTCGATCCTTTTGCTATTTATGGCCAATATTTGATAATTTCTCTATTTCGAGAAATTTTCTTTTTAGAATATGTTTTTAATTTATAACTTTTTGATAAAAATTTACATAAATGCCCTAAGTACAAATTGTTTTTGAATTAGAATTTTATGTCTTTTATTTAGTAAACATATTTGGTATGTTTTCAATAAATTAAACTGGACACTAGTGGTTCATTGACTTTAATTTGTCTAAAATCCATAAAAAGGGCCATTAATCAAATATTTAATGGCTTTAAAGATAAATTGTGAAACATTTAAGTCCATTTAAAAGACGTGTAAAAATTTCAAATATATCTTTATAATTTTAAAGAAATAACCAAAGGGTGGTGTTGGTTTAGTTCAAAGCTTTTGGTTACCTTCCTAGTTAAATAAATATTTTGTATATAATTCGCAAAATACTTTGAGCCAAGGTTTCTATTATATTAAAATTCATATAAAAGCAACAAAAAATGATGATTTGCAAACTATTGCATTATATTTCTTTGGTTAACATTGATCGCACTTTTAGTTAAATTTTTTTGTTTTTTGTAAATCAAAAAGTGACCAAACCTCAGACAATACATGTCTAAACGATCTCAAAAAACAAAAATTACATTTAAACTAAAAATAAATAAAATATTTACAGTGTTTATAAAATAAGTCCCCCAAAATAATAAAATTAACTTACATTAACCAAAAACAAATAAATAAATTGTTTTACTTATTTATGCATAAATGTTTAACAGCAAAGCATAATGTATTGAATATTAAACATTTAAATAACTTAACTTACAACCAGTTGCGCTTACTTCAGTAACCCTCTTAGTAATTTTGTTAATTATTTTTCTTAAACTCTTATCAATTGTTGTTAATCTGGGAGTTAGTTTTTAAATAATTTTATGTTTCGGAAATTACGTTACAATCAAATAAAACAACAAAATTTAAATTTTTTTTGACGTTTAAACTTTAATATGACAATTTTTATTTGTTTTTTTTAAGTTATCACCTCTTTTGCTACAATTAGATTTTTGGAGCCATTAATTTAGGCTAAAATAGAGCAGAAAGCTGGGTAATAAATTTTGTGAAACATACTTATTCTGCATTATGATGTGTTTAAGGTACAGTGAAGAGCAAAAGTAAACTTTTGTTAGTTTATATGTCCTCCTCTAGGCAAGTGTTCTAGGATGGTAGACCGGAGGTGGTGGGTTCGATTCCCACCTGAGGCACTGGTTAAGGAGCACACAATATGTCCGATTTTATGTAACTAACTAACTAACCAACTAACTAACTAACTGACTAACTAACTAACTAACTAACTAACTAACTAACTAACTAACTAACTAACTAACTAACTAAATAACTAACTAACTAACTAACTAACAAACTAATTAACTAACTAACTAACTAACTAACTAACTAACAAACTAACTGACTGACTAACTAACTAACTAACGAACTAACTAACGAACTAACTAACGAACTAACTAACTAAATAAGTAAATAACTAAATAAATAAATAAATAAATAAATAACTAGATAACTAAATAACTAACGAACTAAGTAACTATCTAAATAAACAACTAAATAACTTAATAACTAATTAACTAACAAACTACCTAATTAAGTAACTAACTAGTTTATATGTGATTTTGATGTTACCTATGTAGATATTGATTTAAAGGAGATCTTTAAATAGAGAAATGATCGACTGTTTTTATACCTTACACCACAATAGTGCGTTTGTGCTGATATTTAAACACTCACCTTAAAGTACACTAATCGGCTCAGAATCACTTTTTGAGTCGATTTAGCTTTGTCTGTCCGAATATCTGTGTGTCTATTAAGAGCACTTTACACGATCACACTTTGCGTGCGTAAAGTCTAATGAAAATGTAAAATGAAATTCCATCCAGATTTATATTTTTTTTGTTTACACGATTGGTATAAAACAATTATAAAGTAAAATGGAAACAACTGTTTCATTAATTTTGTATGTGTTTACATTAAAATACATCCCTGATCTAATGCGACCTGCTTGTTTTTTGAATCATTTCAAAAAATGAAAAGTGCCATACGACTATCAAATTTTCCATCCGTATTCTCTCTCAATGTGGGATGGTTTCATTACATACTGCGTTTAGACGATCCCAGCCGTACTATTCTGCACAAAATTTTGAAAGATCATATTACTTGTGTGATCGTGTAAAGCCGGCTTTAGTCCTACAAATTAAAATTGCAGGATTGTCTTACAAATAAAAATTATTCGATTTTTTTTGTTTTTCTTCGAACGATACCCTAATTATTAAAAGAAAATGATCGAGTATTATCTATAAATAAAGAAATGATTGAAAATTCTCTATAATTAGAAAAATTATCGACAATTTTTTGAAAGGCAAAATGATTGAAATATCTTTATAGGAGAAATGTTATACAATTCTTTAGATAGTGAGTGTGTTATTTTCTCTTTGAATCAGCTAAACGCAATGAGCTCTCTTGTGCTCTTTTTACACAGACCTATGATCACACATTTATAAAAAACAAATAAAACCCGTCATAGAGCAAGTTTTTTACTCTCTGCCTTTCGCTGCTATAAAAAAAGATTGGCATAAAACATATGTGTGAGAATTATGCATATACAATTCTCTATAATTCGAGATGTAAATAGGGGAATTTACTACTTTTCTATAAATAGAGAAATACCGATAATTCTCTACAAAATCATATCGATGATCTAAAATTCTGAACTGATCGATAATATTTTATATATAGAATGAACTAAAAGCCACTTTTTATTCGAAATTTAATTTAGAAGAGAAGCCACGCCCACATACAAAATAATTATTAAAAGTCGAAACGATCGAAAACGATCGTTAATAATTTATACGTGTCGTCGTCATCCTGCAAACGCGGTCAAAATACAACTACGGAGGTGGGTACCTTGCGTCAAATGTACATCATGCCATTGGCATAAAACATATGTGCGAAAGAGAAGGATGTACTCGGAAACAGCTCTTTAGCCTTTAAATATAGGTAAGGGCTCCGACTCTGAATTCTCGGATGATAATAACAACACCATTAAAGCTAATCCCAAAAATGATGAAGTAGAGCAAATGGTGAAAGTAGTGAGTGAGCATAGCTAAACAACCTATTGATAAGAAAAGACCATCCGGATAATCATAGTAAGACAATCCCACGACAATCCAAGAAATTCGGATTCTTGGTAGAGAGATAAAACTATTTTATTTTATTTTTTTCCATATTCGTATTTGCTAACCAGAAATGAGTGTCAAAGTAATTTTCTGAAGGCGATCTTGTATTGGCTAATCGTCTAAGAATTTAAAAAGAACCTAGAATATATTGAATTTTGTGGGTCTATGACCAATATTTTGCCATGTTATTTTTTGACTTAAAGAAAATATATAAAAAAATTCCCTTTAAGTGATCGACAATTCTATATAAATTTCTTTTAATAAAAAAGTATCGATCATTCTCTTTAAATAAACAAAAAAATGGCCATAAAGTAGTGAAACGATAGACAATTCTGTATAAATGATCTAGAGATCTCTATTATTAATTAAAGTACTGATAACTATCTTTAAATAAACAAATGATCTACAAATATTTGTTGTCATATAACTTAAAGTTTTAAGCGTTTTTATTGAATTCCCTCCCCTTGGCAACACTACTTAGTACTGTATAATTTAATTTTAACCACAAACTTAATGAATACCCATTGCCTACTTTAAGGCTTTGTTAAAAACAACACGATCATTACAATTTTTTGAATCACTGCATCTTTTCATAATGATTCTTTTGCTTTATTTTACAAAATTTATATAATACTTAATGAAATAAAAATTCATAACATTTTCACAATAAATTACAAACATAGTTTTACTTTTCATAACAATCCAGAGAGATAGAATGAGAGAGAGAGAAGCGATAAACAAATAAATGTTAAAAATTCCAATTTTACCACTTAGCATAACGTCTAAATTTACGCAAAGAACGTTTACCCGTATCACGATCATCTACAGCATTACGCAAAGAACGTTTACCCAAATTACGTTCATCTAAGGCATTAGAACTTAAGCGTGGATCTGATGTAATTCTATAGTTATTGAAATTAAAATTACTATTACGAAACAGTTGTCTACGTTGAGGCTGATGATGTGATGATGGGCCAGACAATTGATTATGAGCCAGGTTACCACCCAAGACCACAAAGCCAGTGTCATCATTTGCTTTATAGGAGATATCATGATAACCAGCTTCATCGTAATAGGAATAACTACCCACAACATTACCAGCAGGATCAGAGGTTTCGGAACGTGCCGACTGATCGGCATTATAGTTGAAACTATAGGGATGTTTTGCTTCTGATATTGAAGAAGAGGGTAACAAAGCCAAATTATTTATATCCTGAACATCATTGCGTGTAACTGGCTGTAGAACGGTGGACGATGTTACTGGTCTCGAGGAGGTAGTGGTGTGTACTGGGGGATGTTGTATTTGTCCCAATTCAGAGGTAAAAGACATATGCATCGGTTGAGTTTGCATGGTTTTCAAAGCACTTTGTACAAAGTTCAAAGTTGAGTCGGAACCTATATTAAACGAAGATACTTTGGGAGTTTGTAGAGTGTTTGTTGCTGATAATCTATATCCATTTGCATTGGCTTCATGATGTGAAGATGTTCTTGAATCACGAGTTATTAAAGAATTTTCGGGAGCAGTATAACTTTTAAAATTGCCATTCATTAATTTTTCAGCTGGTATTATTTCCGGTTGATAACCATTACGACCAGCTCTATATTTAACCATAAATGGTACTCCTTTCTCATAGTACATATAGTGCCCTGTCACTTCGTTGGCTTGATCTGCTGTCTGAGCACTTTGTAAACCTGTATCTGTATTGAAGGCATATTCATAGCCACCATTTTGTTTAAGATAAAAATATGAATTAGCCTGTGATTTGCCTAATTCCTGGCCATATCCTTGTTGTTGTTGCAAAACAACAATTAAGCACCAAAATATTTTCATATAAGAAATTTTCATAATTTTTTCCCCAACTAAACAAACTTGTCTTGACAGCAAAACTGAAGAACACTTGTAACACTTGTTCGCTTCTCTACACTATTCTCTTAAATCTTGGAAGACTTTGTTTTTATATGATTTGATTTCATATTCATATTGATTCGTTGCCAACCGCAATTTTGGTTTAATTGTTTTTGCCACATTGTTTTACTACTAGACTCCATCTCCGTTTATATGGAGGGAGGTACATGTATCGATTTAGCAATGATCATGATCACTTTTGTGTGTTGGTTCGTATATAGGTACATAGATATTTTAATACAATCTGCGTGTGAGATTTTTTTCAATATTACTTATATTGTAATTGCTTGTAAACTGTGTGCATCTTGTTTTGTTTTTCATATGGGATGGGTTATCTGACACCTTTGGTAAAATGTTGCTCCAGTTTTTTTTCCAGAAAATAAGGTTACCAACAAGTGTTTGCAATACTGGTTTTGCTAGCAAAGTATATTGTTCTATTTTGCAATACGAAGTTGGTTAAATTTACAACATTTAAAATCTAAATGTTGAGAAATTCTAGAGTTTAACTAATGTTTCTTGGGGGAATATTTTGTTATTTCTTGCGAGAAGATTTTTATATTTTTAAAATAAATCTATAAAAGTAGAAGAGTCTCTAATGTTACTTAGAATTTTTTGAAAAATTGTTGTTAAATATGAAAAGTTGTTGTTAAACATAACTGCTCAACAGAATAGGACTTGTAATTTTACCAGAAAATAACAATAAATTTAATTAAATCATTTAAGGAATTGATAGAAAATTGTTTTTTTTTTTCTTAAATTCCTGTGAGTGATAATCGAAAATGGATACTATGAAACACATAAATATATATCAATCGATCTTATCTCTATGTTTTGATCATTACTAATAATTTTACGTTAAACTCTTATGCCCAGTAACCTAGACTATAAACTAGATTATAGACTAGACTATAGACTAGACTATAGACTAGACTATATACTAGACTATAGACTAGACTATAGACTAGACTATAGACTAGACTATAGACTAGACTATAGACTAGACTATAGACTAGACTATAGACTAGACTATAGACTAGACTATAGACTAGACTATTGATTAGACTATAGACTAGACTATAGACTAGGCTATAGACTAGACTATAGACTAGACTATAGACTAGACTATAGACTAGACTATAGACTAGACTATAGACTAGACTATAGACTAGACTATAGACTAGACTATAGACTAGACTATAGACTAGACTATAGACTAGACTATAGACTAGACTATAGACTAGACTATAGACTAGACTATAGACTAGACTATAGACTAGACTATAGACTAGACTATAGACTAGACTATAGACTAGACTATAGACTAGACTATAGACTGGACTATAGACTAGACTATAGAACTAGACTATAGACTAGACTATAGACTAGACTATAGACTAGAATAGACTAGACTATAGACTAGACTATAGACTAGACTATAGACTAGACTATAGACTAGACTATAGACTAGACTATAGACTAGACTATAGACTAGACTATAGAAAGACTATAGACTAGACTATAGACTAGACTATAGACTAGACTATAGACTAGACTATAGACTAGACTATAGACTAGACTATAGACTAGACTATAGACTAGACTATAGACTATACTATAGACTAGACTATAGACTAGACTATCGACTAGACTATAGACTAGACTATAGACTAGACTATAGACTAGACTATCGACTAGACTATAGACTAGACTATAGACTAGACTATCGACTAGACTATAGACTAGGCTATAGACTAGACTATAGACTAGACTATAGACTAGGCTATAGACTAGACTATAGACTAGACTATAGACTAGACTATAGACTAGGTACAGTGAAATAACTCCCAAATGAAATAACTCCCAACGGGTAAAATGAAATAACACCCAATCAACTGTCCATACAAATTGGGAATTATTTCATATGAAATAACTCCCAATTTGTTGGAACATATTTCATATTTTAATGTTACTGAAATGAAATAACTCCCAATAAAATTTTTGTCGGGAATTATTTCATTTTTTTGAAGAAATTAGGAGATATTTCATATGTATTGGAAGTTATTTCATTTCTGTAAATTTTGTTGAAATTGGAAGTTATTTCATTCTTGTTGGGAGTTATTCATCTTTGTGGTAATAATTTTCCAAACTTTGGTGGATAATGCATTTTGGATCCTTAAACAAGTGTCGTGGACAGCCGGCCTTCGGCCGGGCGCAAGGGTTTAAAACTCTGGGGTATTTCGAATACTGGCTTCGCTAAATTTAATCTTTCTTTGTACGCCATGTATTTTATATCATTATGATTATGAACACTACGATACTTTCAAATGTATCACAATTCCATATGACAATTTTAATAATGCCCATGAGCATAGTGACATAAGTTCCATGGAATACAAATAGTCCATTTATCATGAAAAGGCTTAATTTAGCGAAGCCGGTGTGTGAAATACCCCAGAGTTGAAAACCCTTGCGCCCGGCCGAAGGCCGGCTGTCCACCACACTTTCGTAAGGAGTTGGGAGTTATTTCACTTCTGTTGGGAATTATTTCATTGGAAGTTATTTTACACAAATAGATTCTTCGACTTGGGAATAATTTCATATTTTTTGGGATTTGTTTCATTGGGAGCTATTTCGCATTTTTTGGGACCAACATTTGTAAAACTCCCAAACTTCCAATTACTGGGAATTATTTCATTTTAAACTTTGGGAGTTATTTCATTTTAAAAGTTAATTTTTGATGAAATTGGGGTTTATTTCATTTTACTCGTTGGAAGTTATTTCATTTGGGAGCTATTTCACTGTACCTATAGACTAGACTATAGACTAGACTATAGACTAGACTATAGACTAGATTATAGACTAGACTAGACTATAGACTAGACTATAGACTAGACTAGACTATAGACTAGACTATAGACTAGACTATAGACTAGACTATAGACTAGACTATAGACTAGACTATAGACTAGACTATAGACTAGACTATAGACTAGACTATAGACTAGACTATAGACTAGACTATAGACTAGACTATAGACTAGACTATAGACTAGACTATAGACTAGACTATAGACTAGACTATAGACTAGACTATAGACTAGACTATAGACTAGACTATAGACTAGACTATAGACTAGACTATAGACTAGACTATAGACTAGACTATATAGACTAGACTATAGACTAGACTATAGACTAGACTATAGACTAGACTATAGACTAGACTATAGACTAGAAGACTATAGACTAGACTATAGACTAGACTATAGACTAGACTATAGACTAGACTATAGACTAGACTATAGACTAGACTATAGACTAGACTATAGACTAGACTATAGACTAGACTATAGACTAGACTATAGACTAGATATAGACTAGACTATAGACTAGACTATAGACTAGACTATAGACTAGACTATAGACTAGACTATAGACTAGACTATAGACTAGACTATAGACTAGACTATAGACTAGACTATAGACTAGACTATAGACTAGACTATAGACTAGACTATAGACTAGACTATAGACTAGACTATAGACTAGACTATAGACTAGACTATAGACTAGACTATAGACTAGACTATAGACTAGACTATAGACTAGACTATAGACTAGACTATAGACTAGACTATAGACTAGACTATAGACTAGACTATAGACTAGACTATAGACTAGACTATAGACTAGACTATAGACTAGACTATAGACTAGACTATAGACTAGACTATAGACTAGACTATAGACTAGACTATAGACTAGACTATAGACTAGACTATAGACTAGACTATAGACTAGACTATAGACTAGACTATAGACTAGACTATAGACTAGACTATAGACTAGACTATAGACTAGACTATAGACTAGACTATAGACTAGACTATAGACTAGACTATAGACTAGACTATAGACTAGACTATAGACTAGACTATAGACTAGACTATAGACTAGACTATAGACTAGACTATAGACTAGACTATAGACTAGACTATAGACTAGACTATAGACTAGACTATAGACTAGACTATAGACTAGACTATAGACTAGACTATAGACTAGACTATAGACTAGACTATAGACTAGACTATAGACTAGACTATAGACTAGACTATAGACTAGACTATAGACTAGACTATAGACTAGACTATAGACTAGACTATAGACTAGACTATAGACTAGACTATAGACTAGACTATAGACTAGACTATAGACTAGACTATAGACTAGACTATAGACTAGACTATAGACTATAGACTAGACTATAGACTAGACTATAGACTAGACTATAGACTAGACTATAGACTAGACTATAGACTAGACTATAGACTAGACTATAGACTAGACTATAGACTAGACTATAGACTAGACTAGACTATAGACTAGACTATAGACTAGACTATAGACTAGACTATAGACTAGACTATAGACTAGACTATAGACTAGACTATAGACTAGACTATAGACTAGACTATAGACTAGACTATAGACTAGACTATAGACTAGACTATAGACTAGACTATAGACTAGACTATAGACTAGACTATAGACTAGACTATAGACTAGACTATAGACTAGACTATAGACTAGACTATAGACTAGACTATAGACTAGACTATAGACTAGACTATAGACTAGACTATAGACTAGACTATAGACTAGACTATAGACTAGACTATAGACTAGACTATAGACTAGACTATAGACTAGACTATAGACTAGACTATAGACTAGACTATAGACTAGACTATAGACTAGACTATAGACTAGACTATAGACTAGACTATAGACTAGACTATAGACTAGACTATAGACTAGACTATAGACTAGACTATAGACTAGATATAGACTAGACTATAGGACTAGACTATAGACTAGACTATAGACTAGACTATAGACTAGACTATAGACTAGACTATAGACTAGACTATAGACTAGACTATAGACTAGACTATAGACTAGACTATAGACTAGACTATAGACTAGACTATAGACTAGACTATAGACTAGACTATAGACTAGACTATAGACTAGACTATAGACTAGACTATAGACTAGACTATAGACTAGACTATAGACTAGACTATAGACTAGACTATAGACTAGACTATAGACTAGACTATAGACTAGACTATAGACTAGACTATAGACTAGACTATAGACTAGACTATAGACTAGACTATAGACTAGACTATAGACTAGACTATAGACTAGACTATAGACTAGACTATAGACTAGACTATAGACTAGACTATAGACTAGACTATAGACTAGACTATAGACTAGACTATAGACTAGACTATAGACTAGACTATAGACTAGACTATAGACTAGACTATAGTCTATTCTATAGACTAGACTATAGACTAGACTATAGACTAGACTATAGACTAGACTAGACTATAGACTAGACTATAGACTAGACTATAGACTAGACTATAGACTAGACTATAGACTAGACTATAGACTAGACTATAGACTAGACTATAGACTAGACTATAGACTAGACTATAGACTATAGACTAGACTAGACTATAGACTAGACAAGACTATAGACTAGACTATAGACTAGACTAGACTAGACTATAGACTAGACTAGACTATAGACTAGACTAGACTATAGACTAGACTAGACTATAGACTAGACTAGACTATAGACTAGACTATAGACTAGACTATAGACTAGAGTATAGGCTAGACTATACTATAGACTAGACTATAGACTAGACTATAGGCTAGACTATACTATAGACTAGACTATAGGCTAGACTATACTATAGACTAGACTATAGACTAGACTATAGACTAGACTATAGACTAGACTATAGACTAGACTATATGCTTGGTTATAGTATAGACTATAGGCCAGATTATAATTTTTTATCTATTAGTTTATTTTTAGGAGTGTTTATTTAACATTTGATGAGTTTTAGCAAAAAGCTTATCGAATTCGTCATAACCAAATAAAGCAATCATATTTAGTTATTTATGTCTTTATAATTAAGATTTGTATTAATTGAATTTAAATTTGCATCAATAAGAAATTAAAATAGTTTTTATTAGATATTGATACTTTAGCATAAAAGTAAAAACACTATGTGGTCAAAATTTAAATGCTATAAATTGCTAGTTTTATAACTAACAAGTTTTTGTTTTTTTTTTTTTGCACACATGTTTCCAAAATTGTTAGCTAAAGAAGATCTAGTGATAATGGACTTAAAATTCCTTAATATTTTTAAAAGGTATTTCTTATATTAAATAAAATGTTAGTGGTTAAATAAAGTAAGAATACCAAATACTTACAGAGTTTTGTAGACGAAAATAATAACTTCTTTTAAAATCGCATTTTAAAATAAATTTATTATAATTATTGAACTATTTCGCCAGTAAAAATTATATCAAATCATAGGAAACTAAATGTATATATCTTGGGAATTCGGGGAATTATTGTGTTTAACAAAAATGCACTTATTTCTTTTTAATATTTAAAACTTTCATTTTTTAATACAACTTAAACTTATATTAAAGATCTTATAAAGATAAAATAAACTAACTTCTATACGGATCACTTTCACTCTCTGACGAAGCCGTCATATCTGCCAGTTCATCGCGTCGCAAAGCTTCCGATGGTGATGGCACCCTACGACCACCCAATGGTAAAATATCAATATTTTGTACATGCGCTCGTACACTTTGACCCGGTGGCAAACCTAAATACCATTTGCCTACATTTTTAATTATTGTCGAATCACGATGACGTTCTACCCAATCACGTTCACGATCTATTTCGAGTATCTTGTGATTGGCTGTTACAAGTGGTGGCAAAGCACTAGCATAATCATCATCATTAGCATCGTAATTATTACTGTTCGTACCTGGTGGATCATAGTTATAGTTACCACCGTCCGAACTTACCGGACTGCCGGGTCTGTTGCGGCTGGAGGTGGTTGATTGGCCGCGACTGGGTTTACGTTTGTTGTTGTTTAACGGTTTACCACTGTTGGCAGGATTTCGTCCTTTGCCGTCGTTTCTAGTGTAACCTCTTTCATGCATAAAGTCACGATCTTTAGTAGAGCCTCCTCTATTGCTAGAGCCACCATTACCTCCTCCCCTACCTCCATTTTTGGGTATACCAATGCGATTTTCTTTAGCTTTAGTTTTTCCACCAGAACCTGAGTTTCTGCCTGAAGTTGCACCATCACCTTCAGCATCATCTTCACTTGCTATTTGATTATCGTCTGCGTCTACTCTTCCAGCAGAGGATTGAGCATAATCTCTAGTGCTACTAGCTCCTCCACCAATGCGGCCTTTGTTACCTCTTCTACCACCAGCTCCACCACCAGCACCACCAACACTCCCTCCGCTGCTGCCTCCTAATTCAGCCCCTGGTCCAGCTCCTGTGCCAAAATCATTGGCCAGTTTAAATGTAGCATCGTTTAGGCGAAAATCTAAAACCTGATTATTAACATGAGTGCCTGGACCAACTTTATTCTTTACCACCCTGTAACCTATGCCCGCCCCAGCTATATACTCTACTGTGCGTTGCACTCCCTTGTCATCTAGAAATGAATAAGTACCACGTACTAAACCATCAGGTGAACGACTCTCAGCTCTTCTATGATCTGGACCGGCCGCCAAAAGTTTATAAGTACCATCAGGACCACGCTGCACTGTCATTTTACCTCGAGTCTCAGGAGGAGCTTTATACAAAGGTCCTGTATAGCCCACATCTATGGGATTATCAGGCACCGAATTGGTAACCTCAAAACCAGTACCAGCTCCTGCTGCATAGCGCACACTATGGCGAACACCTTCATCGTCCAAAAAGGAATAAAGACCTGAAAAAAACGAAAAGTTTTTGACATTGGAAAATCTTCTCTTCTATTCTTATCTATAACAATTACCTCTTACTCTCCCTGTGGCATCATTTTCCTCTGAACGTGATTGATCCGCTGTTCTATAGCTAAAACTATACGAAGGATCATCATAGGGATCGGCCAATGGGTCATCAGGGCTGCCTATAGCTCTTGGTGGATATTGATCTAAATTCGTCTTGCGATGTACTTTGGGACCCGTTACGCGAAAACTATAAACAAAAAAAAAATAGAATTCAAAATTTAAATCAAATAAATTTTAATTAAACAATTTATTTTTTCTTGGTTTTAAGATCAAAACAAGTTTTCGCCCCAAAGGAATGCAAAACGTGCATTTTAGCTGCGAAAACTTATATATTGTTTATGTCGTTGACAAAACATATGATTAATTTCATTAATAAGTTGTTGAATTGATTAAGTTTTTTTTCTTTCATTTTTTAATTATAATTAATTCAATATAAATTTGTTTTGAAATGATTATCATCAGGTACATGAATACAATTAAGACGCATAGCGGAAAAAGTAATAAAATTAAAGTTTTTTAACATCTTTATGCTTTTGTGACTCGTCGAATTATAGAAAATTCACGAAAACATTAAAATAATCACCGAAAACATATTAAAAACTTTTTGAAGAAAAATGTTGTTTATACGATATGTCTTAAAAAGTTTGCTAGCAAAACTCGTCGAAAATCGTGTTTTAAATAACTCATTGACATGTTAAATATAGAAAACGTTGTTGTTGAATATTAATCGGAATTCTTTGCTCTGCAAACGTTATTTAATGCATTTCGACATGTTTTCTAAGGTTGTCGAAATGCAAAAAATAAAGTATTTCACAAAAACTTGTCGAAAACTTTATATAATGGAAGTTGACGAAACTCTTTTTTTTTGTTGATTTTGTTGAAAACTTTTCTATGGAAAAATGTTTATATAGAACTCGTCGAAATATTTTCTATAGTAACTGGTCGAAGATTTTTTCGTAGAAAGTATATGGAAGTGATAACCTTTCAATCAGAAAGTCACTATACGGAAAATAATATTTACTATAAAAACTCGTCGAAAACCGTACTATCAATCAGAAGACACCTCTGAAATCTCAAGTATATAAAAACGATTTCTATTGAAAATAAGTCCAATATTTCTGTATGAGAAGGTAAACCCTTTTACAAACATTTTATTTATAAAACAAAAAACAAATTGTAAAAATTAATGCTTTTAAGTAGGTAGTATTTAGATGATTTGTCTTTAAATCAGTTCCATACAGGTTTATTGAATATTTATTAAAACTTCGCTGTAAAAGAAACTCATCACAATAGAATAACATTTTCCCTTGTCGAAAAGATTTTAATAAAAAGCGTTCTATCAGGTTTAAATATAAAATTTTTCTTAAGCTTTCTATTTTGAAACAATATTTATACGAGTTATTACAGACAACATTACACCAAAATTTATTTAAAAATCTACTGGGAAAACTCGTCGAAAAAAAGAAAAAGTAATTTTTTCGACTTTTTTGGATTGTTTTCTAAATGTTTCTTTATGAAACATTTTTCTACCAAATGTTAAACATTAAAGCAATTGTTTTGCTTTAATGTTTGCAATGTAATTTCGAGAAAAAACTATTTCTATTGAAAATATATTGAAAACGTTTTTTTATAAAACTCCCAGAAAACTTCTCTATAGAAATCTGTTTAACAGAAAATTGGTCCAATAATAGTTTTCTAACTTGCTTGAACGTGATGAAAAACGTTATGAACAAAGATAAACTAAATTTTATAAAAATTGTATGCAAAAGTATATTTTGGAAACTCGGATGAACTTGTCTCTATTGAAAATGGCTCATTAATTGTCATTAAAAAAACATTAACACAGAACACTTGTCCTATTCTTTGGACAAAAAAGTTTCAATAGAAAACCGGCCAAAAACTTTCGACGTGTAATGGGTAAAATTGAATTAGATTTTATAAAAATCTTATGCAAAAATCTTTTATGGAAACTCATCGAAAATTATTTTACAGAAGATTTTTTTAATAGAAAACGGTTCATTAATCTTATATAGAAGTATGTTATTGAAACTTGTCTAAAGTCTATCTACAGAATATATTTCAATAGAGAATAGATTTTCATATAGAAAACTGTTCAAAGACCTGGTATGATGGATTTTTTTCTTCTGTGTCGAAATAATTGTCGAAATGTTCTAGATATTCCGGTAAAACCTCAATATGAATAAAAATGTATTTAAATATTCGCCGCTGATTCGGCAAAATCTCTAGAAATAAAAATCATATTTGTCCAATTCACAATCGATGTCGTATCGTTGTAGGGTTGTATGTTATAAATTTTTTTTAATTAAATTTTTTGAAACAAAAACAAATCCATTATAAAAAGGATTATGACATACTACGATACAACCGTACAACACCAATTGTGAATTGGACAATTGAAAAATTTACCTTTAAAACTCTGCAATACGCTGATCGCTTTCATTGTGTTTACCATATATGTATGTATATCAATTTATTAGCAATTAAAACGCAACTTTTTAAAGGTAACGCATAAACGTTGTTAAGAAGAATCCACATAAACCACAAAAATAAAACAAACGTGTTTCTTTCAAACATTTAAACATTATACCATTAACTTACTTTGTTATTACGTTTTGAGTTTTTTTTTTTTTTTTTTTTTGTAAAGTAGATTATTTAAATTTTAATAGTTTGACATGATAGATAACATTGGTACAGAGGTTAAATGAAATATTAGTGAGAAAATCTATGCAAACTGAAATTTACACTGTTTCCCGTTTAAAGAATTATTTTAAACTAAACTCCCACACACACACGAGAAAATAAACCAAAAAAAAATTGGCTAATTATAAAAACTACTATCGTTTTATAGACTATTTAAAGAACATTATTGATGAACTAAATTAATCGAGTTAAGCGAATAACTTGCTAATTGTGAGCCACAGCTTCCGACAATTTAGTTGGTTAAAAACATTTAAGAACACGGTGATAATATTGCTTATTCTTTGAAGATTTAAATGCATTTAAATTTTATTAAATTTAAATTTATGTTCTTTTGATTTTTTTTAGTTTGCAAATTAATATTCAAATTTATACGCATGTGTTTTTAGATTTTTGAAGCAAAAAATAAGATTTTAGTGTTTTTAAAGCGCGTTAAATAAAGAATATTTTATTTATATTTTGAAATATTTAATTTTGTGAAAGACAGCTGCTAAAAGTGAATGCTAGTTTTTTAAGATTTTTTGGGGAAGAAAACTGGATTTGAGTTTTTTTCTTTTTTGAGCAAAACGTGGTGTTTATGACTAAATGAAACTAAAAATATCCATTCATGAGGTTTGATGAACAGATCATGTTTATATTTTTGCTAATTTTATTTTAATGCAATTTCTACTGTTTTAATTTTATGATCCCTATATAAGGTAGTAAATTTGTATTTTTTTTTAAAAGCCTCATAAAATTTATTAACAAAGCGCTACTTTTTTATGAAAATTAAAATTTTACACAGAATTTATTTGAAGTTTTAACCACTAATGAAAACTTTTTTGATTTTATGTTGTGACAACAGTTTTTTAAACAAATTTAATTGTGCTAACGAATTATGCCACAATTTCATATTTTGCAAAACTAACCTATAATTTGCAACAAATTAAGATAAAATACATTTTCGACGTGTTACCATGGAAGAAATGAAGCCATATTTGTATATAGAATACTTACGTAACTAACTAACTAACTAACTAACTAACTAACTAACTAACTAACTATCTAACTAACTAAGTAACTAAGTAACTAAGTATCTAACTAACAAACTAACTAACTAACTAATTAACTAACTTACTTACTAACTAACTAACTAACTAAATAACTAACTAAATAACTAACTAACTAACTAACTAACTATTTAACTAACTAACTAACCAACAAACAAACTAACTAACTAACTAATTAACTAACTGACTAACTAGCTAACTATCTGACTAACTAACCAACTAACTTACTAACTAACCAACTAATTAACTAACTAACTAACTAACTAACTAACTAAATAACTAACTAAGTAACTTACTAACTAATTAACTAACTAACTTACTAACTAACTAACTAACTAACTAACTAACTAACTAACTAACTAACTAACTAACTAACTAACTATCTAACTAACTAACTAACTAACTAACTAACTAACTAACTAACTAATTAACTATCTAACTAACTAACTAAGTAACTAACTGACTAACTAGCTAACTATCTGACTAACTAACCAACTGATTAACTAACTAACTAAGTAACTAACTAACTAATTAACTATCTAACTAACTAACTAACTAACTAACTAACTAACTAAGTAACTAACTGAATAACTAGCTAACTATCTGACTAACTAACCAACTGATTAACTAACTAACTAAGTAACTAACTAATTAACTAGCTAACTATCTGACTGACTAACGGACTAACTATTTTTAACAAATTGAAATGAAACAAATTTTCGACGAGTTATCATGGAAGAAGTGAATCCATATTTATTTATAGACTAACTAACCGACTATCTGACTGGCTAACTGACTAACGGACTAACTAACTATCTGACTAACTAATTAACTAACTAACAAACTTGATAACTAAGTAACTACCTAACTAACTACCTAACTAACTAATTACCTAACTAACTTTCTGACTGACTAATTAACTAACTTACTAAATAATTATCTAAACAAATATCCAACAAAACTAACTATTAAAAAAACTATTAACCATTTCTCATTAATTTTAAATTTTATCAATAAATTCCCTACTCTTCTTTCCATTTTCCTTTTATCTTACAAATTCCTTTTCTCATTGGCAACTCTGCCTTAATAAGGAATTTATTTAGTTTAGTTCTCCCGCAGTTACCACGAAATTAACACGTACAAATTGTCGTCCGTCTTTAATTGTATTTTAATTGAAGTACAAGTGTTCGAAATCATTTAAAATTTGTAAAATATTTATCTTTACAAAGTAATCTAATAAGAAATCTAATAAAAATTATACAAATTAAGTGTTAAAATCAAGTTTTTGTGAAAATCAATCAGTGAAAAAAAAGTCTTAAATTTAATTAAGTGCGTCTGCACTTCTACCTTTGTTGTTCTTGTAGTTAACGGTGTTTGTTTAATGTAGTTTTTTTTTTTTTTGCTATGTAAAAGCCCTTTGCAAGGAGTTTGTGTGTCAGTGTGGGTTGAGTGTGGTGTGATTTGCATTTTGAAATGTAATGTGTGTTGTTATTATATATTTTTTAAGAAGAGCATAAGAAAATGAGAGTAAAATCTCTAAAGCAGAGCAATAAGAAGAAAAGTATAAAGTAAAAGTAGAAAAAGAATAAAAAAGTAAAAAGTGCAATGTTTATTTTTTGACAACAAGTGTACAATATGGGCAGTAGAGTTGCCCATATTGTAATTAAAGTAAATAAAACGGGAAACGGTTCGGGCGTTAATTAGTGTATAAAAATTAGTTAAATTATATTAGTTATCACGTACGAGGAAAGTTTTAAGGTAAGTGAGAAACTTTTCAATTATTACTATCAAGTTTGTCGAAATTGTTTCTATTTAATAGAATGATCTAGTGACTAGTTCATTGACTTATTATAAATTAATAGAGGAAAATTAAATTTAATATACTACTAAATAACTTTTTATAAATTTTAGAATACTCGTCCTTAAACTTTTTAATATTGCAAAGATTAAAGATAACTTGTCGAAAAGTTTTCTATAAAAACCTTTTCTTAAAAACCAAATAAATTTTTTTCCAAAATCGCGATAAAGTCCTCAACATTAAATATTAAACTCGTCGAGAACTTTTTAATAAAGAACTGATCGAATTTTTTTTACACTGAGTTTGACAAAACATTTTCTATTAAAATGTTTTTATTTGAATATTAATCAAAACTTTTTGTATAAATCTATTCGACAAGTTTTTAAGACGAACTTGTCGAAAAAGACACATCAGAAATATTTCTGCTGGAAATTCGTCGAAAACATTTTCTACTTGAAATATTCGAAATATTGTTCTACATATTGTTACAACTTTTAAAAACTAATTAAAAGATTTTATATGAAACTATGTAAAACTGGATGAAAATTTCTTATAAAATAGAAAACAATCCTAGACAAGTTATATAAGAAACTTCCAAGATTTTATCTGCTGAAGATTTGACCTAAACTTTTGTGCTAGAAATTTTTTGTTTATAGAAATACCTAAATGTACCTAAAATATTTAAATTTATTAAAAATGGTTTGGCGAAAAGCTCCTCGAATACTTTTCTGCATTGAAATATTCGACCTAAATTATTTAAATGTTTTAAAAATAGTTTGTTTAGAAACTCGTCGAATAATTTTCTGCATCGAAATACATGAATTTTGTAAAATAAACATAACTGAAGCAAATTCGAAAAAAAAACTTCTAAATATTGAACCAAATTGTATTATATAAAACGGTTTAATATAAAACAAATCGATGATTTGTATTTTTAAAGATTTCCATTAAAATCCTTATGACTAGAAACTTCACACAAACTTATCAGTCAATAACTTGTCGAAAACATTCTTGTATCAAAGTGTTAGTTTGTGCTGGAAAACAGAAAACTTGTCGAGAAATGGTTTATGGAAATATTTTCCTTTAAAATTGTTATTGTTTTAAAAAAATCTATTTAAATATATCAAAAACCACTTTTATTTAAAAAATTTTAAACAATTTTCATTAATACTGCAAGAATTAAAGCTGCATTCTATTGTTTAAATAAAAAACTACAAAAGCTTTGTTTATACATATTTTTGTCAAAAAGGTTAAAATCAATAAAAATGTTAAACACACTTTTCATACTAAAGTTTAATTTAATAATGACTTGTAAAACAAACAAGAAGAGTCAAATTTGATTTTAAAGTGCAAAAAAAAAAATAGCTTGAGTATATTTTATTTATACAAATAGAAGTAGTTTTTTGTGATTTAAATTTAAATGTTTATAAAACTTTAATAATATAAACAAACTTCGGTAATGGTCCAATTCTTTTCAAAAGCCTCTATGATCGTTTTTAATTGGTTTTTATATTTATGTTATGCGTTCATGGATTCTTTCAATTGTTATGGTAATATCAAATTTTTAATAAAATATACTTGTTTTTAAAATCTATGTTATTTATACCAGTTTTGACATAAATTCACATACTTAACGTCGATCTATCAATCAATTAATCAACACTAATTGATTTTGTCTCTTACTCTCTCTCTCTCTCTCTCTCTCGTGTTAAATAAAATAAACGGAAGTTGCAAATTTATGATGATTTTTACTAATGAATTGTTAATTGTAGGTATTATTTAATAATCTAGAATTGTTGAAATTTTTTTAATGAATCATAATATGCAAAAAGTAATATATTTATTTAATTATAATTAAATTTTTATATTAATTCAAATTGTTCTTATACATATGTATCAAAAATAGTACATTTTTAAACTATAGACTAGACTAGACTAAGAACTAAAGTAAGAAATGAATAAAATATAGTCTAGACTACATCCTAGACTATAGCCTAGACTATAGACTAGACTATAGACTAGAGTATAGCCTAGACTATAGCCTAGACTATAGACTAGACTATAGACTAGACTATAGACTAGTCTATAGACTAGACTATAGACTAGACTATAGACTAGACTATAGACTAGACCATAGACTAGACTATAGACTAGACTAGACTATAGACTAGACTATAGACTAGACTATAGACTAGACTATAGACTAGACTATAGACTAGACTATAGACTAGACTATAGACTAGACTATAGACTAGACTATAGACTAGACTATAAACTAGACTATAAACTAGACTATAGACTAGACTATAGACTACACTATAGACTAAAGTATAGACTAGACTAAAGACTAGACTAAAGACTAGACTATAGACTAGACTATAGACTAGACTATAGACTAGACTATAGACTAGACTATAGACTAGACTATAGACTAGACTATAGACTAGACTATAGACTAGACTATAGACTAGACTATAGACTAGACTATAGACTAGACTATAGACTAGACTATAGACTAGACTATAGACTAGACTATAGACTAGACTATAGACTAGACTATAGACTAGACTATAGACTAGACTATAGACTAGACTATAGACTAGACTATAGACTAGACTATAGACTAGACTATAGACTATGAAACAGAAAAAGGGTTGAAAATTCCTTAAAGGATATCAAACAATTTGTAATTTATTTTAGACCCCGAAGCCGCAATAGACAAATATTATTTAAAAAAATATTTTAAAGTAATTCTATAACTGGTAATTTAAAAAGATTTTTTGAATTAAAACACTCATGGTCAGAACTAAAATATAGCTAAGTTCAGTTTCTCTCAAAGGTGATGAACTCAAGTATGACAAAAGTTTTGTTTAATAAATAGTTTATGCCGCAGCAACAAATCATAAATACCCTACCAAAAGAATATTATAAATTTTTATGCGAACATAAAAAATTTTGCCTTATGTGCAATCTAATAAATTCAATTTGAGCTTTTGTTTCAAACAAAGCTGACAATTTTTTAACACTACTACATATATGATGCATGATAAGATTTTTTTTAGAGATTTGTATATGCTCCAGTATAATTAATATTAATTCATTCAGAAACACACTAAAATGATAAGCATATTTAGTTTAAGTAATTAAGCACATAAAAAGATGCAATATGTTAATTAAGTGTTTTTTATTTATTTTTTTTCAAATGTTTGAAGAATTTTTGGTATAAATAACAATATGAAAAACATAAAACGATATCACATTTTGTTTAACTTGCAAACAATAAACATCTTATCAAAATGGTAAGTTGATATTTGGATATTATTTAACACCAAAAATTGGTCTTGGATTTTTTTTAATTAAACAATCGATTTTGTTATGTCACTTTAGAAATTCGTCATTGTTGCTTTGGCTTTGGTAGCCTGTGTTATGGCTGATGTTTCGGAGTTGGGTTATGATTATCATGCTCCTGCCCCAGCACCAGTACCAGAATACCACCCTGCCCCAGCTCCACAAAACACTTACATTCCCCCTGCTGCCCCAGCTCCAGTACCAGAATACCACCCAGCTCCTGCCCCTGCTCCAGTACCAGAATACCATCCTGCCCCAGCTCCCCAAAACACCTACATTCCCCCTGCTGCCCCTGCTCCAGTACCAGAATATCATCCAGCCCCAGCTCCCGCTCCAGTTCCCGAATACCACCCTGCCCCAGCTCCCCAAAACACTTACATTCCCCCTGCTGCCCCTGCCCCTGTACCAGAATACCACCCTGCCCCAGCTCCTGCTCCAGTTGTTCCCCAAAACACTTACATTCCTCCCTCTGCTCCATCTGCTGAACTCGCTGATGATGGTTACCGTTACAAGACTGTCCGCCGTGTCGTCTACCGTCACCGTTTCTAAACTGTTGTTTAAAACAGATCTGTTAAATGTTATTTGTTATTAATTTTTTTAATTAATGAACAAAATCCGAAAAACAAAATAAAATAAACATAATTACTTAGTATTTAATACAAAAAAACACGAAATTTAATTTTGTTTTATTTAAATTTAGAGATTTTTTTTATAATTTCGTTACAATATTCAGATTCATACCATCCGGGCTGGAATCAATTCATATAGCTTTCAATAGTACGGTAAGTCCGGTTTGGCTTGAATAAAGTGCAAAATCACTGAATTAATCTCATCATTTAAACTCGACTTCTAGTTGAAAATAAATTTTTAATTTCGTTTTTAAACAAGTGTCACGGATCCCTTCTTCCTAATATAGTTATTCTTCATCATAATTTATATCATTAAAATACTGAATATTTTATTGTTTACATTAATTTTAAACTAATTTATAATATTTATTATAATATAAAACCATAAATATAGTTGGTAAATTTTATATATTTTTTAAACAAAACAAATTATTTTAAAAAAGTGTCTGCTAATTTTTTATTATAACTTTATAACACCCTCTTCAACAAAATTTAGTGTTGCTTTTTAAAAGTATACATATTTTTTTATACAAAATTAATTTATGCAAACAAATGGAACTAGTTTTTTAATTAAACTTTTTTTGTATGACCTTCGCGATAGCAAGAATTATAATATTCTTGCTAATTATTTTATAGTTTTTAATAACTATACAAACGACATCTTTAAATAGTTTTGTATGATTTGGAAATTTCTTTTGGAATACGCATTGAGTAAAGGCATAATAGTTTAACTCATACATATTTTCAGAATACTTTAGTAACATATAACCGAAACAAATTATATATTTATTTAATTGCTCATTTTATAATAATATGTAAAAAGGTAATATATATTAGAGTCTCTACTGGAAGTCAAACCTATGACCCTCAGATTTATAGAGTAACAAACATAATACATTCTAGTATCATTATTAAATCAGTTCAGTTCTAGTTAAGTTCTAGTTAGTTCTAGTTCAGTTCTAGTTCAGTTCTAGTTCAGTTCTAGTTCAGTTCTAGTTCAGTTCTAGTTCAGTTCTAGTTCAGTTCTAGTTCAGTTCTAGTTCAGTTCTAGTTCAGTTCTAGTTCAGTTCTAGTTCAGTTCTAGTTCAGTTCTAGTTCAGTTCTAGTTCAGTTCTAGTTCAGTTCTAGTTCAGTTATAGTTCAGTTATAGTTCAGTTATAGTTCAGTTATAGTTCAGTTCTAGTTGAGTTCTAGTTGAGTTCTAGTTCAGTTCTAGTTCAGTTCTAGTTCAGTTCTAGTTCAGTTACAAGTCCGTACGTCGTGTTGTCTATCGTCGTCGTTTCTAATTTGTTGTTTAAAACAAAATTGTTAAAATTTTATTTGTTATTAATTATAAATTAATGCTAAAAATTAAAAAAAAAAGAAAATATAAAACTTAGTATTTAACCAAAAAATTATGTGTGTTTCGCTTTAGAAAATTTATAAATCAAGAAATTTGATATTGTTTGAAATCTTAAAAGTATTCAAAAATATCAATTACCGGAATTTGCTTCAAAATTACATAAAACTATTCTCAAGCAAATTGTCTAATTCACAATCGGTGTTGTATCGTAGTAGGTCGTATTTTTTTATTGATTTGTTTTTGTTTAAAAAAAATATTTAAAAATTGTTTATGACATACAATGCTACAACGATACAACATCGATTGTGAATTGTATATATGTATGTATTAACTGTTTTTAACAGTTTTGATATATCGACGTTAGATAATAATATTTACATAAATTCTATGATATTTCTCAAGCATATGAGTTCACATCTAGTAAATATTTGGCAAAAATAGTAACAACATAAAAATTTTAAAAATAATTTAAAAAATGATCAGTGATTTAATTACAAAATATATGCCGTTATGTTAATTTTTTACAGATGTGAACATAACTTAAAATTAATATTTTTGTATTTCCCCTTTACTTAATGTTGCTGTTTTTGTGATTTTAGAAAAAAAAAAACATATAAACAAGAATTTAAATTCTTTAAGATTTACATAATTTTGTAAGACAATATTTTATTGAAAGCTTAAATCGTTTCATAAATATGTTTGTTTTTAAATTTCATATTTCTTAAAACAAAACAAACTATTAATATTTATTAACAATTTATTTATGCAAACAAATAGAACAAGTTTTTTCTGGAATTTTTAAATCTTATTAGTTTTTATACATATTTTTCTATAAATGATTTGAAAAAAAAACTTTTTTCATAAAATGTATGTTTTTAAGAGTGATTTCCGGTTGTCTGTCTATATAAACAGATTTATAAAGACATTTTCATAATTTAAAACTTATTACAATATAAATTAGTTTATGTTTTCATTAATTTCTACAAATAAATATTTCAGGTTCTGATGTAATCGATGAATAATCGGTTAATTTCCACTTATTAATTGAATAAGTTGACGATTGAATATTCTACTATTAATATTAGAAATTTTAATAAATTGCTTTCTCGAAAGCTATATTTTTAATTTCCACATTTTAGGCAGAGTTTTTGTGTTTACACTAAGGGTATAAATAACCCGACCCCTAAGGGGATATTAACCCGGCTTTTAGTTTCTTAAGAAATCACCTTAGGGCAAAACCTAAATAAGTCCAAAAAGAGTTAATCAAATAATACTAAGTGCGGGTTTCTTACTACTAGGCTTAACTTGCTGTTAGATTAAACTCGGAACAAATTTAACCGATGATTATATTTTTTAGTTATGAATTTAAGATCAGTTAACTTTGTTAGTATTGCCAACTTTTTAGTCAATAACATAAACAATAAAAAGCTATTTTTTGCAAATATTATTTTTTTAAAAGGAAATATTTTAGAAAAACTTAAAATTAACGTTTAAAACAATAATATACTCGCATCTCGACAAAAAGCTGCAAAACCAACTATAGGTCGCAGTTTTTGAGATAATTTAATGAAATTTAATGATAATTTTGGCAAATGATCTTCTATGGTACCATAGACGAAGCCTATTGAAAATGGTTAACATCTGTCCATTATTTCACCTAGCCTCCATACAACTGAACCCGCCAAATAGAGCTTTTAAGTTCATAATTTTGTTTAATATACTCGCATCTCGACAAAAAGCTGCAAAACCAAGTTCTATACTAGAATATTAAAACCAACGACGGGTTAACAATCAAGTGGTCTGGGTTCGAAACTTAATAGGATCTAACAATACCAATTCTTAGTTTTTTTTTTGCGATTCGATAATAATTTTAAACCAAACAGCAGATATGATAAATTCTCTACAGATTGTTGCTGTAGTTCAGGCAATTAGACCGATATCAGCTTATTAACTTTCAACAGATAAGTTACTACGGATAACTGTTACGAGTTATGTACTGTTTGCATTAACTTAACATTCTCAAACTGGCGTTAAGTTCTCTCTGGTGGAGTCCATAAAATACTAAGACTTTCTGGTGGAACCTAATAAAACTGTTACTTTATTCTGGTGAATATCATTAAAACACTTAAAATACAACATTCATCTATAAGTTCGATATTTTTAGTTCCCTATATAAAGATATAGGTCGACCGAAATTTTTTCTTCAAACTATAAACACTCTGGTGTCCGTTGTAAATCGATCTTGCTATTTGGTTTAGCGCAATCTGTAATTCGGGATTTAATTACAAATTAGTGTGTTTAATAAGAATAATAGTGTCGTGTGAACATAGAAAATAACTTTCTTAAAGAACTTTAGGTTGATATTTGGAATAAGTAGGGCTTAAATATAATTTCATATATTCTCGTAAAATTTGGTAAATATAAATATAATAGCTAGCTAGTCGCTAGCTACGTCGAATTTTATCTCTATTATATCGGACTATGGTAAAACGTGGATCGATTTAGCCCATCCTTACTTAAACGAAATTTTACATTTCTAGATCTTTCCGTTCGGACGATAGATCTCCTTATAATGTAATAAGAGCCCAGAATATATATACATAAGTGACCAATATTTCGATGTGTTACAAACAGATGCTTTTGTGATCACGATATTTGGCCCCTGGTTGCGGATTTCTCTCACAGTTTAAATAAAATTTAATAACAATTATTTTATTTTCTTTTACAATTAATAATTGAAAAACAAAGTTAAACTTAACAATTCTGTTTAAAACAACAGTTTAGAAACGACGACGATAGACAACACGACGTACAGACTTATAACGGTAGCCATCATTACCGAAATCAGCTGAGGATTCAACTGAACCTGAAGGGGGAAGATAATCGTTGTGAGGAACAACTGGAGATGGATGATATTCAGGGACTGGAGCGGGAGCTGGGGCAGGATGGTATTCTGGTACAGGGGCTGGTGCGGCAGGGGGTATATAAGTGTTTTGGGGAACTACTGGAGCAGGATGGTATTCAGGGACGGGAGCTGGCGCTAAATGGTATTCTGGTACAGGAGCTGGGGCAGCAGGTGGAATATAAGTGTTATGTGGTACTTGAGGAACAAAACTCATAACAGGTTCATGATGTTCCTGATGGTGATGATGATGTTCTACGGGAGCGGGAGCATGATAATCATAGCCCAACTCAGAGACATCAGCCATAACACAGGCTACCAAAGCCAAAGCAACAACAATGAATTTCTATAGAGAACAATTAGAAATTATTTATAAAATAATTTTATAATTCATCGCTAAAATTAAGATCAACTTTGATTTTCTTTAAATTGCGAGAATGTTTAAAACAAAACTTACCATTTTAAATTAATGGCTGAACCTTTTAATCGTTTAACAAAATGTGATAACTTTTTATGATTTTCATATTGTTTTTTATACTAAAATTCTGTGAATATTAAAAAAACCATAATTTAATTAACATAATGCAATAAATACATGATAAGTAATTAAGTTTTAAAATATATTTTAAAAATTTAAATATTTTTAAATTCCAATATAATAAAACTAAAGCAAATCACATAGAGCTTAGAAAAGTGTAAATTTTGTACCATCTTTGTCAATTCTCGTTTAAAACTGTAGCTCAACTTTAAATAATGAGTTCGAAAGATAACCACTTCTTTACGACTTTACGAAGCTAAAGTACAAAACCAAATAAAGATGATTGATTATAATGGGGGAATATTTAGCTTTTAATAATAAATACTAGAACCGCTTATTAAGTACTTATTCATTTCAGTGTAAGTAATTAAGCGATGTATTTTTAGTGAGAGAATAATTGGACAAAAACACAAAAAGAGTTTAATAACGAAGAGAGAATTCTCATATGTTTACTTTACTTCATTCAAAATGCACGTGAAATGCAATGAAATCTTTGTTCTGGTATTCGATAATTGATCGCATTACAGAAGTTGGAATGTTTTGTATGGAAAGCTGCTTCATAATTTTTCTTAATTCGCTTACAACTCAACATCTAAGAAGCGCTTTATTTAGAGTGAATTAGCTTTTCATAATACAAACTAGAAACGCTTCTTAAGTACTCAATCACTGCAGTATGAGTAATTAACCGATGTATTATTAGCGGGAGAATAATTGGACAAAAACACAAAAAGAAGAGAAGAATTCCTGCAAAATGCTCTAATGTTTACTTTACTCCATTCAAAATGCACGTGAAATGCAATGAAATCATTGTTCTGATATTCGATCATTGATCGCATTACAGAAGTTGGAATGTTTTGTATGAAAAGCTGCTTTATAATTTTTCATAATTCGCTTACAATTCAACATCTAAGAAGCGCTTTAGAGTGAACTATTTCTTAAGAAAAAAAAAGAATCAGACGAAGTTTCAATATTATGATAATGCTGAAGGTAGTGTATAACTAAATATTATTGATATTTCACGCATACGATATTTTTTAAATCTATTTTAGAATTCAAAAATATTTAAATTATATAGCAAAGTATTTTTTTTTTAATATAAAAATTATGCATTTATTGCAATATGCTAATTAAAACTCTAAAATTACGCGCAGAATTTTAGTATAAAACACAATATGAAAACCACTAAACGACATCACATTTTGTTTAACAATCAAACATTAAACAACTAATCAAAATGGCAAGTTTTTTTCTTATACAAATTTAAAGTTAATCTTTAATTTTAGCTATAAAATGGAAAAAAAAACTAATAAAAAATTTTGGATTTTCTTTATAGAAATTCATTGTTGTTGCTTTGGCTTTGGTAGCCTGTGTTATGGCTGATGTGTCTGAGTTGGGTTATGATTATCATGCACCCGCTCCTGTTGAACATCATCAACATCATCATGAACACCATGAACATGTTATGAGTTTTGTACCTGAAGTACCACATAATACTTACATTCCACCAGCTGTTCATGCTCCAGCTCCTGCCCCTGCTCCCCTTCCAGAATACCATCCCGCCCCTGCTCCCCAAAATACTTACATTCCCCCTGCTGCTCCAGCTCCCGTACCAGAATATCACCCAGCTCCAGTAGCTCCCCAAAACACTTATATTCCCCCTGCTGCCCCAGCACCAGTACCAGAATATCACCCTGCCCCAGCTCCCGCTCCTGTTCCTGAATACCACCCTTCTCCAGTTGCTCCCCACAACGATTACCTTCCCCCTTCTGGTCCAGTTGAATCTTCAGCTGATTTCGGTAATGATGGTTACCGTTACAAGTCCGTACGTCGTGTTGTCTACCGTCGTCGTTTCTAAACTGTTGTTTAAAACAGAATTGTTAAATTTTACTTCATTGTTAATTTTTAATTAATTATAAATTCTAAAACAAAATAAATAATATATAAGTAATTAATATTTAATTACAAAATTTAAATAACGGTTTCTTATAATAACGGTATATCGTTTAAAAACTGATGTTTTAAACTTGTAAAACAAGTCATTACAACTATAACCTTGACCAAAAGGTTAGTATAATGAAACTTAACTCTTAATTAACTTTTTTTGGTAATTCTATAAAGTTTTTTATTGTTTTATCTTTAACAAGTTTTTTTTAACAAAAAATCTTTTAAATTTTATTAAAGCGTAACTCCTTTTGGTGGCAAACACAACTTCATTAAAAATTCATTTGTAAAATGCTCTACTTCTAAATGTTATCACTTTTAGCTAAAATTATAATTTTTTGGTTTATCTTTTCATGATTTACATATTTTTGACGTAATTTTTTTAAAATAATTTCTTTTTTTGTTTTAAGCAAATAAACAAAAATATTGTTGTATAAGTTTGTCTACCTTTTATAAGTTCATAACACCCTCAGCTAAAGAATTAATGGGAATTTTTATACCCTACACCAACTTATGTAACGCATTGAAATATTGTTTTAATCCCCACCTTAAAGTATATAAATAGGCTCTTAATTAGTTTTATGCTAATTTTGGTAATAATCGGGCTTCATTTGACCCAAGCGTACATACAAGTAGAATTAGAACAAAAAAAATTTATTAGCTTCATTATTAAACATAATCCACATTTTTTCATACTATTCTCTGGTGTAGGGTATCATATATAGTCGGACAGGCCCGACTATAGATTCTTGCTTTTTTTTAAATATATTTTGTTTAAATATATATTTTTGTATATTAAATAGATAGAAATTTATATGCAAACATATAGAACTAGTTTTTTGGTGGAATCTTTTTAGTGCCCTTCAACTTTTTGTTAATGCTATAATGGTTTTATCTAGAAGTTAGCAACATCATGAGAATAGATCATTTTCCAAAGAACCTGCTACGATACAAATTCTAGCAGTCTACAGGCCGATATAGTTTTATATATAAACAAGATAAAAGACTATCCTATAGTCAACACTTATGAACATAGGCTGGTCGTTTGTCAAGACTACAGATCACTCCATAGTTAAAACTAAAGACTGTTTTAGAGTCAGGAATAGTCTATAGTCTTTACTAGGCTATAGACTATTCTATATTCAAGGCTATAGACTATTCAATAGTGAAGACTACAGTCTATTCTATAGTCAAAACTCAAGACTATACTGGACTAGTTAAGACTTTAGAATATTCTATAGTCAACAATATAGACTAATCTGGGGTCAAGATTATAGACTAATTGTATATCCAATACTACAGACTATTCTATAGTCAAAACTATAGACAGTTTTTAGTCAATACTATAGACCCTCTTACTGTAAATACTATAGTCAAGACTATAGACTATTCTATAGTCAAGACTATAGACTATTATATAGTTAAGACTATAGACTGTTCTATTGTCAAGACTATAGACTGTTCTATTGTCAAGACTATAGAATGTTCTATAGTCAAGACTATAGAATGTTCTATAGTCAAGACTACAGAATGTTCTATAGTCAAGACTATAGAATGTTCTATAGTCAAGACTATAGAATGTTTTATAGTCAAGACTATAGAATGTTCTATAGTCAAGACTGTAGAATGATTTATAGTCAAGACTATAGAATGTTTTATAGTTAAGACTATAGAATGTTTTATAGTCAAGACTATAGAATGTTCTATAGTCAAGACTATAGAATGTTCTACAGTCAAGACTATAGAATGTTCTATAGTCAAGACTATAGACTGTTCTGTAGTCAAGACTATAGACGGTTCTATAGGCATGACTATAGACTGTTCTGTAGGCATGACTATAGACTGTTCTATAGTCAAGACTATAGACTGTTCTATACTCAAGACTTTTCTACACTCAAGACTATAGACTATTCTATACTCAAGACTATAGACTGTTCTATAGTAAAGACTATATACTGTTCTATAGTCAAGACTATAGACTGTTTTATAGTAAAGACTATATACTGTTCTATAGTCAAGACTATAGACTGTTCTATAGGCATGACTATAGACTGTTCTATAGGCATGGCTTTATACTGTTCTATAGTCAAGACTATAGACTGTCCTATAGTTAAGACTATAGACTGTTCTATAGTCAAGACTATAGACTGTTCTATAGTTAAGACTATAGATTGTTCTATAGGCAAGACCATAGACTATTCTATATGTTCTATAGTCAAGACTATAGAATGTTCTATAGTCAAGACTATAGAATGTTTTATAGTCAAGACTATAGACTGTTCTATACTCAAGACTTTTCTACACTCAAGACTATAGTCTGTTCTATAGTCAAGACTATAGACTGTTCTATAGTCAAGACTATAGACTGTTCTATAGGCATGACTATAGACTGTTCTATAGGCATGACTATAGACTGTTCTATAGGCATGACTATAGACTGTTCTATAGTCAAGACTATAGACTGTTCTATAGTCAAGACTATATACTGTTCTATAGTCAAGACTATAGACTGTTCTATAGGCATGACTATAGACTGTTCTATAGGCATGACTTTATACTGTTCTATAGTCAAGACTATAGACTGTCCTATAGTTAAGACTATAGACTGTTCTATAGTCAAGACTATAGACTGTTCTATAGTTAAGACTATAGACTGTTCTATAGTTAAGACTATAGAATGTTCTATAGTCAAGACTATAGAATGTTCTATAGTCAAGACTATAGAATTTTCTATAGTCAAGATTATAGAATTTTCTATAGTCAAGACTATAGAATGTTCTATAGTCAAGACTATAGAATTTTCTATAGTCAAGACTATAGAATGTTCTATAGTCAAGACTATAGAATGTTCTATAGTCAAGAATGTTCTATAGTCAAGACTATAGAATGTTCTACACTCAAGACTATAGACTGTTCTATAGTCAAGACTATAGATAGTTCTATAGGCATGACTATAGACTGTTCTATAGTCATGACTATAGACCGTTCTATAGTCATGACTATAGAATGTTCTATAGGCATGACTATAGTCTGCTCTATAGTCAAGACTGTAGACTGTCCTATAGTTAAGACTATAGACTGTTCTATAGTCAAGACTATAGACTGTTCTATAGTCAAAACTAATATTCCATAATCAAAACTGAAGACTGGTCTATAGTACATACTATTAATTAGAAACTGTAACAGTGAAGATTGAAATGTTGTCAAAACTATAGTGTAAACTACAGACTATAGAGCTATATTTACGGCCGTAAACTGATCTATATGCAAAACTAAAAACATTTTAATCAAGCAATTTTAGATAGAAGACTAACTTTTTCATAACAAAAAACTGCTTCGAGAAGAGATTTTATTGTGTAAAAGAGTATTCAAAAGTCAACTCAAAGATTTAAAATTTTCAAAAATTCTAGTAGCATCTTTTACATAACCTGTTTAAAATATAAAAACTATTGATAAAAACTTTAGTTAAAACTTTTAATTAGTAGCATAAATTATGCAAAAAGTTCTCAAATTTTATTAAATGCCTTTAAATATATATGGGAAAAAACTAGATTTTAAAAAATAGAAATGGTGTGTGCATTATGTAGGCACAAGTTATTGAAAAAAAATTCTAAAATATTTAAATCAGAAAACTAAACGCATTAACTAAATTAATGATTACAGATAATTAATGATGGTAAAATATACAGATTAAAATTAAACAAAATAACATGAACCAACAATGTTTAAAAACTAAAAAACCAACAAGATTTTGTAAAATTTTATTGTTTTTTTTTTTTAATTTAGTTGCTTCGATTAGTTATTGTATTTTTTTTTTTTGTATTTTATTTTGAAGTTTTTATATAAAACCGGATAATCATAGTAGTAAAATTGAAACATATGTTTTTGAGAAGTCGTCTTCAGCAAAATCTTCAAAATTAAAATAGAGAGTGTGTGAGAAACGAAGGGTGCTTACTGTTAAAGAACTTCCGTTAATTTATGCTAAAAATTGGAATCTAAATGACTCGCAGAATTTTAGTATAAATAACAATATTGAAAACTCAAAACGATATCATATTTTGTTGAACAATCAAACAATCAACAACGTAGCAAAATGGTAAGATTTTTTGATCCCAAAAATTACAAATGTAAATTAATACATTATTATTTTCTTTAATAGAAATTCATCGTTCTTGGTTTGGCTTTGGTAGCCTGTGTTATGGCTGATGTCTCTGAATTGGGTTATGACTATCATGCCCCTGCTCCCGTAGAACACCACCATCATGAACATCATGAGGTTGTTGCTTCCGTACCCGAAGCTCCCAAGAATACTTACATCCCACCTGCCGTCCATGCTCCAGCTCCTGCCCCCGTTCACCATGCTCCCGCCCCTGTCCACCACGCTCCCGCTCCCGTCCACCACG
>NC_060953.1:43641626-43642962 GCF_022045245.1 Lucilia cuprina | reverse complement strand
TCTAGTCTATAGTCTAGTCTATAGTCTAGTCTATAGTCTAGTCTATAGTCTAGTCTATAGTCTAGTCTATAGTCTAGTCTGTAGTCTAGTATATAGTCTAGTCTATAGACTAGTCTATAGTCTAGTATATAGTCTAGTCTATAGTCTATTGAATTAAAGTCTATAAATAGTCTAGTATAAAGTGACATATCACACATTTTATGATATCCTCGAAGCTAATGCTGTTAATAGAAAAGTAGTATAATTCTGTTTCCGGGTACAATACGTAGATATCAATACCCCTTTTAGAATCATGTTTGTCACAACGATTTAATAGAGTTTGCTTTTATATTTCGATCGACAAATATTCCCTACTCCTAATATCTGAGTTTTGCCTAGCCTTTAGTGTACACAATAATCTAGTCTATAATAGACTAGTCTACGGTCAATTCTAGTCTATGGTCAACTAGTCTATAATCTATTCCATCGTCTAGTCCAGTAATATCTATTAATTTAAAAATATTAAAATCTAATTCATTCGTAAATTTATGTATATAAATCAAAGCAAACAAATTAGTTGTAAATTTTGCGACTAAACTTCTAATGAATTTATTTCGAAATTATTTTAATAAGTATGTAAAAATCTTTACAAATTCATACAAAAGTGTATGACTAGAGTT
This sequence comes from Lucilia cuprina, assembly GCF_022045245.1. Taxonomy (NCBI): domain Eukaryota; kingdom Metazoa; phylum Arthropoda; class Insecta; order Diptera; family Calliphoridae; genus Lucilia; species Lucilia cuprina. Next base: position 43,642,303 of record NC_060953.1, on the reverse strand, counting down.
AATAAATTTTTTACCAACAGACAAATTAAAATACAATAGAATATGAAAAAAGATTATCTCAAAAATACGATAACAACGGATATACAGAACATTGAATTAATTCGGTATGTGTTTTAAATCAAACAAATCAAATGTGGGGCTTTTTTCATCTGTTGTAATTCCAAATACATTGATCATCTTTAGCGCAGTAGTTATTTATCATTCTTAAATTTAAAATTCAAATTTCAACAAGAATTTTCACTGTTTAGTTGTTACGCTAACAGTTGCCATTTATAAACCATTTAAAAGCTGATTTATTTTTTAGTTTTTCTTAAAAAAGAGAGAATGAAAATTTGTTTTGATTTCAAGCGAACGTTATTTTTTAAAGTCGGAAGATTGCACAAGGAAACAAGAAAATTAACAAGCAATTATTGTTTTGATAAGTGGTACATCCATGACTTGAATGACGGGTAGTTTTTTTTTCATTTTTAGTTCATATATTTTTTGTTGTTGTCGGTGTCTAATCGATAATCTGATCTGTAGACCTGTCAGAATTTTAGAATATAGTCTAGTCTACGGTTTAGTTTATTGTCTAGTCTATAGTCTAGTGTACAGTCTAGTCTATAGTCTAGTCTATAGTCTAGTCTATAGTCTAGTCTATAGTCTAGTCTATAGTCTAGTCTATAGTCTAGTCTATA
>NC_060953.1:43626461-43641526 GCF_022045245.1 Lucilia cuprina | reverse complement strand
GTCTAGTCTATAGTCTAGTCTATAGTCTAGTTTATAGTCTAGTCTATAGTCTAGTCTATAGTCTAGTCTATAGTCTAGTCTATAGTCTTGTCTATAGTCTAGTCTATATTATCTATATCTTATCTTGTATATAGAATATACTATACTTGATTATATGTAGTATAGTCCAGCCTTTTATCTAGTACAGTTTATAGTCTAGTCTAAAATCGACTTCCGGCGTCAGTTGAGTCTAAGGTGTTTAGGCAATTTGTTATAGAGCATTTAGCTTGAAATTGAACTTTAATAAAGACTGAACGAAACAAGCCTTTTAGCGCACAATCACAAAAACTAAAAACAGCAACAACAGAAAATCGTTTAGACTAGACAACAATTGGTTATTTAACAAAAGCAAAATAAAAAACATTAACAATAATAAAAAATAAATAGAATAATAAAGCAAAAACAAAACAGTAGCAGCAGTATCATGATAAAGTGTTAGAATTGTTTAATTTATGCTTCAGTAAATTCTGTAGGCTACATAAATATAACAACTTCATCTTCTCTTCAAGTTACTTCTTTTGGCGGCTACTGTTTTTTTGGTTGGAATTTAATCAAACAAAATGATTTGTTACTTTTTGTATAACTTCTTTCAACTACATATTTGTTCTTGTTAAATTTATTTAGTTTAAATCATTATAATTCTTAAGATGCGTAAGTTGCTGCTGTATCATTGTCTTTTTAATTTGTATATGTGTGTGTGTATTTTTATTGACTTACCCTCTTGGACCCGCTGTATAGACGGTTTCCTCAACATTACCCGTGGCTGGATTACGCGAACCATAACGACCTCGCACTACGTTGTCAGGAGTACCGCTGGCACTATGATAATAGCCACCAAAGTCATCATTTCGATGTCTGTTTGAAATTTATAATGAAAAAGTTAAATATTATAGAATAATAAAATAAAGTTATTATAATTAATAAAATGATAGTAATGATAAAATTATATTGAATTTTAAGTAATTATGTAATTTATTTAAAATAAACTTTAATAAAATATCAGATTTTTTTGAACGTGAATGAATGGATTATTATCAAGGACCTTATTTATAAACATTCATATTTTCGTATATATTTATTATTTAATTCATCTATTTTGGTCCTTGTAGATATAAGTAGTCACTAAATAAAGATTTTCTCTCTTCTGATTATCAGTATGTCTCTACTAAGTATTGTCCTTAGTATAAGCTTTAATACAAATTCTTTTTTTCTAACTTCTAGTCACTGGTCTAGCCTCTAACCTAGGCTCTAGTTTATGCGCTTATTTAGTTCATAATCTAGTCTCCAGTCTAATTAAAAGTCTACGGTCTAGCCAATCGATTTAGCATTAATCTAGACTCTTGTCTAGAGTTATCTAGTTTCTAATCTTGTCTGCTATAAAGTTAATTCAAGGCTTTAGTCAATCGACTAGTTTTGTATAATTTTATATCTATACTCTTGTCTACATTCTTTATTTTAAGCACTAGTCTGGATTCAGTCTTGTCTGTAGTACAGGATATAGTCTAATCTCTAATCTTCGCTCTAGGCCAAAATTTAGTTTTACTCTAGTTTAGATATCTAGCTAGGTTTTAGTCTAGACTCTAATACTAGTTAAGAGCGTAGACTCTATTCTAAGATATAGTTTATAGTATAATCTAGACTCTAGTATAGAATATATTGTAGACTCTAGTCTATGCTTTAGTTTACACATTAGTTTAGACATAAGCCTCTAGACTATGCTCGAGTTTAAACTCTAGCATAGGATCTAGTCTAGACTCTAGTCTTTTCTACATTCCAGTCTAAGCTCTCTTTTTTATCTATTATAGGGCAGGTCTATTATCTGTCTATACTTTAGACTAAGTCTTGCCCTCATGCTAGTCTATTATTATTTTTATTTATATTTTTAAGTTTAGCCTATAGTGTAGTTTTTAGTCTAGTCTTTACTCTAGTACGGAGTCTATAAATCTCTGTTTTAATCTCTACTCTAATCCAAATTGGAACACTAATTTCCAATATAGTCTTTTGTCATATCTCGAGTCTCCTGTTTCTGCTCTTGTCTATCCATTTCATTAAGATATAGTTTAATTTGCAGTCTAGTCTCCAAATATAGTTTTTTGTCTAGAGTATAGTTTAATCTTAAGTCTATGACCTAGTCATGTATAGGCTCTAGTCGAGTCTCTAGTCTATAGATCTAGTTTAATCTCTAGTCTAGTTACATTCTCTATTTTCTAGTATAATCTCTAGTTTTTATACCCTACATCACCAGTGAAGATAGTGTTATGAGTTTATACATGTAACGGTCCAAAATATTGCTCTAACACTCACTATAAAGCAAATATATAACTTTGTAAATCGGTGTATAGATGCCCACATGTCTATATACTAGATGCATGTTAGGTTGGGTTGATAGTATCCATCAGCCCAATATTGGTTGTATACTAACTTTAAGGAAAATATATAACTTTGTGTTTTGGGCCTGTTGTGTGCTCCCAGACTAGATGCATGTTGAAAAACAAATACCCATAGTTTCATGTTCTCATGCAGTCGTACTTCCAGAATAAGATAAATATTCTAATATATCTCCAAAAGTCGGCATAATACTCGATTATACTTTCTTACATCCTAGTCGACGATCTGGTTTAGTCTGTTCTCTAGTCTATAGTCTAGTTCCAGATTTAAGTTTCATTGAATCTCTCCAAACTAGTATTTAATTCAGCTTGCAAAGGGTTTACGTAAGATCCATTTATATTCTTTTTTTTAATTTATCACTTTATGAAATATTAAACGCGAATTCAGCATCTCGGTCATAAATTATATTTTAGAAGTTAGTATAGAGTTTAGTTTGTAAAAATATTTTTAGCATATTTTTAGGAATCGATCAAAATTTTTGTGAAAACTATAGCGTTTCGTAAAAAATTTACAATAATTTCTATAATAATTTACCAATTTGTAAAAGTTATATATTGTTGTTTTTACAACAAAAATAGCTTATACTTTTAGTTATGGGTAATTTCATGACAAGTTACCCAACTCTAAAAAATCGATTTTGACAACATATTACAAACGTTATGATATGTATACACGGTTGTTAGATCTTACAATGTTGACAGTAAAATGCGTAGAAAATGGCTAATAATACTGTCAACTTACAAATTTTGTCTTGCAATATTTTCGGAATGCTTTTTCTAACAACGTTGCAAAAGAAAAATTAAAAGTTCAGACGATTATTAGACATTTTCTGAACATTTTACTGACAATGTTGTTAGATCTGACAACCGTGTATCACGGCTTTTAGTACTATTGGATAAGTAGATCAGACACAAATAATCAGCTCTATCGGTTAAGAATTGCCGGACATAGAACGGGTCAAAGTTGGACATTTTGGTTATACAGGGTTTTATTCAAATGAGTGTAACTTTTCATTTGTTCTAGCAAAAATTGTCTAAAGAAGTTTAGATATTCTTTATTCTATTTCATTATTCTTTTCAAAAATTTTTTTTATTATTTTTTAATGTAAAACAATTTTAAATAATTATTTTTTAATTATTTTATTTATTTATTTTTTTTTTCTTGCAATGGGTCCGTGTTTTTGCTTAAAAGAAAGCTTATACAATTTCCTTGAAGTCCTATAGGGAGATGCGACTGGGATATCTATCAAAAAAGTATTTTTTAGCTCAAGAATGATTTTTGTTTAATTTTTGGCAGTTAATAAAATTTACACTTTATTTATTTTTTTTATTTAATTAATATTTTTTCTTTTTAAATATTTTTAATAGAAAGATTTTTCTTTACCCAAATCGATATGAACCATCCTCATTTATTGTATTGTATTCAATGTCACCATTAACCATAAAATACAAATTGAAAAATATCACAGCACTGCTAGAGAATATATAAATAGTTTTCGACATTTTTAAATAAATTTTCTTAATTTTTTTAACTTCAAATCCTTTTTTTTAATTTGACAAATCCTTTTTTAATGCATTTTTTCTTATAGAAAACACTTTTCCGTTTAAAATTGATTTAACGTTTTTGAATTTAAAGAAAATTAAGAAGAAAAAGAAGAACCGTAAAGATTAAGAACAATGAACAGACTGACTGCTTTCTAACAGATGCTTAACGTATTTAAATAAAAAATTCTCAAAACGATTTTAGCAGGAAAAATTGTTGATATAAAGTTTTCTCGTGTTGTTGTTGTTGTTGCTGTTGTACGTTGATTGTGTATGTTATTGTTGTTTGGTTTTTGCCCGTGCCACTTGTTTTGTGGTTGCTACTGCTGCTGTGGCCAATGTTGTTGTTATATTGTTTCACCTGACCACCCACCATAGCAAAAGTGAGGAAAAAATAACAACAACAACAACAACTTCCAAGCGTTTACAATAACAATAAGAAAATCGTTAAAAAAAAGAAAATTTACAATTCACAACTTTAATGTACGTTGAAAAATCTAAACATTTCAAGTCAAATGTTTTTTTGCTGTAGTTATTGTTGTTGTTTAATGTTGTTGTATTTTTCACCATTTAGTAGCATCTTAAAGTTTAAGTTTGCAAATTTTCTACCAGTTTTTCAACTGTTAAGGTGGCCAATGTAAACAACGTGCAACGAAGCGTTGCAATTTGAAGATTTTTTTCTGCTTTTGTTTTTTCTTTAGTCTAAGAAGAATTTGTGAGAGAATTTGTTCTTAGACGTTGCAAGCCGCTGCATGCAAATGCCTGCAACTGTTGGCAGTTAACAAAAAGTGTTAGAATTTGTTTAAATTGGGGGGAGATTGTTGTTTCTTTTCGTTGTTTTTATTTTTTTCAATAAAATTTCTTTAACAACATTTGCCATTACTTAATGCCTAGCAATGTAAATATTTACATACTTATTTTTCGTCTTTGTTGTTTTTGGTAGTTTGTTGTCAGGAATTTTTGTGGTTTTCCTTTTTGTCTTGAACAGCAACAAGATTAAACTACAACAAGATTCTAAATCTTAACAGCAACAAGCTAGAAAAAGAATTGTTAAGTGTTTTTCTATCTCGGACATTTTGTGGTAAAGTGTTGTTGTTGTTGCCTAGTTGTTTATTTAAAATGTTGCAAGCAGGATATTTATTCTTAGCCACTTCCATACGATAACCACCTCATGCAAACCCATTCTAAACAAAACCGTCAATTAGTGTTGTATTGTTCTTGGCGTTTCTTTTACGTCTTTTTGATTTTTTATTCAAGTTAATGTCAATGTTGATTTTGAGTTGGAGTGGAGTGAAGAAAAGAAAAAAATCATCTGGAAAATGACAATTTCCTTATAAGCTCAACACAAGTTTGTGTCTTAAGTCTTTTGTTTTTCTTAAACACTTCTTAGGTTGGAAACACATGCATACATACGTACGTATGAGTTTGAGCTGACTTTTTTTCAAGCAATAAACTATTTCCTTTTATTTCAGTTGTTGTCGGTTGCAATAAAAGAAAAATCGTATAAATCAAACTTCAAGAATTGAATTCATTTTTAAGATAAAAATTGTTTGTGGGGAAAAAATAAACTAAAATTCCTTTTTAGGAGAATTATGTATTTTTATTGATGTTGTACATGACCCAAACTTAATAATAAATATCTATTTTTTTATTTCTTTTTAATTTTAGATTTACAATACTTCTTCCTGTTCTATAAAAATTAAATACATACATTTTTGTGGTCTACACCTCGATAGTGGGTAAGTCCAAATATTTCTTTATATATTCACAAAGTTCGAAGCCCATCTAATGGTGGTCCCGATATATAGACCGTTCGGAAAAGTTCTTGATTGAACGTTCGTGGTTCACTTTCGCAAGTTTTGACACTTTTTAATCGTTTAAAGATTGAAGATTAATTATATCCTACATCCTAAAACTATACCGTAAAGTAAAGCTGGTTAATAAGTTTTTATTAGTAGATTAATAGCTTTAAGAAGTTAAATAATTATGTCCGACAGATATTACTTTTATGAAATTTTCTTTAATAACCTTGATATTTAAACTGAACTAAAATTGAAGTAGAACTGAACTGGAACTGAAAAAGAACTAAAGTAGAACAGACCTAGAACTGATCTAGAACTGATCTAGAACTGAACTAGAACTGAACTAGAACTGAACTAGAACTGAACTAGAACTGAACTAGAACTGAACTAGAACTGAACTAGAACTGAACTAGAACTGAACTAGAACTGAACTAGAACTGAACTAGAACTGAACTAGAACTGAACTAGAACTGAACTAGAACTGAACTAGAACTGAACTAGAACTGAACTAGAACTGAACTAGAACTTAACTAGAACTGAACTAGAACTCAATTAGAACTGAATTGAACTAGAACTGAACATGGACACAGAGTTATATATTCTGGATCCTTATTTAATTTTAAGACGATCTAACCACGTCCGTCTGTCCATATGACAGTCTGTTAAAAGTATGAAAATTTACATAAATAATACATCTAGGAAAGGTTTATTGGGTATTAACTTATTGGTCTACGGTCCATAATTGACCCTATCCCTATCGATATAAAGTCCCTTAATAAAGTGACTCTAATGCTCATTACTGACTCATTCATGCCTGTACAGCAATGAAATTCGACTTAAACCTGTTTTGTATGAGCCAAAATCTCTTTACTAACTTTTGTGGGGATAATCAACCCAGGCACCCGTTATAAGTTCGTACCCCTTTAGAAAATGACATTAAAGTTCATTACTGGCTCATAAATGCGAGTACAGCAATGAAATCTACCAACTTTTGTAACGATCGGTCTTTATTTGACCTACTGCCGTACAAATAACTTTACAGGTTCCCTATAAAAAATAACTTTACTGGTCGTTACTGGCTTAAAAAAGTAATATGAACAAAATAGGTCTAATAAATGTGAAAATTGTTTCGATATAACAAAAGCATTGATTCATAAGTATCGAAGTTTATTTAAAAGGAAACATTTCTAGTCGGTAATGGTTTGATGGTGGCCATAAAAGATTCGTCATGGTTGAAAATGACACTCTTTCTGTTTTAAGAATGTCGACTTCTTGTTAGAAAATTTTCAACGGATATGTGATGAGTTGTTATCAAAAATGTACTTATAATTGATGTTATTGTTGTGGTAAAATTTTTACCTATGTAGCTGTAATTGTTATTGTTGTTATAATTGTAAATTATGCAAATAATATGGAAAAAGTTTTTATTTTATAATTGCAATATAATTATACTTAAACTTCAAAAGCTAAAAATGAAAAACTATTTTTTGATTATACAGTTTATAACAGACAAACGTACACATATGTATATACTTACACATACAAATGTATGTATCTATTTCTCATACTCATATTCGTACTAATTACAGAACGAATGAAAAGAAACATTGTGTGAAGCTGAAATGAAAAATGAAAAATTATTATAGATATTAAGAAGTGTTCAGATGTGAAGTGAGTTTAAGTGAACACAGTTTTATTGCATTTTGAAGACACTGACCTAGACTGTTGTTCGTTCTGCAGTGCTGTGCTTTACTGTGTTGTGGTGAGGAAGTATAAAATTATTTGCCATAAACTAAAGAAAAACAAAAAGCAGCGATAAAATTTAATTTACTTGACTTAGATTTTTAAATTATTTTGAATAATAATAATAATAATAACGCAAGAAACTGTGACTAAAAAGAACGTAAAGAAAATTAGGCTTTTAACTGTATTAACATACTAACTGAATAACTTACTGACTGATAGACAGACAGACAAATAATGATGTTCGTGATTTCATTTATTCATGGAGAAGATAATAGAAAGAAATATTCCATTTTTTTTTTTTTTTTGTTAAACCAAACCAAACAGATTTTTTGTAACAGTTTTCTTTTTATTTATACTAACAATTTAAATAAATAAAAATATTAAATTAAAAAACAATTATAAGCAAATTATTAAGATTTATATTGATCCAAACAATAACCGGTTATTTGATCGGATATACAATCAAAGACATCAAAAGCCAAATCACAACTTTGTCCTTTTTCAGGCAGTTTTCTGCGATCCACGTGATATTTATTGGTCACAGCACGCAAACATAGATTCACCGATCTTAGAGTCGCCATAAAAAATCCATGTTCATTAACGCCACCTGAGTAGAAATCTACTAAACCGTCTAAAGTAGGCCAACCTTTTTTATCAATGGCATTATTTTTGGCATAAACACAATGCAATAGACACTGTAAAGAGAAAAAATTGTATTTTTACACAAAAAACGCTAATAAAATATCAAAATTAATAACAATTTTTTAAGTAATGTGTGAAAATTTGTTTAATAATAAACAAAAAACTTTATTAATTTGATGTCTATAAAAAACTTAAGAAACATTTTGTCAAATAATAAGCAGTTGTGATAAATGCCCTATACGCTTTCAGTTTAATTTAACCGAGAGATCAGTTTATAATATAGAATTTCTTTATTAAACTGAGATCTGTTTTATGAAAAGCAATCCATACTTAGTTTCTAAAGTCTAGTCTATAGTCTATAGTCTAGTCTATAGTATAGTCTAGTCTGTAGCCTAGTCAAGTCTAAAGTCTAGTCTATAGTCTAGTCTATTCTGTAGACTAGTCTATAGTCTAGTCTATAGTCTAGTATATAGTCTAGTCTGTAGACTAGTCTATAGTGTAGTCTATAGTCTAGTCTATAGTCTAGTCTATAGTCTAGTCTATAGTCTAGTCTATAGTCTAGTCTATAGTCTAGTCTATAGTCTAGTCTATAGTCTAGTCTATAGTCTAGTCTATAGTCTAGTCTATAGTCTAGTCTATAGTCTAGTCTATAGTCTAGTCTATAGTCTAGTCTATAGTCTAGTCTATAGTCTAGTCTATAGTCTAGTCTATAGTTTAGTCTATAGTCTAGTATAGTCTATAGTCTAGTCTAGTCTATAGTCTAGTATAGTCTAATCTAGTCTAGTCTAGTCTATAGTCTAGTCTAGTCTATAGTCTTGTCTATAGTCTAGTCTAGTCTATAGAGTATTCTATAGTCTAGTCTATAGAGTATTCTATAGTCTAGTCTATAGAGTATTCTATTGTCTAGTCTATAATCTATAGTCTAGTCTATAGAGTAGTCTATAGTCTAGTCTATGGTCTAGTCTTTAATCTAGTCTAATCTGTAGTAAAATCGGTACAAACAACTTAAATTGTCTATCACTACCACAAGTAGTTCTTCCTACAAGCCCTGACTTTCTGCTAAAACTAAGCAAAAATACCTTCGCATGCAATTAATGATTCTTCTTGAGCATCTGCTAAATTTTTAACTCATCTTAATTGTTCATTTTATTTCGACACGTCATTTTGCTCATTATTAAATTGAATTGTATATTTAACTATTGTTTTAATTATTCTATATAATATACATATTCCGATTAGTTTCATTATAATTCTCAACATTGATTTTAATTATTCTTTTTTAATCAAAATGTATTTTTTGTTAATGTTTTAAGATCTTAGATTTAAAATGTGCGTTTTTTTATTTGTTAAAAGCAAGTAATTAAATAATTTTTTTTTGGTATTTAAGTATAAAGTGGTAATAAAATAATTACTCAAAATTATTTTGTATTTTGTTTTTGATAAATGAAGATAAACGAGTTGAAAGCTGTAAACATTTTAATTTAAGAAAAATCATTTTCGTTTGTTTAATGTTGAAATAAATGAATTAAAAAAGAGAGAAATAGTTGATATATAAACATTAGACAAGTGCACGAAAAGCTTTAACACTGTCAGATGAAGATCACTCATTGTCTCGACTTCAGATCAGTCTGTAGGACAGATTTTATTTTATTGTTCGGATTGGATTTTATTCTATTTTTTGGTTCTATAGATAAAGATCAGTCTGTAGTGACAAGATCATTTTTTAGTCTCGACTAAAGATCAGTGTATAGTACCGACTTTACATCAGTCTATAGACTAGATTATAGGTTAGTTCATAGTCTAACTATAGATCAATCAATATTGCCTATTACAATTAGTCTCGAATTGAGATCTGTCAATAATCTCAACTATAACTGAGTCTATGATTTCGCATATGAATCACATTGTAGTCTCCACTATAGTTCACTTTATAGACACGTCTACAAATCAGTCTATAGTTTCGACTATAGATAAGTGTATGGTTAACGCAGTAATTCAGTGCTCTCGAACAGTCAAGTAGAGTCCAAGGACTCCATTTTGAAGTAGATTAGTGTATACTTTCTACTACAGTCTTAACTATAGATAGATCCATAACCTCCACTACCGATTTATCTGTAGTCAATTTCAATTTCTTTTCACTTACCCCCGCAATCCTTTTATCCTCCGATGGCACTAAAGTCGGATGATAAATACCATTTGAAATATCACCCACACGACTTATACGTCTCAATAAACGAATCATGCGACGTTGAGAGTTTGATGTATCCTCTTCAATAAAATACTCATAACGATCACCATCATCATCTACGATCACATCATCAATATCACTACCACTTATATGTGTAACAACATGTTCTTCACCTGACTGTGATGGTGGTGATGATGGTGGCAATGATTCAGTCCATGTTTCCGAATGTGTTGCTGCTGGTGTTTCTACAGTTTCAATAAGATCAATACTATCATCATTGGGATTGATGGGAGGATGAGTTTTATGGACCTCTTGTTTGAGTATGCGAAAGGCCTCTTTTGTATGAGAAAATAATAAATAGAATCTTATTGTTGTAATTTTAATAATTACTCGTTGATAAATTACCCAAAACTAATTTGTTTTTAACCTCTTCTTGACATTCTTTAATGAAATTTTCCACTCTTCTGGCAGTACGAGGAGGATTAAGACATTTTGTTTTCTAAAAATAAAAAAATGTTGAAGAAGATTATTCCAACTATTATAATAAATAAAATCGCATAATAAAACTTTAAGACATTTGCTCTAAATTGTAAAATTACATCACTAAAACAAAAGATTTACGCAACAAACTTTTTAGCACAAACCTTATTACTAGTCATATCGTAACTACGATAACCATATCCTTGTACGTTGATCAATGTCATAATCAAACCGATTACGTTTAAATTAAAAAATTGTATAATATTCATTATCAAAAGACCAAAACCGAAAACCACAACCTTTTACTTTAAACGCCTTATTACAAATGAAAATGAAATTTTACACAATTTTCCAAAGTCAAGTCCAACGAAAAATGTGTGAATAGATATTTATTAATATCTTTGTTTTGCTAATAACTTGTTTGGTTGGTTACGAAAACATATTTTCCAGTTTGTTTGCACCATTTTTCCTATGCGAATTTTACACATTGCGTTTTACAATTGCAGATAATAGGTATTCGACTCCTGCTACTATTACAAAATCTGCAAATGTTGCCGCAGCGAATCTAGTATTTGATCATCTTAAGTTATTAGTCATAAAGTTGTTGCAAATAGATACAAATAAAACACAAACAGGCAAATAAAACAAGTTGCATACGTAAAAAAGTGCAAGTATCGTGTAAAAGAAATTATTATACAAACTTTTCAATTCATCAATATATATTCATTTATTTTCAATATTTATAACAATAAATATTGTTTAACATAACATCTTGTGTTGCGTTGCCAACAAGTTGTATTTAGTTCAATGACAATTTTAAGAAAACCAGCATTTTCACATCCTTAGGCTGAATGTGTAATAAAGTCAGTTCAAGTTTAATGCATAATGTCAAAATATATACATACATACATGTATGTACATGAATATGTAAATACAACATACAAATGTATTTAAGTTGTTAGACAGATGAAAAGTTGTCTTCGGTAGTTTTTTTCCTTTTTTTAATACATGCTTAATAAAAACATTGAAACTTGTTAGATATTTAAATTTTTTGTAAATTGAGACAAAGAAATAATTATTTGGATAGTTTTAATTTTTGTATATCCTTTCCGGTGAGATCGAACAAACGTTTAAAGTACAAACAAAAGTATTTGTACGTTTGAAAAGGATTTTCAATCCCGAGATGACAGCTATCGGAACCTTTAATATAATAGATGTGAATATCTTAACTTGAGAGTGAAGTCAAGGTCTAAAGGGTTTAATGAACTAACCAACTAACTAATTAACTAACTAACTAACTAACTAACTAACTAACTAACTAAATAACTACCTAACTAACTAACTAACTACCTATCTATCTATCTATCTATCTATCTATCTATCTATCTATCTATCTATCTATCTATCTATCTATCTATCTATCTATCTATCTATCTAACTAACTAACTAACTAACTAACTAACTAACTAACTTACTAATTAACTTACTAACTATCTATCTATCAAACTAACTAACTAACTAAATAACTAACTAACTAACTAACTAACTAACTAACTAATCAGCTAATTTTGTTTACTAGTTTAGCGCCCAATAAAAAAGTTTAAACAGCTGATGCCAAAAAATTAATACAATTTTTATTAAAATAAACATTAAAATGTTCAATTTACATCAGGGATGGCATAATTGGTACGATGGTACTTTTTTTTGATACTATTTGATGTGCCAAAGGACCGTGATACTCCCGAGTCTTATTTGATACTTTCTAGGCTACAATCTCAATATCTGATTATCGTTTAACCAGTAGTAAATCTGTATGATAAAATAATTTTTACTTATACCCACCATCAAAAAACACATCAAAATATTGGTCATAGACCCATATATAAATGCTGGGTCCTTAATAAATTCTAAGACGATCTAGCCATGTCTGTCTGTTTTTTGAAATCACGATAGGGACACACGGGAAGAGCTAGACAGTTGAAATGTCGCATAAGTATTCTATATTGCCAACGTTTGCTTGGGATTGAAAATGAGCAATATCGGTTCACTGTTTCGAATAGCCCCCATAGAAGTGGACCTACAGAAAACAGCTTCAACGAGCGTAACTGCTTTGGCAGCAGTATAGCGATGAAATTCGACATAAAGAAGTTTTATATAAGCCAAAATCTTTCAACCAAATTTGTTTAGGATCGTCCATAATTGACCTATATAAGGTCCCCTTTAATTTAACTTTAACACTCCTTACCGGCCGGAAAATGTGAGTATAGCGATAAAATTCGGTATAAGTAAGTCTCTTACTAATCAAAACCTGTCTTCCAATTTTTAGGATCGGCCATTAAATAAAAGTTGTAGGAAACAGCTACTAAAGTTATACATTATTGAAATTCTCTTCATATTATCAGACAAAATGTTAAAATAGTCGGAACCCTGAGACTAAGTAAGACGCTTCTATAAGATTATGAATATATATTTATAAATATATTTCAGAAATTACAAACTTTTAGTAAAAAAAAAATATTTTAGTACTTTGAGATCCAAAAAAGCACCCTCTGAAATATTTTTTGATACTGAGACAAATTCTCTTTTTCCATCCCTGGTATACAGTATGGGCACTTCACAATACATTTTTATACCCTACACCACTATAGTGGGGAGGGTATTATACGTTTGTGCTGATGTTTGTAACATACAAAAATATTGGTCCAATACCCACCTTAAAGTATACCGATCGATTCAGAATCATTTTTTCAGTCGATTAAGACATGTCCGTCCGTCCGTCCGTCTGTCCGGCTGGCTGGCTGTCCATGTAAACCTTGTGCGCAAGGTACAGGCCGCAATTTTCAAGATAATTTGATGAAATTTGGACCAAGCATGTTTTTTGGCTTATTGAAAATGGTTGAAATCGGTCCATTATTTCACCTAGCCCCCATACAACCGTACCTCCTGATTTGAACTTTTTATGCTATAATTACGTCAAATATTCGGCTATCTCTCTAAAAATTGGCACAAATAAGTTTTATATAAGTATAAATTTATATAAGTATAAATGATCGTAAGGATCGGCCTATATTTGACCCTAGCCCCCATACAAACCCCCCTTCAAAAAATGACTTAAACGTCTAAAATTGACTTGTAACCATTTGTATCGCAATGAAACTCAACAAAACTAACTGTTATTAAGAAATATATCCTTTTCCCAAATTTACCGAGGATCGGCCCATATTTCATCTATATAAAGCCTTTTTAGAAATTTTACTTTTTTATGAATAAATTTCTTAAACATTTTGAAATTATGGTAATATTTAACATAAAAGTTTCTTTACAAAAAATAAAAATTTTATAATAAGTAAAAATTTTAAAAATATACTCATGGTGTAGGGTATTATATGGTCGGCCATGCCCGACTATACTTTCCTACTTGTTAGATTATAAGTAACTGATTAACAAATCGACTTTTAATTAAAAATTTAACCATTTTTTTAAAAAATCAGATTTAGATATCAATCTCCATTTCATTCATGATCTTACCCTAAAACGTTGGGTCCGATTTGCAACCAAACATCTAAAAATTGTAAAAATTACAAACGGCATGATATACTTAACTTTCTCACAAAGGTGAAAGGTATGAAAAAATTGCCGTATAAATGTACCACGTGTGTAAATAGAGTAAAAGTAAATACAGCTTTTTATAATTATTATGTAAGCATTTAAAAAATGTATTATTTATTTACTTATTAATTAACAAAAGCTTAACTTATAATTATTTTCTTTATAAAAATTTAATTTGTTTCCTTGGTAATATTGAATAGATACTTTTTAATAAAAATCCTATTTATAAACTTCCTATATAAACGCAAAATTAAGTTATATTTACCCCATGTTATAACCAACATGAGTTTCATATCCAGTAAATTGATTTACTTTTTAATAATTTTACAAATAACCAATTCGGTAATTTGTAATACAGAGCTTAAAACAAAAACTGACATCTATAAGCAGGACACCAAAGTTGGATTTATAAAAACCAAATATAAACTAAACGATTATGGTTTGAAAATCGAAGAAAAATGTAATACCACCAATTTATTGTTTACCCATGATGGTCTAGTTAACAGCCAACTTATCTCCGAAATACAGCGCACAGTGGTATAGGAAAAAAAAAAGAGGGAAATAATTCGGTAACTTCTAAACGGTTAATCCGATTTTAATGAAATTTGGTATGCACAAAGAGGAGGTGTT
>NC_060953.1:43618807-43626361 GCF_022045245.1 Lucilia cuprina | reverse complement strand
TCGACAACACCTCCTCTTTGTGCATACCAAATTTCATTAAAATCGGATTAACCGTTTAGAAGTTACCGAATTATTTCCCTCTTTTTTTTCCTATACCACTGTGCAGCGCACATATTTCGATACCAAGAGGGGCTATAGAAGTCCTCGCTATTATGCCAGATTGTATAATAATCTACAGACATTAGCCGAAAGAGAATCGTTAAGAATCAATTTTAAAACCACAATTAAACATGGACCAAGAACCAGCAGACTCAATAATTCGGGTGTGGAAAATGAAATGCGTTCTATTTTGGATGTGGGTTTTGGTTTGAACTTTGATATGCCCATACATGGTCATAAGTTAAACTTTAACGATACTACAGAAAATAAATTAAAAGAAATTCTTAATTTGTTTCTCAATCATACATTTGCAGAAGAACGAGTTAGAAGAATTAAATTTAAATTGCAAATCACTAAAGAAACATTTAAAACCACCTGTAAAGTTGGAAAAAGAAATAAATTGAAATTGGAAGTTTGTGAAAGTAATAACGATACACAACTTATTTTAAGAATCATACTTAGCAACGGTAAAAGACTAAGACAAAATCAAAGAACACTGTGCATAAAAAAGGTGAAAGATCTTTTGGATAGTGAATAAATATAATAAATAACATTTTTAATATGATAAATTTAATTGTTTTATTTTTTAAATCAATAAATATAAAAAAATAAATATTGATAACAAATGTGTACAAACATTTTACTCATTTAAGGGATAAAGTGTTCTTATAACAACTAGCTTTTGTATATGATTTCGCTGTTTGTTTAATTTTGAGTGGAACTTGAGTGTAACATTATTTAATAGTTGCCAGATAGTATAAGTGTTTGCCATTAAATTTGGGATTTATAGTTACATATAAATGTATTTTAAAAAATGTTTTTTGTATTACATTTTTATACTTTTGTTAAAATAAATTTTTGGTTTAATTATCTAAAATGAAGAATTAAAGTGAATGGTATCTTTTATTCATTTCATTAGCATAAATTGGTATATTGTGCCGATGTTTGTTATATTCAAGTATATGAATCCAATACCTTTTTTCAAAAATTTTACCGACATTTCTGAATATACATTATGGGACCTTTTATTTTAGAGCTTTATCTTTAAATTTCTTTAAAAGCTAAATGTAAATCTATAAATATTAGGATTTGAAAATACATTCGTTATAAATACAGATTTTTGTTAGTCTGGTTCCATAAACCATAAACATATATGTATATGTAGAAACCTTTTCCAAATACATAGTTAGAATGTTTGTGGTAATTTTGTAAAATTTCATCAAAAATATTAGAAATAATTAAATATACGCATCTGGTAGCACCTACTTTAAAACATTACGTCAACAGCGCCAGCCAGCGGTCTGCAAAACAACTACATTGTCAATGTAGCGCTTTTTTAGCATTATGTAGTGGTTTTAACCATTTTTAACGCAGAAAATTTTCGAATTAGAACTAAAAGCCGTGATACACGGTTGTAAGATCTTACAACGTTGTCAGTAAAATGTTGAGAAAATGTCTAATAATCGTGTGAACTTACAAATTTTCTTTTACAAAGTTGTTAGAAAAAGCATTACTTAAAATATTGTAAGACAAAATATGTAAGTTGACAGTAATATTATAAATTTTCTGCACATTTTACTGCCAACGTTGTAAGATCTAACAACCATGTATACATAGCATAAGTTATTCAATATGAAAAATTAAATATTAAAAAATCACATTTTTAGACTATTTATAGACAATATTTTCCACCTAAAAAAATCATGAAATATATATTTATAAAATTTTTTAAACTTTTTAATACAAATTTTATACATATTTATAAAAATAAAAAAATGAAATCAAAAATTCTCTACATACATATTTGTAAAAAAGTGTTGATAAAATCCCTACTTTTATAGAATTATTAAAGAAATCTGCATTAAGACGATTTTTTAATATATCCACAGAAACTGTTATTTATAATTTTTAAAATCATTGAAAAATATAAGAACTCAGTTGAAATTTTAAAAGGCTTACGAAATAATGTAAGCTGCCGCTGTAGTTTTATCTGACAGCTGCCGCCGTTGGAATTTTTTATCGGCACTGACATTCGGTTTTCGGTACTTTAAGCAAAAGTTGCCTTGCAATTCGTTCACAGGTAAAAAATTAATAAAATTACTAAAAAAAATATTAAAAATAATTAATAAATATTGTGTAAATAACTAAAAAAACATTTACAAATTAAAGAAAATAGAAATCAACAATTTAAACAAGAAATATTTGTGAAATAAATCAATATAAAAACCAGGTCAATTGACGTGTGTGTGAGTGCTGTTGAAATAATAAAAAAACTTATTTAAAAAAGAAAAAGTTGTGTAATTATAATGGAAGTGGACTAGACAGCTAGATGTTAAACATATCACCAATAGATAAAAATTAATATGTTAATAAATTAAAACTAAAATATTTTAAAAAATCAAAGGGTTGGTTGGTTGCTGCAACAAAATTATGTAATTTGTTTGTGAGGGTGTGAGTATGTAATATTGTGCAGGCCCTGCCCTGCATAAGGTGGAGACCCCAAATGTTTTCAGTGCATTTAATTTGTTGTTGCTTCAGGATCAATAAATATAGTAGACAAATAGTTTTGCAGTTATTGAGTCATCATCTATCTGCAACTAAATGTTTGACGCAACATGTTGATCTCACGCATATTTAAACAAATTTTTATGATGACTTTAACAACGTTCAAATAAATTAAACAAATTTATTTTTTTAATCAAACATGTGTAGAATGTGTCTGCGTCATAGTGGCTTATATGACTCTTTTATTTTAGTTTAAAGTCTGCCGTTGGGGCTTTTCTTTAATTCTTATCACGTGTTTTATTTTGTGTGCGTTTCTTTTTTCATAAAAAAGCTTGTGCTTTCGAAACCTCGTTTTAGTTTCTCCAACAATTGCAGTATTCTGCAAGAAGAAACCGGTATTAGTTACCTTGGAGGCCTGGCCTTACAAAAAACTCACGCTCAAAGATTGTAGCCTTAAACTGCTTTTCAAGTTTAGTTCGAACAACCTTGTTCCATTCAATGCAAACATCATCTGTACTTTTGAAATTAAGATGTGTTTTATTTGTTTGGGTGTACAAAAGAAGGGGCTCGTCAGTCGATTTTCTTTTTCCTTCATATTATGTTCCTATGTACCTATGTGGAAATTACTTAAAGAAATATTATTTATAAAGTTATGTTTTTTTTTAATTAAATAATAATAGGACTTGAAAAAGAAATTGATATACGATAAACCAAAGCACCCAACACCACTTGGAAGAGTACTTTTTAAACCTATGTCACTGAATGTATCATGGATTTGTGCTAATGTATGTGAGACATACGAAGTCCTCAATATTTTGGACTTTATTTGACAGTAGCCCTCATACAAAATTTTTTCTAAAAAATTGAAATAATCTCACAGCTGTTGTAGGGTATACTATGATCGGTCCAACAGTACTATATTTTATAAATTGTTCAGTATAATAAAAACTTGCCAAATAATACATAAATTGGTTAAAATTTTTATTAATATAATAGGAACAACGTAGTCTGACTATTCTAGAAACTTGTGCAGTTAGTTAGTTAGATTGTTAGTTAGTTAGATTGTTAGTTAGTTAGATTGTTAGTTAGTTAGATTGTTAGTTAGTTAGATTGTTAGTTAGTTAGATTGTTAGTTAGTTAGTTAGATTGTTTGTTAGTTAGTTAGATTGTTAGTTAGTTAGTTAGTTAGTTAGTTAGTTAGTTAGTTAGTTCGTTAGTTAGTTATGTAGATAGATAGATAGATAGATAGATAGATAGATAGATAGATAGATAGATAGATAGATAGATAGATAAATTGATAGATTGATAGATAGATAGATAGATAGATAGATAGATAGATAGATAGATAGATAGATAGATAGATAGATAGATTGATAGATAGATAGATTGATAGATAGATAGATTGATAGATAGATAGATAGATAGATAGATAGATAGATAGATAGATAGATAGATAGATAGATAGATAGATAGTTAGTTAGTTAGTTAGTTAGTTAGTCAGTTAGTTAGTTAGTTAGTTAGTTAGTTAGTTAGTTAGTTAGTTAGTTAGTTAGTTAGTTAGTTAGTTAGTTAGTTAGTTAGTTAGTTAGTTAGTTAGTTAGTTAGTTAGTTAGTTAGTTAGTTAGTTAGTTAGTCAGTTAGTTAGTTAGGTAGGTAGGTAGCTAGTTAGTTAGTTCTCTCTTTTTCTAAAATATTTACTTTGAGGTTTAAAATTTCAATAATTAACAGCAACAAATTATTTTGCATCTACCTACTACAAATTAATTATATGTTAATAGGTAAGCGAATGAGAGCAACTCATTTAGAGTCTAACAGAGAACATTTTGTCTGAAACTAGAAAATTCCAGCTATATAAATACTTATGTACATGTATATAAATATTTTCTTTGCATTTAATATCTGCACCTATTGAACCTTTAAATATGTGAAAGAAAAAAAGAAAACACTCCCACTTTTTGTCAAATTATCTTATCATTTTTTCTTTTTGCAAGTAACGAAAAAGAAATGAAATATTCAAGGTCTCAAACTTAGGTATTAACTTGAAAGCACATGTGATAACCGCATAAGATACGTTGAAAATTTTATATTTTATATGACAAATTATATGCTAGAAATAATAACAAAATATATATTTCTAATGCCAGTATACAATATAAATAGCCCAATGTCCAAAAAATCTATTGATTATTAACAATCATTTGAATAAGGTTTTTAATCTGAATTTTTTTTATATTTAATTTGATTGTTATAACTACGTTAGCAGTTCAGGGAAAAACGTTTGCTGTTATAAAAGTTTTATGATGAAATTAAAATTTTATAAGTAAAAATTTTAATTGATTTTAGAATTGTGCCGCTTTTAATTAAAACGTATTGTTTTTAATTGTAATATAATATTTTATATTTTTTACCCTCTCTCTAATTGATTGTTGGAAATTTTACTAGTAAATCAACTAAACTATAGATTTGTCAATAGAGTATTCAGTAGATTTTGTAAATTGAATAGTTTCTAATTGTAATATAATATTTTATATTTCTTACCCTCTCTCTAATTGATTGTTGGAAATTTTACTAGTAAATCAATTAAACTATAGATTTGTCAATAGAGTATTCAGTAGATTTTGTAATTTGAATAGTCGCTAAAATACTAGACCAGACTAGACAATAGAATAGTCCAAAGAGAAGGAAATGGTTAATCCATACACTAGGTTTTGTATCAAATATAGTCGATTGACTATACGATAGTACCTAAGCTAGTCTGTACAATAGGCCATACAATATTTGAAAGACTCCTTAGACTAGTCCATAGAGTATTCCTTAGACTAGTCCATAGACTAGTCCTTAGACTAGTTCATAGACTTGTCCTTAGACTAGTGCATAGATTAGTCTATAGACTCGTGCAGAGACTACTACATAATTTAGTATAGATAAACTAGATATAGATTTGTTCATAAAATAGTCCACTGTAAAGTTCATAACTAGTCCACAGACTAGTTCATAGACTAGTCTATAGACTCGTACAAAGACTACTCCATAGTTTTGTGTAGATAAACTAGATATAGATTAGTTTATAAAATAGTTCACAGTAAAGTTCATAGACTAGTCCATAGACTAGTCCACAGACTAGTCCTTAGACTAGTCCATAGTCTAGTCCATAGTTTAGTCCATAGACTCGTGCAGAGACTACTCCATAGTTTTGTGTACTCCAGATATAAGTCAGTAAACTAATCATAGACTATTCTGCCTACTCGTACAATCCTAAGACCAGTCGATAAACTAGTCAATAGATGAAAAAAGGAAAATGTTATTTAACACTTTCAACAATATTCCAATGTTTAAATTTTCTATGCCTACAGTCGTTGTTGATTATAAAAATTAATTATTTTTTAATTTAAAAGATAAAATTCTTACCAAGTGTTATTGTAAATATAAATTTTGTGTAAAAAATGAAATTAATGTCTGACATTCTTCTTAACCAACCATGTTGGGGGGTTAAATAAATATTGATTTACGTGCATAATAAAATAATAATAAAAAATTTTCTGATAAACCTTTTGAACTAACAAATTGTAAATAGATATTCAAATAAAATGTTTACACTTCTATGTGCACGTTCTGTCTGTTACATTCAAAATTCCTAGAAAATTTTCAAAAATTGTAAATAAACAATAGTAAAAATACCTAAAAAAATATTAAACACAGACAATAAGTAAACTAAATGAACAAGTATAGATTCTTAACTAATCAGATATGTATACAAATTGTAAATAGAATTAGTCGGCATATATTCTAATATCAAGTCTCCATCAGACACTATTTGTTTAAAAAAAAATTATAAAAAGAGAAAAAAGTAAATGTGCGTAAAGAAAACAATTGAAAACTAAACACGTACATTGTAAGAGAATTATAAAAGAAACATAAATACTTACCAATGTATATACATATATATATTTAGAGAGTAGACGTCATATAAAACTTCATTATCGCCGGCTTTTTTTTAATGGCACAGAGAAAGAATGATGAAATTTCAAAAATTTGAATGAAACTTACTACGTCATTGTCTAATTAAATACATACCAAAAATATCCAGCATAAATTGTATATATAAACATAACACACACATTCATTTCTTTAAACATACCTTACTATAGAAAGATACCATCACGTCTTGATAATTTTTTTGGTTGATTTATGCGCGCACATGAATATTTTTTATGTCTAAGATATTTCACATGTTGTAGGCTTATCATGTGAAATATATAAACTACTATTTTGAGCGTTTGCTATTTTATTCGTTGACTAAATGACTGACTAACTGATGAGTATCTTTCAAAATAAATCATAAAATAATTGTAGTTTCCGTTAGTTAAATGTTTATTTTACAACCAACATACCTAGTACATGCAGTTCATCATGTCTAGCAAACAAAAATAACGTCAATTTTTCAAGATACTTTTCTTTTTAAAACAAACTACTTTCTCTCATATAATTTAAGGAAATGATAAAGAAGGAATTGTTTTTTATTGTTGTTACTAACGAATGATATTGAATTGAAAGGTGTTAGATATTTGAAATTTAACATTGAAAGTTAATGTTAGCTGAACTTTGTTTTTTCTATAGTATCTAAAGTTTATAATGAATTGTTGTTTTTTAATTGTGATGCAATCAATAATAACTCAATTTTATTTTAATGTTTTATTAAAAAAAATGTTTTATAAAATATTATTGCTAACGTGTGTTTTTTCGCTTGTTCCGATATTGTTTACTCTTTAAATATTTCTCTTCACTTAGAAACTACTGATTGTTAACCCATGAAGGGGAAACTTTTAAATTTTTAAAGTTAGTTTGTTAGATAGATAGATAGATAGATAGATAGATAGATAGATAGATAGATAGATAGATAGATATATAGATAGATAGATAGATAGATAGATAGATAGATAGATAGATAGA
>NC_060953.1:43610327-43618707 GCF_022045245.1 Lucilia cuprina | reverse complement strand
ACAGACAGACAGACAGACAGATAGATAGATAGATAGATAGATAGATAGATAGATAGATAGATAGATAGATAGATAGATAGATAGATAGATAAATAGATAGATAAATAGTAAGTTAGTTAGTTAAGTAGTTAGTTAGTTGGTTAGTTATTTAGTTACTTAGTTAGCTAGTTATTTAATTAGTTAAACTGGGTAAATGGCTACATGGTGACTAATGGGTTAATATGAAAGTTATACAACAAATGTTTCTATACCAATCCTTCTATATACTTACCGCTAAGTACTTTGCCGCTCTATTATGACGCTTTATTCTAGTCTATTAACAAAAACCAAAAAAAGAACTGTGACAACAAAATCTACAAAAAAAAAAATAATAATAAAAAACTAATCATCGTCATCAAAATCATCAGCAACATACAATTCAAACCTATAGACGATAAATAAATAAAAAGTCATGTGTTTGCCAACCCAACGGTCATGAATTGAAAAAGTTATTTTTTTTTTTAAATTTTACCGAATTTTTTTGTTTACTTTTATTTAACGAAATTTATCATACTATCTTGACTGTGGCTCTCCTTTGCTTTCTTTTATTTGTTTAAAAATTATTTTTGTTATTGTATTTGTTGCTGCTGTTGAGTTTTGTATTTTGTTTTATTAAATGCTGTACAACAAAAATAAAAATAAAACGAAAAAATACTCTTGATAATTTCGTTTAATTTTTAAGATTAATGAAATTCTCATAAAAAGTTTTCAGTCGACGCGTAGCGCTACCAACGTAAAGATCGTAAGAGAGAGAGAAAAAATACCAAAAAGTAACAATTATTTAAACGCGTCGCAGTTTTTTATTTTCATTTATTAATCAATTTTAATAAACGGTTAGTAAAGAGTTGAAAAAAAAAAATATTTTTAAAAAAAAGTGCAATATTAAAATTATTACATAAAAAAGTGAATAAAAAATTTTAAATAAATCACGTAATGTAGTTGAAACAAAAAAAGTTATAAAAATTTTTTTTCTAAATATTAACAAAAAAAAAAAATTAAGAAACTTTTTTGAAAAAAATTTTGTTTTAATAATTTTTTAATATTTTTTTTAGAAAAATTTTTTAATTAACTACAAAAATAAATATTTCTTATGTAACGCCTATAATGTGATGAAGAAAATTTTCATTTTAAATTTTTTGTACCTTTTAAAAAACGTAACAATTGCTGCAGCATTTTTTTCTAGTTTTCAAAAATAGATGAATTAATAGATATAATAAAAAAAACGTAACAGCCTAAACAAATTGAAATATTTTCAATTTCTAGAAATTTGTAAAAAAAGAAAAACTAAAGAAAATGTTTAGATAAATTTTCTTTAAAATTGTATTTCTCCAATTTCATGTGTTTGTTTGTTTGTCGGTTGGTTGGTATGTGCTGGTGGGCGTTTGTACTAGTGTGTTTATTTTAGTTATTTTCTTTTATACGTTTCTCGGTTTTGTTATGATTTTTCCTTCTTAGTTTTTAGCTTTTATATAATAGCTAAAGAAAAATCGATAATTTTCTTTTGCTTCGCCCTATTGTAACTTATTTCGCAGTTGAATTTTAAAAATTTTTGCAAATTTTATTGTTGTTTTGATTAAAAGTATTTTTCTTGCCCATTATTATAGCAACAAATTTGTACACCCCTTTTTAAGGCCAAGGTCAACATTTGTTTATACTTGAAGCGTTAGAGTATCTGTGTAGTATTTATAACTGTTTATGTTATTGACATTTACATGACAGTCGGTTACAATTATTAATTAATAGTATTTATATAATATATTTTGTTTATCTTTTATAATTCACGTGACTAAAAAATTTGTGTAAATATTATTATTATTATTAATTTGTTTGTTAGATCTGTTTTGATATTTGTTTTTCATTTTAACACTATTTATTGGTTTTTTGTGTTATTTTCTTAAGAAAAATGTTCAATATTTTTCTTTTTTTTATCAAAATATTCAGTTATCGTTTACCGGGAATACTTTATTATGCCGGTTTAATTTTTCAGAATCTTTCGAATTCTTTCTTGATATATTTAAAATTTAAACATATGAACATAGATAAATTTTTATAAATTTGTCTAATTTTTTCTCTATAGAACATTTTTAAACAATTTTTCGATAGAAAACTTGTTAAAGAAATTTTTTAAAAACTTGTGGATAAACTTCTTTTTGTCAAACTTTTTGCGAAACTTTTCTGTAGAAAATTTTTACTGAACTTGAACTTTTTTTTTGAAAACTTGTTGATAAACTTTTCTTTTAACTACTTTTTTACAAACTTTCTAAACTCAACATTTTTGAGAAATTTTCTACAGAAGTTTTAATGTAGAAAATATTTTAACAAAATTTACTATAGACGACGTTTTGAAAATTTTTTTTGCAATTAAAACATTTTGACAAAGTTTTTCTAAAGAAAACTTTTTAATAAAAAAGTTTTGAATAAACTTTTAAACAAACTTCTTTAAAAAATCTTTTTTATTCTATTTTTTTACAAACTTTTTTATAGAAAACTTTATAAGAAACTTTCCTATAGAAAACTTTTTAAGAAAATTTTCATATAGAAAACAATAGAACATTTTTGAATAAATCTTTAAACGAACTTTTATAAAAAAAACTTTTAAGGAACTTTTCTATAGAAAATTATTGAACATTTCTATAGAAAACTTTTTGAGGAACTACTTTAAATATTTTTTTTTAATAATTATTCTAAAGAAAACTTTTTGATAAACTTTTCTACAGAAATTTTTTTTAAACAAACTTTTGTATTTAAGAAAATTTTCTATACAAAACTATTGACGAGCTTTCCTATATCCTTCTATTGTAATTTTTTTACGAACTTTTTTATAAAAAACTTTATAAAGAACTTTTCTATAGAAAACTTTTTAACTATCTTTTCATATAGAAAACTTTATAAGAAACTTTTCTATAGAAAACATTTTAAGAAACTTTTCATATAGAAAACTTTGAATAAACGTTTAAACGAAATTCTATAAAAATTTTTTTTAGAAACTTTTCTATAGGAGAGAACTTTATAAGGAACTTTTCTATAGAAAACATTTTAAGAAACTTTTCATATAGAAAACTTTGAATAAACGTTTAAACGAACTTCTATAAAAATTTTTTTTAGAAACTTTTCTATAGGAAATATTTTGATACGCCTTTTTCATAGAAAATTATTGAAGAAAGTTTTCCATAGAAGACTTTTTGATGAACTTCTTTAAATTACACTTTTTAATATTCTTTCTGAAGAAAACTTTTTGATAAACTTTTCTACAGAAATTTTTTTAGAAACTTTTGTTTTTAAGGAAATTTTCTATACAAAACTTTTAACAAGCTTTCCTATAGAAAATTGTTAATAGCTTCGTATAGAAAATTAATGACAAACTTTTTAATAAACTTTGCTGTAGAAGAGTTTTTGGTATAAAACTTTTTGAAAACTTTTTTATAGAAATTTTATGTCTAAAATTGTTTCTCAAAAATGTGAACAAAGCTTTTGAAAAAGTTTTTTATAAAAACAAGCTTTTTTGTAGAAATCTTTTGAAAAAATTGGCTAAAGAAATCTCTTTATAAAAAACTATTTGTCAAATCTTTTCTAACAAAGCTTTTGAAGAACGTTTAACAAAATTTTTAAAGAAAACTTGGAGACGTGCTATTTATTCAATACAAAAATTTTCTTAAGCTTTTCTATAGAAAAAAAAAACTATAGAAAAATGTTTGATAAATTTTTCTATAAAAACTTTTTTAAAGATAATTAGTTGTTGAACTTGTTGAAGAACTTTTATTTCAAATATAATGTGATAAATTTTTGAATAAAAATACTTTTGTAAAACTTGAATTGTTCTACCGTAAAAAGTAACTTCGCTTAAGATTATTTCACATCAAAGTTTCTGCTTGCAACTCAAAAGCTGTTTTAGTTTTTTTATATAAAATATTACACAAATAATTACAATGTGTATTAGATAAATTTTTATCTAATAATGAAATAAACATGAACATGGTTGACAAATATCAAAAAATATTCATTATATTGTCACTCACTGTTTGTAGCAATCAAAATTTGAAAACGACAACTTGACAAGTCTGAACATTTTTATAATTAAAGGTACTTTATAAGTGTGTTTGATTAAATAAACTGATACAATTAAATACTATAAGTGTAGCTATAAATAAATAAAGCAGTGATTCCCAATTAAACCAAAAAAGTTGTTTCATCCATCACTGCAAACGTAATGTTATTTTTCATAAATTATTAATATAATTTTTTTTCTTTCTATATGTTAAACAAAATATTGCTTTCAAATATCCATAAACTTATCTTTTAAATCTTAAAATCCTACAAGTTTAACTTAACTGTGATACACATTTATACAAATAATTATTTGTAGATAAACCAAATCTGCTATAAAAATCAATACATAATAATTAAATGTGTTAAGTGTTAGTGAAGGCAATGGGAATATTTTGGAAACATTTTATAAAACTTTGTCATACATCACGTCATGATGATATTCGCAATATTTGTTAAATAATAATAAAAACTCTTCTCGATAAGAACATGTGATTTAAAACATAGTACTAAATTAAACAACAACAAAAAAAGAAATAAAAATAAAAGAAAGTCACCTAAAAGCAAATATTTATATATATATACTATGTGCACGCTTATTAGCTTATCATAAAAAGCAATGTGCCAACAACTAGAGCTTAAAAGGCCATTTGCCAGACGTTAAAGAAAAAATTGTACTATACCCTACAAAAAAAAAAAAAAAACGATTTAAATGAAGTCTGCCAGAAATGTCATAAATATTTAATTATACTTATATTATGTTATTATTTTAATATCAACTTTATTTCAGTGTTAGTCAGCTATTGAAATACTTGTTTTTTCCCTTGCGGTTCTTTTTAAGAATTATTGTTTTATATATTTTTTTGTGTGTTAAAAACAGGTCTATTAAGAAATTAATTATTTGCTGGGAGAGTAAAAAGATTCATTATATTTATATAAAAAGCTATTTATAAAACAATAATGGATTTAAATTATTTTATTTTGTAATTTAAACAAAAAATGCAATTTGCTTAAATTATTTATTGTTACAACCTTTCTCTTAATTCAATTTAAATACAAATAAAATTTAGTCCTCTTAGTCAGTATTATACGTTTGTGAAAAATATTTGTCCTACGCCTATCTCAGAATCACTTTCTGAGTCCGACCTTCCCCGGGGGCATGTTACCTGGCTGGTCAGTTGATTGAGGTTCCTTCGGCATTCACGTAGTGGCTGTGGTTTACACACAAATTCGCGGGGAGAGTAAGTGGCGGCTAAAAGACTGATGCATGATAATAGTCAATATTTCGGAATAAGTTCGGTGCTGATACCCCGCAGTAGAGTGACTGTGATACTAAGCGTTGGAAATGAGTTAGTAATAATTCTATATGGTACGGGATGAATGTGGGGTACGGCGTGCCTCACCCACCCGTCTACTTATAATAAATGTGTCGTATGTTTTTCTCTTATGAATGTGTCGTATGAATGAGATGTGTGCTGGGTTGAATGATGATGGATGAAAGGTATTATATACATTTGATACCATTGAATTTTCAATAGAAAACTTCTTGACCAACTTCCTATATATGAAGCTTTTCTATTTTTCTATATGAATTTTTTTATGAAAGTTTTTGGATAAATTTATCTTTATGAAACTTTTGGCAAACTTTTCAGCTAAAAAGTTTTTTACTAACTATTCTGTAAAAAACTTTTTTTACGAACTTTTCCGTAAAAAATTCTGAGGAACTTTTCTGCAGGGAGCTTTTTTATGGGAAGCTTTTTAGCAAACTTTTCATTAAAAAAATTTCTATGAAAGAATTTGATGAACAGGAATTTCTACAGGAATTTTTTGTACAGAATACTTTTTGAGGAACTTTTTAATAAAATTAATTTTTAATTTTTTGAAACTTTGAAAAGTTTAAAAACTTTCTTCGATAAACTTTATACTAAAAAATTTTAGAAAAACTTTTGCACTATAGAAAACATTTTTAAGAAGTCTTCTATATTACAAACTTTACTGTAAAAAATTCTGAGGAACTTTTCTTCAGGAAGCTTTCTTATGGGAAGCTTTTGAGCACACTTTTCATTAGGAAACTTTGAAAATAACTTTTCTGTAAAAAAAATAAGTTTTCAAATTTTCGATAATGTTTTTTTTAACTTTTTTCTATAGAAAACAAACTTTTCATTAAGAAATTATTAGAAGAAATTTTGTGTAGAAAAAATTTGGAAGACTTGTTGATAAGCACTTCTATAGAAAGCTTATTGAAGTGCTTTACTTTACTTTTTGTAGAAAACTTTTTGTCGTTCTTAAGTAAACCTAAACTCTTTTGCAGAAAATTTTTCAAGAAATTTTTGAAAAGCTTTCAAGCTTTACCTTTCACTAAATAATTAATGAACTTTTTTATTGAAACAATGCAAACACTTAAAATTGTTAAATAGATTATTGATTCATAGAAATTAAGAAAGAATTAAAATATTTAAAAATATTAAAATCAACTTAAAAACCAAAAAATGATTTTATATAAATATTTTAAAGTGTATGGTTTTTCTTAATAACTAATAAAAATATTTGCATAAATCTACTAAACTAAATTTCTTTGAACATAAATACAAAATTAAAATCTTTGTAGTATTTTGTTTTTTTCATCCAGCGTCAATGCCATCACATTGACGTAATTTGTTTCTTTATTTATTTATTTATTTATTTATTTATTTATTCAAACTCTATATTATCAATATATTAGTTTAAACTTTTAAATAATGACTCATACATTATACTTTTACTTTTCCTTGTGTGTGTTTTTTACAACAAATTTAAAAAACAAGTAAATGAGTATAATAAACTACAGGTTTTTTTTTATTAGTTCGTTTACTTTTTGTGTAAAAATGATATTTGTTAAATTTTAACGAAATTTTGAAAAGATTGTAATAAAATTAACGAAAAAAAAAAACATTCAAAAAGTTTGTTAACATTACCTTTTGATTTTTAAAATACTGGAATACGTGAATTTTATCACAAATTAATTGAAAGTTTTAAAAAATTATGAAAAATATATATAATTTGTTAAGGTTATCTAATGCATTAAACTAAATTTTATTTTTATTTTCTTTAATAATTATTCATAAGAATAATTAACAAAAATAATAACTACGTCACTAAATTCTTAAAAAATATAATTATAGTCTCAACAAAACAACCGGTCTCTTTCAATACTCTTTCCTGTTATAGAGACCCTGACATACAATAACAATTCCATATTTGTTATATTTGGATAAAATCTAAAACCATTTGTTGCCAATTCAATTTCTAAGTTAATTTTTTGTTGATTTTGTGTTCTATCTTTTTAATTTTTTTTGGGGAATTCGAACTTGTGAATGAAATAATCAAAAAAAAAAAAAAAACAGACTTCTCACGTGATAATGACGTTATTTGTTTAGTTATTTCTCTATTTTATTTTTATAAACTTCTAGATAAAAATCAAACAAAATTTTTGTTTTATAAATATATAGTCTATATTTTTGTTAACTAAATGCGCATTTTTGTTTTCTTGTTTCTTTTTATTTTGACGTATAATATTTGTTTTATTTGTAAAAATGGGTAAATTTTGTTATCTCTCTTTTGGTTGGTGGTTTTTAACTGTGTTTTGTTGTTTTTTGTCTTTATGGCGAATTGCGTAAACAAATAATGTCTGAGTGAAATTCTTTTTTTGGTTAATGTATTAAGATTCATTATTAAAACATTTGTTGTTTTCAAGATAAATATTCAAGAGTTTAATTGTGTGAAACTTAATTTTGCAAAATATTAAGTTTTTTTTAGTTACTAATTGAAAAGGTGTGATGTCAAATGAAAATTACTTGAAATATACAAAAGAACTGAAGTTATAACTAAACTAGAACTGAACTATAACTAATTGAACCAGAATAACAGAACTAGAACAGAATTAGAATACAACTAGAATAGAACAGAACTAGAACTGAACTAGAACAGAACTAGAACAGAACTAGAATAGAACTAGAACAGAACTAGAACAGAACTAGAACAGAACTAGAACAGAACTAGAACAGAACTAGAACAGAACTAGAACTGAACTAGAACAGAACTAGAAAAGAACTAGAACAGAAATAGAACAGAACTAGAACAGAACTACAACAAAACTAGAACAGAACTATAACAGAACTAGTACAGAACTAGAACAGTACTAGAACGGAATTAGAACAGAACTAGAACAGAACTAGAACAGAACTAGAACAGAACTAAAACAGAACTAGAACAGAACTAGAACAGAACTAGAACAGAACTAGAACAGAACTAGAATAGA
>NC_060953.1:43608105-43610227 GCF_022045245.1 Lucilia cuprina | reverse complement strand
GTTCTGTTCTAGTTCTGTTCTAGTTCTGTTCTAGTTCTGTTCTAGTTCTGTTCTAGTTCTGTTCTAGTTCTAGTTCTAGTTCTGTTCTAGTTCTGTTCTAGTTCTAGTACTGTTCTAGTTCTGTTCTAATTCTGTTCTAGTTCTGTTCTAGTTATGTTCTAGTTATGTTCTAGTTCTGTTGTAGTTCTGTTCTAGTTCTGTTCTAGTTCTGTTCTAGTTCTGTTCTAGTTCTGTTCTAGTTCTGTTCTAGTTCTGTTCTAGGTCTGTTCTAGCTCTGTTCTAGCTCTGTTCCAGTTCTGTTCAAGTTCTGTTCTAGTTCTAGTTAAAGAAATTGTCTTGATTAGTTTTAAATGATGAAATTCAAGAAAAAGTCGAATTTTTAAGTTATACACCCTATTAAAGGACTATTAAAGGGGGTTTATTATTTAAGTGCAAAAATTTATAGGAAATTATTCAGAATCTGTGAAATTATTTTAGTTTTTTTAATTGCTATAAACTACTTAAATGGAGAATTATTATTAAGAGGACTTTTTTTTTTAATTTTATAAAATTTATAACAGTGTATTTAAATGATTACATTAGTCAAAATTGTTACAGGTAACAGCGGTAAACGTGAGTTTCTTTCTAATTAAAGAAAATTCTAAATTACTGTGCTTACATACAAAAAATATGTTTTGCAAATACTAGAGTTAAAGGTTGCACTGTGCAGTAAAAAAGTATTAAATAAAAAACCTACAAAACTTATTTGTTTTTGGAATAAAACAGATATTTTGTAAAAAAGAGCTTTTTAAATTCTGAATAATTTCTACTATTAACTAACAAAAAATAGAATAAAAAATTAAGAATAGAATATTGATTTTGTTTTGCAATATCAAAGAAAAGAAAATAACTAACTAAGAATGACAATAAATTAACAAATACTAACTAAATCATAAAATTAAATATATTATTTAATAAAATGATAATAAAATAATAAATCATAAACAAAACTAATTTATAAACGTAATACAAAAACTCAAACAATTATATAATTAAAAACCCCATTAAGTGTAAAAAGTATTTTATAATAAAGTAATATAAATAGCTAAAGATAAACAAGATAATTAACTAAAAACATACCTGATAACTTCTGATAATAGCTTGAACAGCTAAATGATCATCAATAGTTTTAGAGTCGGGAGCAGCACCGCTAACCATACCAGCATAAGCTGAAACGGGTAGAGTGTTGTATTGTTGAGGAGCTAGGTTTGGGGGACCACAGTAAGAGTTATTGCGGAAATAAGCATCCCAAGACTACAAAACCAAAGGAAATTAATACAAAAAATATTTCAAATCTATATTCTAAGTAAAACTTACTGTGTGCACAGAGGTGGGATCACGCAACCAATTATTGTACATTTCTTCTACATAAGAAGCTGTGGTACCATTTGCAAAAGGCTCGGCAGCAGCAGAGTTGTAACAACGTACAGCAGCAGCAGCCATAGCATTTTTAGCAATCTGTTTAATATTTTAAATTTATTAATTATTATAATTGTTTTTTCTTTTCAAATTTTCTGTAATTACCTTTTTGTTGGCTCCATTTAAAAGCCATGTTGCAAAATTTTTATGTGCTATTGGCGATAACGCCAAATTAAAGGCTGTATTAGCTCTATGCATTATGGCTTTGAATTTCTAACTGCAAGTACATAAAAAATAAAATTTAAGTTAGTTTTATTGTTGTAGACATTAAATTAAAACGAATTCAAGTACAATTTTATAACTTGAACGTCTGCTGTTGTGGCAAATTATTAAATATTTGTGTAAATAATGTTTTATTTATGTTTGTGTAATATTTAGTTAACATTTCATTGTTAGAGTAAAATTATAAAGAGTTATTTAATAAATAGTGTTTTTTTATTTGTTTAAATATCTCAATAAAGTTTTCTGTTGAAATGTTCACAAAAAAACTGTATGGACTTCTTAAATTAAAATAGTTCTGTTGTAGTTCTGTTTTAGTTCTGTTCTAGTTCTGATTTAGTTCTGTGCTAGTGCTGTTCTAGTTCTGTTCTAGTTCTGTTCTAGTTCTGTTCTAGTTCTGTTCTAGTTCTGTTCTAGTTCTGTTCTAGTTCTGTTCTAGTTCTGT
>NC_060953.1:43605578-43608005 GCF_022045245.1 Lucilia cuprina | reverse complement strand
TCTACTTATCTATCTATCTATCTATCTATCTATCTATCTATCTATCGATCTATCTATCTATCTATCTATCTATCTATCTATCTATCTATCTATCTATCTATCTATCTACCAAAGTTGATTATTAAATTTTCTAAACTTTAAAGAACCTTAACATCACTACTCTTTTGAAGTAATATAAACCGAAGATAAAACGATTTTGACAAATAATCCAAAATATAAATAAAAATTTTGTATACATCAATTACCAATTTAAATATATGTAACTTAAGATTTAAGACCGAAAATAAAAAATAAATTAAATATAATAAAGAAATTAATATGGAATGTATTATAAAGCAAAAATAAAAGAAATAATATGAAAATATAACGTAATACTTTCTAAGGATGCGAAGAGGTATTTAATAAAGAGGGACGACATTACGATAAAATAAATTGACAATAACACAAACAACTAAACTAAGAATTTAATATTTTCAAAAAGTAAAGAAAAACATAACTACTAGAAAATAGGACAGGACAGAAGGCATTTAAAGGAAAAAGTTTTGAATACTAAATGAAAAAAACTACCGTATTATAAACTTACTTACCAAAACTGAAATTAGCATAAATAGCTTTTGTTGTAGATTTGCCAGGCAATTCGGGAATACTAATTTCAAGAGGATCGAGGTGAGCTACGTTATGGCCTCGAATCTAATATCGACAAAATATATTTTGTTTTTATGTTTCAATCGATTATACCAAATATATAGTTATGTTTTGTTTTTGAGTTTGTGTGGGTTTTGTTTTTGAAGATATAGAAATTTTAATTTCAAATAATTTTGAAGATAGAACCGAGTATATAGATTTATATGTATATATTGATAAAAAGCAATAAAACAAAAGAAAAAAAAGAAAGTCATAAGCATTAAGTTGTTAAGTTAACGAAAGTATAAATAATATTAAAGAAATTAATTGTTAAAACAAAAGTTTAATTAAAGGCTTATTATGTTTTTTTAATAAGTTAAACAAAATATAAACATTAAATACAATACAGGATTAAGTTTATGACAATATAATGGGGTTATAACAATTATATATGTGTAATAAAAAAATCACCAAAAATACAAATAATAATTAATAAAAATACAATATAAACAAATAAGGTTAATTAGACCAAATGACAAAGAAGATAAGAAAGTAATCAAATACCAAAACCTTAACTACACTAATTAAGTACAACTTTAAGAAAAAAGCCTGCTAATTTAAGAAAAATAATTAAGCCTTTAAATAACAGTCGATAAGTGATTTTAATTAAAGGCTGCTAATTAACTAAAATAACTTTATAAATAACACTCCGAATTTCAGTTTAAAGTTAATATTCATAGTTTTTTATCGTTTTCTTTTTCTATGCTTTTTGCCAAACTGCTATAGATAAAACGATTTTTGAAGATATTTTTTTTATAAAAGTAAAATGAAAAAATTACCAAACAAAAAACCAGAATGTTGACGTAAAACATCTTCGTTAGCGCGACGGGTAACACCATCCTTACCCCTGACCTTTTCAACAGTTAGAATTCCCATGGGATCCAATTCAGAAGCCAAATGACCACGAGACTATATTATATGAACACAATGGTAGCAGGATATATGTAGATAAAACAACAAATATGTATAGCAGGATAATGGATTTTTTATTTGTTATGTTTTTTTTTTGTTTTATTTTAAGTAGTCAAGAGATAGAGGAATAGGTGTGTAGTTGTTTGGAATGTTTACATATACGTATAAAGTTAATATTTAGATGGTTAATTATACCAAATTTTGACAATTGATTTTTATTTTAATGATAGTTCCCAATTGTTAGCCAATTATTAGTGATACATTTTATATTAATTTTAGATTTAGACAAAACAATGTTTACTTTTAATTAAGCCAATTAAACTTTTACGTATACTTTTATTAAGTTTAGAGGTAATAATAATATTAGTATTATTTGTTTTATTATAAAAATAGACTTTAAAGGATTTCAAAACATGTTAATTTATATGTAAATATTGGATGTTTAACTTAAAAAGTGACATTCATTCTCTTCTTCTATTCTAATTCTGTTTTAGTTCTGTTCTAGATCTGCTCTAGTTCTGTTCTAGTTCTGTCCTAGTTTTGTTCCAGTTCTGGTTCTGTTCTAGTTCTGCTCTAGTTTTGTTCTAGTTCTAGTGTTTTAGTTCTGTTCTAGTTTTGTTCTAGTTCTGTTCTAGTTCTATTCTAGTTCTGTTCTGTTCTAGTTCTGCTCTGTTCTTGTTCTGTTCTGTTCTATTCTAGTTCTGTTCTAGTTCTGTTCTGTTTTAGTTCTGTTCTAGTTCTGTTCTAGTTATATTCTAGTTCTGTTCTAGTTCTGTTCTAGTTCTGTTCTAGTTCTGTTCTAGTTCTGTTCTAGTTCTGTTCTAGTTCTGT
>NC_060953.1:43508739-43605478 GCF_022045245.1 Lucilia cuprina | reverse complement strand
TCTATCTATCTATCTATCTATCTATCTATCTATCTATCTATCTATCTATCTATCTATCTATCTATCTGTCTATCTATCTATCTATCTATCTATCTATCTATCTATCTAGCTATCTATATATCTCTATCTATTTTGGCAAATAATCCTATTCCAAATAAATGCTATTACAAATAAAAGGTTTCCCAAAATTCACATTAAAAACAAATGCATGTTTATACATTAAAAATATCTATTATTTTTGCACTTTACATTTAAATTCTGCACCTTTGCTTAAGCTCTGCTACATATGTTTTTTTCTTTTTTTATAAATGCACAGCAAATTACATACAAACAAAAATTTTAAAAGCACCATTTTTTTTTTTTTTTTGTAATTGAAAAAATATTTTTTTTTTTGTAATTTTTATGTAATTGAAACTTTAAACTTAAATAATCTTTATTATGTTAAAACAATAAAAATAATAAAATAACGTAACTGTAATATAAAACAACGTAGAAGTGTTAAAATTATAATTTTATTCTTAAATACAACAATAGTACTCACCACAGCTGCATGCTCCAAAAAAAAAACTTATTATAATTTAACTACATAGTCTCCGAATTTCAACAAAAATATTGTAAAAATTCATCATTTATTATAATTTATATCTAAATAAAATGCAAGACTAACATTTTACTATCTTTCAAAAAAAAAAAAAAAAAAAAAAATAGGTGAACATGATATGGATCGGGAATTTAAATTGCCCAGCACTACATTCATTGGTGGAGAAGAAAATCAATTGCCCTTAAGGTATGTTTTTATTCGATACAATATAATAAATTCAATTAAAACACTTAAAAACTTAAATTTTATAGAGAAATTTTGAATCGTTTGGAAAATGTATATTGTAATAAAATTGGTGTTGAATTCATGTTCATCAATTCATTGGAACAGTGCAATTGGATTCGTAAACGTTTTGAAACTCCTGGCGTTATGAATTTCTCACCTGAAAAGAAACGTTTGATTTTGGCTCGTTTGACACGTGCTACTGGGTAATTTATTTATTTAATTTGAATTTTAAAAAATCTTTTATAAATACTGTATTATGTTATAGATTTGAAGGTTTCTTGGCTAAGAAATACTCTTCGGAGAAACGTTTTGGTTTGGAGGGTTGTGAAATTATGATTCCCGCTTTGAAGGAACTTATCGATGCCTCTACAGAGTTGGGTGTTGAATCTGTGATTATGGGTATGCCCCATCGTGGTCGTTTGAATACATTGGCCAATGTATGCCGCAAACCTTTACATCAAATCTTTACACAGTTTGCTGGTTTGGAAGCTGCTGATGATGGTTCCGGTGATGTAAAATACCATTTAGGTACATACATTGAACGTTTGAACCGTGTCACAAACAAGAATATTCGTTTGGCTGTTGTTGCTAATCCCTCTCACTTGGAAGCTGTCGACCCTGTTGTACAGGGTAAGACTCGTGCTGAACAGTTCTACCGTGGTGATCAAGAAGGCAATAAGGTTATGTCTATTTTGATTCACGGTGATGCTGCTTTCTGTGGTCAAGGTGTTGTCTATGAAACTATGCACTTGTCTGATTTGCCCGACTATACTACTCATGGTACAATTCACGTTGTTGCCAATAACCAAATTGGTTTCACTACTGATCCACGTTTCTCACGCTCCTCACCATACTGTACCGATGTTGCTCGTGTTGTGAATGCTCCCATTTTCCACGTCAACGCCGATGATCCCGAGGCTGTTATGCATGTGTGCAGAGTTGCCGCCGAATGGCGTAACACTTTCCACAAGGATGTCGTTATCGATTTGGTCGGCTATCGTCGTAATGGCCACAACGAAATTGATGAACCCATGTTCACCCAACCTCTTATGTACCAAAAGATCAGAAACCACAAAATCTGTTTGGATCTCTATGCCGATAAACTTATCGCCGAAGGCACTTGCACCGCTGAAGAAGTTAAATCAGTGGCTGATAAATACGAAAAGATTTGCGAAGAAGCCTTCGAATTGGCTAAGAAGGAAACACATATTAAGTACAAGGACTGGATCGATTCTCCCTGGTCTGGTTTCTTTGAAGGCAAGGATCCTTTGAAGGTATCACCCACTGGTGTAAAGATCGAAACCTTGGTACACATTGGCAACAAATTCTCTTCACCACCACCAAATGCTGCTGAATTCGTAATTCACAAGTAGGTCTTGTGTTAATTTATTTAATAATTATATATTTGTAAAATATTGTTTCTTTTCAAAGGGGTCTTACTCGTGTTTTGAATGCCCGCAAGGCTATGGTTGATGAAGGTGTTGCCGATTGGGCTCTTGGTGAAGCCATGGCCTTTGGCTCTCTCCTTAAGGAAGGTGTTCATGTCCGTTTGTCTGGTCAGGATGTTGAACGTGGTACCTTCTCTCATCGTCATCATGTTTTGCACCATCAATTGGTTGACAAGGCTACTTATAATGCCCTCCAACACTTGTACCCCGATCAAGCACCTTACTCCGTTTCGAACAGTTCATTGTCTGAATACGCTGTACTTGGTTTTGAACACGGCTACTCCATGACTAATCCCAATGCCTTGGTCTTATGGGAAGCTCAATTCGGTGATTTCTTTAATACAGCTCAATGTATTGTCGATCAATTCCTTTCCAGTGGTCAAGCTAAGTGGGTACGTCAATCCGGTTTGGTTATGTTGTTGCCTCATGGTATGGAAGGCATGGGTCCTGAACATTCATCGGCTCGCGTTGAACGTTTCTTGCAAATGTCTTCTGACGATCCCGACTATTTCCCTCCAGAATCTGAGGAATTCGCTATCAGACAATTGCACGATATTAATTGGATTGTTGCCAATTGCACTACCCCAGCTAACTTGTTCCACATTTTGCGTCGTCAAATTGCTTTGCCCTTCCGCAAACCCTTGGTACTCCTTACTCCCAAATCTCTATTGCGTCACCCAGAAGCCAAGTCACCTTTCAGTGATATGGCTGAAGGCAGTGAATTCCAACGTATCATCCCCGAAAAGGGAATTGCTGCTGAAAACCCCAGCGGTGTTAAGAAGGTTATTTTCTGCAGCGGTCGTGTATACTATGACTTGACCAAACAACGCAAGGACAAGGGCTTGGAAAAGGAAATCGCTATTGTTCGTGTTGAACAAGTGAGTTGTAAATAAAACTCTTTAAAGATAAAAAGATTTTATTGTTATTTATTTGTTTTAGATTTCTCCCTTCCCCTTCGATCTAGTCAAAGAACAAGCTAACTTGTACAAGGATGCTGATTTGGTTTGGGCTCAAGAAGAACACAAAAATCAAGGCTGCTGGTCTTATGTGCAACCACGTTTCTTGACCGCCCTTAACCACGATAGAAATATTAGGTAAGTCATTTTGTTTCCTTTTTCTGTTTTCTTTTTTTATGTTTTTCTTTTATTTTCAATTTAATTTTGTTTTTGGCTTTATTTTTTTAAACATTTGTTTTTTAATGCTTTCGTTTTAATTTTTTTTCGATTTTTTTTGTTGCAAACTTATTATTTTGCCAAATTAATTTGTTTTAGTTTTTCTAATACCTTTTTGATTTTTTCCTTTAACTTTATATAATTTTTTTAGTTCCTTAGATGTATTTATCTTTTACTTTTTATTTGCAATAACTTTTCTAAATACCACCTTTTTCACCATATTTTATTTCACCTTTTTTGAATGAATGATTTTATTTTCTGCACACACCAGAGTTGTCTCTATTGTAGTTAAGCACACCCTCCTCCACTTTAAAGTATTTATTTATGAAAATATTTTTTTATCTTTATGTTGCTTGTTATAAATTTGTAAAATGCTGTTTATAAAAAGGCCAGCAGTTGTCTATCTGTCTCTACCTTCAATTGTAAACTGTTATAAAAGATAGATTCTACTTGATATATAAATTAAGTTGATTCTTTATTTATGGTTCACTTTGTACGACTTTGTCCGATGTTGTTTAATATTTTCTATTGACATATCTCGTCTACGTTATGTTCTAAAAAAAACGACGATAAAATTTGAAAGATATTAAAACCAAGTGAACAGAGTTTATTAAATCATTGAGCTGCCTTGAATTTGCAGCTTTCCAAGTCATCTGAGTCCAAACTTTGAAACAAGGCCAGTGTCTTAACTTTGATTTTAATATCCTTCTTGGGGGAAAGGTTATATAAGTTTATCATTCTGTTTGTAATTTCCACTATATGTATATGTATTTTACAGATTCTACAAATTATATATTCTGATTCCTTTAAGATAGCGCAGTTGATTAAATCCCGTTTCTAGAGATCCTAGTCTATTCCAAATTCACTTCAGTTCTGGTTGTAGTCCAGTTCTAGATCAGTTCAATTTCAGTTGTAGTTTGATAGTTATACTCTAGATCTGTTCTAATTATGCTCTAGTACTGTTTCAGTTCAGTTCTACTTGAGTTCTAGTTCAGTTCTAGTTTAGTTCTAGTTCTAGTTCAGTTCTAGTTCAGTTCTAGTTCAGTTCTAGTTCAGTTCTAGTTCTAGTTCAGTTCTAGTTCAGTTCTAGTTCAGTTCTAGTTCAGTTTTAGTTCAGTTCTAGTTCAGTTCTAGTTCTAGTTCAGTTCTAGTTCAGTTCTAGTTCAGTTCTAGTTCAGTTTTAGTTCAGTTCTAGTTCAGTTCTAGTTGAGTTCTAGTTGAGTTCTAGTTCAGTTCTAGTTCAGTTCTAGTTCAGTTCTAGTTCAGTTCTAGTTCTAGTTCAGTTCTAGTTCAGTTCTAGTTCAGTTCTAGTTCAGTTCTAGTTCAGTTCTGGTTCAGTTCTAGTTCAGTTCTAGTTCAGTTCTAGTTAAGTTGTAGTTCAGTTCTAATTCAGTTCTGGTTCATTTCTAGTTCAGGTCTAGTTGAGTTCTAGTTCAGTTCTGTTCTAGTTCTGTTCTAGTAAATTTTTAGTTCAGTTCTAGTTCAATTAGGTTCAGTTCTAGATCAGTTCTAGTTCTATATTACTTCCAGTTTAATTCTTTAATAACAAAGTTATTGAAATTGAATGATTCACTACACTTCACCAAATTTCTTGCAATAAATAGTAATGAAAACGTGCAAGACCATAATTCTTACATACAATACAACGAAAAGAGATCTTCGATTTAACCAACTATTCTACTATTGTAATTTTATAAACTTAATAAATAATTTAATAGCTCATGCATGTTTTACAAACTTAATAATTATATTTAAGATTTCGAAACACGCAATTGACGTGTTTTAAAAATAATTTAAATCTTCGATAATCCTACCATATATCACCTACATAAAAGACTTTGAATCATAAACATTGAGCATGGCTTTTTTTCTCTCTTAAGTTTTTTTTTTAGTTTTAAGATACTTTTTTCTTAATTTATTCTTCACTCAATAATTTTAATTTAACTTTTATAATCATAAAAAAATGTTATTTTTTAGTTTTAAGTTGTCTAATAATTCAAAATTTCCTTAAGTTTTTTTTCTTGTAAGTTTTCAAATAAACTCAGCAAAGTTTACGTGTGAGAAATCATTGTAAACAAAACCTTTTTTTGTTCCCAGTGAAGTGATATAACAGCCTTTAAGCAAACCAAAATTTTTCCTACATTTTTTTTTTGTGTTTTTTGTTTGTGTATGTATTATTGTTATATTGTTGTTGCAGCCCCCATGATGCTACTTCCTCTTCCACTACTACTACCACTACCAATACTAATGAGTCCGATTCCGCTAATCAATCGAAACCCTGGTTAAGTCGTATGTTTACATCTGGTGGTAGCAAGTCTGCTGATAATGATGCCTCCTCTGGCAATCAACAGCAGACTGGTGAATATTGTGAGAAGAAACATTTTGATTTGAAAAATGTACGAAAAGATTTCAATAGACCCGCTGGTCATTCTGCGGCACCTGGTGTGCGTGTTTCTAAAACTGGACGCAAAATTAGGTGAGGGTTCTTCTACCACTAAAATAACTCTATATACATACATAAATACATACTACCTACCTACTACCACATCTCTTCTGTTCTGTTGTACTCTACATTAAAATTGTTTTAATTATTATATAAAAAAATAATAATAATAAGAAATGCAAAGCAATTACTTTTGTAGTGTTTAAATATTTATTAGTAATATTGTATATTATTACTTATATATTTATATATTAATAATTTTATATATATAATTATATAGCATATATACATTTACTAATGTTTTTTTTTAATCTTGCCAGCGATTAAAACAAGATTTTTGTTTCATCTCTTATATGTTCTTCTTATACTATATTCTTTATTACTTATTTTATAACAAAACTTCTTTACACTTTCTTTACTGTTTTTCTTTTTTTGTTATTGCAAATTGGCTTTTTTCTTTTTTGTAACATTTATGAAAATTAAATTTTCGTTTATGCATTTCATGTTATTATCATTTGTCTTTTTTTTATTCGTCTGTATCTAATGTCCCACAATTGCATGTACAGTTTTTCTGATTTTTGTTTTTCGTCCTGCACTTAGTTTAATTAAGTTTTTTTTTGTTGGCTATCATCTTCATCTAGAGTTGTTTCAGCTTGATCATTAAAAAGTTTCATTTATTTAGATTAATCTACATATTAACCACATCAAAAACAATTACAATGTTTAGTAGTTATAAGTTTTTTAAGAATTTATCTATTATCTAAAAGGATTCTTAAAGGTGTTTTCAATTTATTTTTCTACTCCACAATAGATTTCAATAATATGCAATTCTGTTCTTAAAAAACAACAAATTGATACATATGAAAAAAACAAGATTTGACATATCCAAAGACCAGTCCATAAAATTATAAACAAATTTTATATATACAACAATTAACCCAGTTTTGAACTAAACGTTTGACTTGTCCACAGGACTAGTCTATTGTTTAGTTTACGGTCTATTGTTTAGTTCTATGAACTAGTCTATTAATAAAGATATGGAGGGGTTATTTGATTAATTTGATAAGGGGATTATTGTGTAAATCTCTTCCCCTCATTTCATATCTTATTTCATATAAATTGTTTTTGTACTTCTGAAAATTTATATGAAAATATAAGAGAAGTAATTTATAAAATAAGAGAAGTAATTATTTTATGAACTAGTTTATAGAACAGTCTATGGACTAATTAAAAATCTAGTTTATTTTTCGACCAGTCTAATGTAAAACAGATCGTAATATTAACCTGTATCGTTTGCATTTATATGGAGCTCTTTTAAAATTCTATAAAGATTTCGATATTTCCTTTCGACTGTTAGAATAGACTTTTAAATTGCTTGTAAACAATTCTCTAAAAAGAATTGTTTACAAGCAATAATTCTCTAAAAAGAATTGTTTACAATATAAGTTCTAATGTATGGAATTTTATTATGAATAACCTTGGACTAGTATGATGTAACTAGTGCATTCAAAGAAAATAATCTATGAGGATGATACAATCAGGCAGAAGCCTGATAAAAATACAATAGAGACAAACAAGGGATTACTCTACAAATGTTAATCAAATAGAATATTATTTAAATAACGAAATTTTTGTTCACAACTTAAATGGATAGAGTCCTAGCAGTTCGACAAAGAAATAATGCATTTTAAAATAAGCGAGATTAACACTAACCTCTAACCATAGTATTGTCTCAAATTAGTCTTTCGTTGCAGAAGTACTCTTTGTAAATGAAAATGAAGACATTCTTCAATTTAGTGCCACTTTTGTAAGGGTACATGGGTACCACTTTACTGCGATCTAGAGAGACTTATTGATATGTATTGACTAGTTTGGACTAGCTTTCTGACTGCATTTTTGTTATCAGTTGAGTGACTATTGCCTACCTCTAAGGACAACTATGTAGATGTGATTGTCTCCCTGAAAGGCTTTGATGTGCTAGGTTTTAAATGATGTTTATAACCCAGAGTTTATTGTCCATTGTCGATCCATGTAAATCTTGTTATTAAAGAAATAACAGTTTTTAATAATAATTATAATAGTTTTTCCTGTAAAAGCTATTTTTTTGTAATTAAAAGTGTCACAGACACACACTTTGGAAGTAGAGACCCCCCCCCCCCCCTCATTTTTCAACGTAAATGAAAAGTCAAAAGGTAGATGAAAACAGAACTTATATCTTTAAACCATTATGCGAAGTAATATGCCAGGTGTGTCAGAATGGTGTGAGCAATCCAGGCAACAATTGTCATTAAGATATAATGACAATGACGCAAGAGTTGTTCTATAACTCAGGGCTGTTGTTCTCAAATTACAAATTTTCACTAAAATTTAAATTTGTTGCTATATATTGAAATTTTCACTATCAATTTCATTTTCACTATCAATTTCATTTTCACTAAATCTCTAAGTTCACTAAAAAGTAAAAATTTCATCCAAGTTTTAATTTTTTTTTACTAAAAATATTTTTTTCTCTTCAAACTCTTATTTTCCGCTAAAATTTTTTTTTTTTACTAAAAATTCAGTTTTTAACTCAAAATAAACATGTTCGATAAAAAATTATATTTTC
Organism: Lucilia cuprina; assembly: GCF_022045245.1. Classification (NCBI taxonomy): domain Eukaryota; kingdom Metazoa; phylum Arthropoda; class Insecta; order Diptera; family Calliphoridae; genus Lucilia; species Lucilia cuprina. The sequence continues at coordinate 43,596,984 of NC_060953.1, read as the reverse complement.
CGTTAAAAAAACTCAAATTCGAAATTTTCACAAAAATCTATTTGTTTCACTAAAAATTAAAATTTTTGCTAAAAATTAAAATTTCGCTAAAAATTAACTCAAAACTTAAAAATTTTCAACCTAAATTTTAAAAAATTGCCTAAATATTTCAATATATTTACAAAAATAAATTGAAATTTCACTTAAAATTCTTTTGATCACCAAAATTCGATTGAACTAATCCGATATATGAGGCACAACGGACGATTTTAAATTCCAGCAATTTCTTAAGAAAGAATTATTTGAAAAATATAAGAAATAATTTCCATAAATATAAAAATTAGATCTTAAATAATACACTAAATAGTTGAGTTTTTAACAAAAAAAATAGTCAAAGAAAGAATATTTAAGTTTAATAATTGTATTTTACTATAATAGAGACAATAGATCATTTATTCAAAAACTTATCATATCAGTTCTAAATCATCAATTATCATCCAGTAGTAATAGTTTGCTTGTTATCTTAAGCTTTAAAGTTTTTATTTAAATATTATAAAACTAACACTTATATAATTATTTAATTTTTATTTTTTAATCTGTAACTAATTTGAATGCTTTTATTATAAATTAATTATTATGCTTTTTAAACAAAAACTAAATAAATAAATGTGTGTAAATTATGTTAATGTTTTTTTAACAATAACAAGTTGTTATTAACAACATTTACTTAAATATATTTTAAATTAATAAAATACATTTTTTTTAATTATTTCATAGCTATGCTGGACGTCCATGTGGTGCTTCGACTGCTACCGGTTCTAAGGCTCAACATATACGTGAATTGAATGCTTTGTTGGCTGATGCCATCAGTATCTAAATGACTCTTAAATAAATGATGATAAATGGAGAAATTTCATCATCATCATACAAAAACATCTTATTATCATCATTTATTTTATTTTATTTTTTTTTAAACACAACACAATTTCTAGTGACAAACTTTTAACGACTTAAATGGATCTATCATACATACGCGCATACATATACAACATTTAAAACTATAAATATATTGAAAAGATATTTTTTTTCTTAATTTTAATTTTATTTAATTGATTATGTTAAATATATATATATATCTACTATACTTTAAACATACACCCACACATACACATACATATTTTCTCTGTCTTTGACAAAATTTGAAAAAAAAAATGAAATGTTTGTTTTTCGTTTAAAAAGTGAAACCAAACAAACATTTTAAATTACCAATCTTTAACTATTAAATATTAAACAAAAAAAAAAAAAAAAAATAACAACAAAAACGAAAAATGTAATTTAGTTTAGATAATTGTAAAACTAAGAAATGTAGTTAAAACTTCTTTAAACAGAAAAAAAAACTAATAAATCTCCTCTTAAGTTTTAATCATTAAGCCAAAACCATATGTTGCAATGAAAACAAAATGTACGAAACAAGTGAGGATAACAAAAAAATATATATAACAACCAAGTCTATGAAAACCGAATGCAAAAAAAAAAAATATTAATTTTAATTATTATTTATTTTAAATATTATTTAATTTTTAAAACAAAAACAAAAAAAAGAATAAAATTAAACAAAAAAACGTTACAAAACTTACATTTTTTTATTTGAAAAAAAACTGTATTGTTTTTAGAATGGTAATAGAAAAAAAGCGCATGTCAAAATAATAATTATCAGGGATTTATTAAACTGTATTTTTTTTTTTTAATTGTCTTCATCATTTTAATTTTATCTAATTGTAAACAATTAAGAATTATTTAAACTCATATACATATTATTTCTTTTTTAGTTTAGTTTTGTTCAAGTATTATTATTATCATTTCTTTTTTTTTTTTGTTGCCCTTTCCTTATTTGCAAATAAAAATCCTTGTGCCTCTTCTTTGAAAAAAAACTCAATATATATTTGTTTTTATTTGTTTTTTATATGTTGAAAAGATTTGTGCAAATGTTTAATAAGTAATTTTTGAAATTTTATTAAAAATCTATTAGGAAATAAAAGAATTGCAAAACTAAATGAGACAATCCTTAAAAACAATTATTTTAAATTAACTGTTTGATTAAAATTTTAAGTTTAAACACTTACAAAACCACTGTAAAACCAATTTACTTCTCAATTTCCTTGACAAAATTTAATCTATATATTTGTCAAAAAACTTCTAAACAACATTATGACAACAAGACGAATAAATAACTTGAGCTCTGGGTATTAAACTAATTATAACTTAGGCTAGTAATCTGGACAAGATATCGAAGAGTTCTACGTGAACACCTAACGTGTGTGCTATTTTTTCAACTAATGGGTGAGCTGACTATAGACGACCCACCACGCCGATTATGTCTATGATTCTGATGGTCCATGTATAAGAACTTTACTCAAGTACTATCGATCTAACGAATCTTTGACCATTGCTGCCCAGTTGCTTAACTGCCGACATGCAAAACATCATTGACATTACAACCGGGCAGATGAGATGGGTTGAGTCGGCAAAATCACATAAAAAGTATTCGATAGATCAAAATACGAATCAATGAAATAAGCCGTATATCCTTACATTCATCCTGTATCAGATACATTTAACAGCAACTTATTTCCAACGCTTAGTCCCACAGTCAATCCCTTGTGGGGGTATCTGCAACATCAACGAACTTATCCAGAATTATAAACTTTACCATGCATCAGTCTTTTCAACGACCTTCTATTCCCGCGAATTTTGGCTGAAGACACTACGTTCACCCCCAAGGTCTAGAAGACAAGTTACCGGTTCCCGTGGTAGCAAAATAGGTGACCTTGTGTAAATTTAGATTTAAGCCACAGCCACCACTTGCACCCCAAAGGCACCTCTTCAATAACCAAGACAAAGTTCGTGCTACCAGTTCCCGTGGTATTAAATTATGTAGTTTTCTAGTTCGACCTTATGTAAAATGATTCCAAGGAATTTCTGTTTATAGGAACGGTAGACTAGAGGTACTGGTACCAACTCTTTTCCCCGGTATTGCAACAACACCAAGATGAAGCTTTTCATCCAGGTTACATGCTTCCGTGGGTAGCCAAAACCACTTCGATTTAAGATTTAGAAACGTTACTTGATATTTCACAGTTCTAAAGACATGTATGATTCGAAGAGTCACTTACAGCCATTCAGATCTTAACTTTTTTATATACAATCTGTTACATACGTGGTGTTTGTATGTAACAGATTGTATATGTGACATCATGTCAAACGATTCCAAGAAATTCCGGTTTATAGTCCCCGTAGACTATAAGTAGCACCTCTTTTCCCCGGTATTGCAATAACACCAATATAGGGCTTTTCATCAAGGTTACATGCCACCGGGGGGAGTATTGTTTTCGACAAAACAACGTTGATCGACTTAGATACGTTACTATGCATTTCCCAATTCTAAAGACAAGTATGATACGAGGTGGCACTCACAGCCGTTCGGATCTTAACTTTTTGTTATATACAAACACCACAAGGAAACAATTACCACAGAAAATTTAATTTGTCAGCATCTTTAAGACAATGGTCCCATATGAATGATCGAGTTTAAACAAACCCCTGAGGTACGCGTTTTCCTAATCACAACACTAGTTAATAGTAATATTTAGAAAAAGGAGCCAAAAAAGCTTATTTTACTACAGCCAATTAGGGCGTTATCTACAGGTTAAATCTAAGACCGTAAAAATACTATAGTAGTAGGAGCGCTATACGTTATATACCAGGACACTTTGCAATAATCGTTAATAATTCACTCTAGATGGAAACGAGCTTGATGAAATTAACCTGATGTATGCAAAATCATTGGGTATGTCCCTACGAGAGCGGAGTAGAAAACATAACCATAGAATATAAACATAACCAAGAGAATTTTGAAACATTAGAACTCCTTCTATGGCTAACGTCTATATATTATATAGACCTATGTTTATTTTTAAATCTGATGTAATATACATACATCCTCACTACAACATTATAATAATTATGGAAATTAAATTTTATATGAAATTTTGGAGTCACTTACAAGGTGGACGTTTAAATCAAAGCAATTTGTTTAGTTCAACTGATTAAAGTCCAATTATTTCTCTAGTTCCTTATTAACTAAAATAAATTAGCCGATGCCTTAAATTATTAAACAATACAAATCTTCTTAATTTAAAATCTTTTTCTGAACAGACTTTATTAATTACCTATCAAATTAATACTACACTTCTAAAAACAATATTATTTTTTTTAAATATTTTCCCCCTTATTCACAAATAAAATTTTTATTTTAGAAACGGATTATATAAATTAGATTTTGTATGGAAATTCTAAAGATTATAGATTTTATACATATTTGATGAATTAAACAGCGTTGCTAGAAAAGACACCAAAAATAAAACTAAAAACTATTTTAAACTTTTGAGCGTAAAAATATTAATATTTAAAATTATTAAGTGATAATTGATATTATTGGTGCAACTAAAAAGGATCAGTTATTAAAAATAATTTAATAAATTAAGAAAAAATCGAATAATCGATTTGAAGTGAACATTTTCTACTATTTTATAAAAAAAATATATACATATACATATGTAAACGTATTAAGCATAAAAGAAAATCTTATTTAAAAAAATCGTTGCTCATCAAAAAGCAAATGCTTTATGAGAGCAAAAGAAACAAGTAATTGTGTTATTAAAACCCCATTCCTTTATTTTGAATGGTAACATTTTTGAAAACTGCACCTATTTGAAAATATTTTTTTTTAATACAAATAAGAAAATAAATATTATAATGATATTAATTATAATTGCACAATACTACGAGTATATTAACAAAAAATATTGGTATCAATAAAGACATACATTATTAAAAATAAATCACTTTTTTTTACTTTATTTCATAAATAGGGTAAGTTATAAACAATTATATCAGGTGAATCAGTTCAATATTTTATCAATTCACAATAATACCAACAGTATATAAAAATAAAAACTAATTATTTATCAATGTCAAAAATATTGAAATCTAATAAAATTTTTACATAAGAATAAAATCAAAACCAAAAATATTAAAACTTTTTTAAAATCAAAAAAAAATGTTAAATTCTTGTTATTTTTCAACTTTTTGGAAATTTAATCGTAATACTACAAAATTGGTAACTAATACAAGAAAATCTATTTAATACACGGGCTAAAACTATCTTAATTTACAGCCCTTAAGTTTACCCGCCTATTCTTCTAAACATAGAGGATCTGCTAAAAAGGCAACAAAAAGCAAAGATCTTCAAAACACAACTGTGGGAGATGGTAATAGTGCCAGCTATGTAGAGATTATGTATAATACTTGGCGGCAAGATCCCACCTGTGTACATCCTGTTAGTAATTTCTTCAACAACAAATATAAAAAATAAACTATTTTTTATTTTTTTAGTCTTGGGATGCATTCTTTCGTACTGGTTCTTACAAGCCTGTTCCAGTGTCCTCTCACTCTCAACGAAATTTAGAGCCAATCTCTCAATTTTGTGGCGGTTCTAGTAACTCGGCTAACGAACAGCAAATTGAAGATAATATACAAGTTCATAATGTTGTACGCAGCTATCAAACTCGGGGATTTTTGGTAGCAAACTTAGATCCTTTGGGAATTACGACGCATGAAAAGTTTATAACAAAATCTGGCATGCAATTGAATGCTAATGAAAAGGTTTTATTGCAACATTCAAAATTTTTTAGAGGTAAAAATATATAGATAGATAGATAGATAGATAGATAGATAGATAGATAGATAGATAGATAGATAGATAGATAGATAGATAGATAAATAGATAGATAGATAGATAGATAGATAGATAGATAGATAGATAGATAGATAGATAGATAGATAGATAGATAGATAGATAGATAGATAGATAGATAGATAGATAGATAGATAGATAGATAGATAGATAGTAGAAACAGCTCTTCCTAAACTGGGCCGATTAGTAAACGTTTTTAAAACCAACAATTACGAATTTATAGTCAGTCATAGCCGACCATATGATACCCTACACCAGTCAGTATGTTAAAAATGGAGATTATTTAAAAAAATAAAGTATTTGATTTGTTTTTTACCACTTTTCCGGAATATTTTTGCTTATTTTTGGCAAAAAAAGAGATTTTTACAAGAGGGCTCAAAGGGGAGTAGGGGAAATAATCCTTATAAATGTTGGTAGAGGAATTCATGTCTACTTCAAAGTTATTTATGTAGAATTTAAAAGTGTAATTAGTGTTTGTAGATGAATTTTGACCTTCAAGTCATTTTCTGAAGGGAGTTTGTATGGGGGCCAGGGTCAAATTAGTCACGATCATTACAAAAGTCGGTGAAGTCATTAAGAGTTCTGTAAAACTAAGTTTTGACGCTTTTTGTTAACAATAGAACATTAATTATGAGCCAAAAAGCCCTATTCGGGGGGTACAATTATATGGTCTAGGCGAAATAATGGACCGATTTAATCCATTTTCAAGGCCAAAAAAGAGCGTGTGCCAAATTTCATCCTATTATCTTGAAAATTGCGACCTGTATCCTATTATCTTGAAAATTTCAACCTGTACCTTGCGCACAAGGTTTATATGGACAGCCAGCAAGTCAGACGGACGAACGGACGGACGGACATAGCTTAATCGACTCAGAAATCTACGTCGATTGGTATACGTTAATAGGATGTATAGGATGAATATTTTTGTATGTTACAAACAGCAGCACAAACCCAATATATCCTCCCCACTAAAGTGGTGTAGGGTATAATAACCAAAGGTTCTAGTGGTCGGTCTTATGGGTATTCATATTTGTTTTAACTTACTTAAGTATAATTTTAATTTGCAGAAGCTACTCATTTAGATGATAAATTTAAATTACCTCAAACAACCTACATTCACGGGGAAGAAAAAGAATTAAGTTTTCGGTAAGAACCAAACTAAAACTACATAATTCTATATAAATTACACTAAAAACCAATTCCATTAATACCAAAAAAAGTGAAATCATAACACGTCTAGAAAGAATATATTGCAGTACAATGGGTATTGAATACATGTATATTTTTGATTTGAAAAAACGTGATTGGATACGTAAAAAAATCGAATTACCCGGTGTAATGAATATGGATAAGGAGAAAAAGAAGTTAATACTACAACGTTTGATCAGAGCTACAGGGTAAGTTATATACTGAATCAGAAAAAGTTTTCCAAGTAAAGATTTATTGTTTTCAAATAAGTTTCGAAAATTTTCTGGCTAAAAAATATGGTTCTGAAAAACGTTTCGGTTTGGAGGGCTGTGAAGTCTTAATACCTTGTATTAAAGAAATTATAGATGTATCGTCGGCCCGAGGTTGTGAATCATTTATTTTAGGTTTGGCTCATCGTGGACGTTTAAATACCTTGGCAAATATTTGTCGTAAACCATTGCGTAATATATTTTCACAATTTTTGGCATTGACGGCAGCAGATCAGGTGGGGAAGATGAAATTTTAAGAGAATATATATAAAACGATATGTAATTACAGGGCTCGGGAGATGTTAAATACCATTTGGGCACCTTTACGGAACGTTTAAATCGTGTTACTAATAAAAACGTGCGCATAGCATTGGTGGCTAATCCCTCTCATTTAGAGGCCGTGGATACTGTGGTTCAGGGTAAAACCCGAGCTGAGCAATTCTATCGTGGTGATATAGAGGGTAGAAAAGTTATGTCCATACTCATACATGGAGATGCTGCCTATTCGGGCCAGGGTATTGTTTATGAAAGCATGCATCTAAGCGATTTACCAGCCTATACTAGTCATGGCACCATACATATTGTTATCAATAATCAAGTGGGTTTCACCACCGATCCCCGTTTTCATCGTTCTTCACCATTTTGTACCGATGTTGCGCGAGTGGTTAATGCACCTATTTTTCATGTTAATGCTGATGATCCTGAAGCTGTGGTCTTTCTTAGCCGGATTATAGCAGAGTGGCGTGCTGATTGGCGTCAAGATGTTGTAATTGATTTGGTTGGTTATCGTCGTAATGGTCATAATGAAACAGACGAACCCATGTTTACTCAACCCTTAATGTATACAAATATACGTAAACATAAACCAGTTTTACAACTATATGGAGAGAAGTTGATTCAGGAAAATGTGATTAGTGCCGAAGAGTTAAAAAGTGAAATAGAGGGATATGATAAAATATTAGAAACTGGTTTTGCAGATGCAGCCAAAGAAAAATCTATTAAAGTAAGTAAGGTTTTCAAGTTTTGAAATAATTTTTAACTATTTTGTATAAAATTTTGTTTACAGTATAAAGATTGGATAGATTCTCCCTGGTCGGGTTTCTTTGAGGGTCGAGATCGTACAAAAATTGCAGGTACCGGTGTTAAAGAAGAAACTTTAATACATATTGGCAACAAATTTGCTTCACCTCCTCCTCCAGAAGCGAAGTTTAAAATACATAAGTAAGTTTTGTTTTCAGATTTCAATGTTGACATTTTGGAAAGATAAATCTCCGATTATTGATTATATAAATACCTTAAAAATAAATTTATTTATAATATTATTATTATACATTTAAATCATACAAAAGGGGCAATTTATTCAAAACTTAATTGAAATTTTAACACACAATATTCCAGAGGTATCGAACGCATCTTGCAGGCGCGTCAAGAAATGGTTAAAAACAAAATGGCCGACTGGGCTTTAGGTGAAGCGTTTGCTTTCGGCACTCTACTAAAAGAAGGCGTACATGTAAGACTGTCTGGTGAAGATGTAGAACGTGGAACCTTTTCGCATCGTCATCATGTTTTGCATCATCAAAATATTGATAAAGTTACTTATAATATGTTGCAACATCTATACCCCGATCAGGCCCATTATACTGTATGTAATAGTAGTTTATGTGAATTTGGAGTGTTAGGATTTGAACATGGCTATTCAATGTGTAATCCCAATTCGCTTGTAATGTGGGAAGGACAATTTGGTGACTTTTGTAATACAGCTCAATGTATAATTGATCAGTTCATATCGAGTGGTGAAATGAAATGGGTACGTCAGTCAGGGCTAGTATTACTCTTGCCTCATGGTCTGGAAGGTATGGGCCCAGAGCATTCTTCCTGTAGACCCGAACGTTTTCTTCAAATGTGCCATGATGATCCGGATACTTTGCCTAAGAGTTGTGAAAATGTAGCCCTACAACAATTGCAAGACATTAATTGGATTGTAGCAAATTGTACTACACCCGCTAACCTTTTTCATATACTAAGACGTCAGATTGCTTTGCCATTTCGCAAACCTTTAATCTTATGTACACCCAAGTCGGGTTTAAGACATCCTCTAGCTAAAAGTCCATTTTCAGATTTTACGGAATGTAGTGAATTTAAACGTTTAATTGAGGATACTGGTCCTGCTTCTAAGTCGCCAGAGGAAGTTTCAAAATTAATATTCTGCACTGGAAAAGTATTTTTTGAATTATTTAAAGCTAGACAAGATAAGAAAGCTGAAAAGGATATCGCTTTGATAAGGATAGAACAGGTACTGTTTCAGTATTATTTAGTATGTTATAAATTATTTATACATTTCTTTATTTACAGATTTGTCCATTTCCCTATGATTTGGTTAAGCAGGAAATTTCCAAATATAAACATGCTGAAATACTATGGGCTCAAGAAGAACACAAAAATCAGGGTTGTTGGGAATATGTGCGACCACGTTTTGCCACAGCTATGGGTGATGAAGCAGATGAGTAAGTAAATCAAAATGTTATTTTAAACATGCGAACATAAATATTAAACCATTTTAAAAATCATTTGAACGATAGTTCAATATCATTTTTACTTTCCAATTTTAATTTACATAAAATAAAATTTGTTCCAAATCAACTAATCACTTCATATTCTTCAACACAATGCTAACCATTATTTGTTTCGATTTCAACGTATTTTTCGTGGAATCAATTCTTCAGAACTAGAACGTTTACTAATTTCAAAACAAATACAAGGTACCTGTTAAAAAGTTTACTAAAATATTGGACTATGTCCTGATATCGCCCTAATTGTCTTCTAGCTGTCTATAAATATATTAACCAATGTTGACGCCATATTTATTCTAATTCAAATTATGCATTCCGTTATTGCTTGTACATCTTCTTGTAAGCTAGTGTTGTAGTGAATAGATAGCCAGTAGAATATTTTTCCTTTTAGGTCTTCAATACCCCCTGGACATTTTTTTCACATTTTCTATTAGATATCACTGTTTCAAAATTCTATACATATTCTATTTTTGGTATGTGATTGGACACGTCCAATGTATATGTACGTTTCAATGGGAGGAATGCCTTGGTACTCATGGCACCTCTTATACCCACTCATCATGTACGCTGTACTCCCTGTAGTTGCTGTTGTAACAGGTTGGCTGTTACCCGATGTTCTTCCCTGGAAAAAACATCCGGTTGTTACAGCTGTTGCTGAGTTGACATTAAGAACGATTTCCTTGTTGTTTTATTTATTTCAAACAACTTATCATCGATTTTATAAAAATATCGACTTTATGAGAAAAACTAAAAAAAGTTTTGAAATAAGGTAGATTGAACAAGTAAGAAATTATAGTCGGGCGAGGCCGACCATATAATACCCTACACCTTTGACAAAAATATAATGAGATTTAGTTGCCATAATAAAGCATTTAAGTCGTATTGTACCTTGCCTTAGATATACATACTTAAGCCGTTTATTGTTGAATAAAATTGTGGACATTTAAGTGAAATTTTGATGAGGGCTTTTCATAGGGGCTAGGAACCTATTATTATGGAATTCGTGGGGGTCATCAAATCTTGTATACAACTTGGTTATTGCAGCTTTTTGTCGAGATATGAGTATATTAAACATAATAATGAACTTAAAAGCCCTCTTCGGCGGGTTCAGTTGTATGGGGCTAGGTGAAATAATGGACCGATGGTAACCATTTTCAATAAGCTTCGTCTACGGTACCATAAAAGATCATGTGCCAAATTTTATTGAATTATCTCCAAAATTGCGACCTGTAGTTTGATTAAAAGGATTACAAACCCTATTGGGGGGTTCAGTTGTATAGGGGCTAAGTGAAATGAAGGACCGATCTTAACCATTTTCAACAGGCTTCGTCCCTGGGACAATAGAAGATCATGTACCAAATTTCATTGATTATCTTCAAAATTGCGACCTGTGGTTTGATTACGGACGGACATAGCTAAATCAACTCAGAAAATGATTCTGAGCCGATTGGTATACTTTAAGGTGGGTATAGGACCAATATTATTGAGCGTTACAAACATCAGCACAAACCCAATATACCCTCCCCACTAAAGTGGTGTAGGGTATAAAAATGTCTGTTTACATATTTAAGGAAACAAGTAAGAGCCGAATCTAGTATAGCCTTCACCATGAAGCGTTTAATAAAAAGTAGGGAATTCAAACGATTAATCGTCGATCGGTTAATCGACAAATAAATGAAAATTGCCAATTTCAAAATAACGAATAAACCGAATAATTTTTATCAATTAACCGATTAATTGATATATCTTATACACAATTCAATATTTTTATAATAAATTAACTTTCTGTAATAGTTTCATAATTACTTTTTTTATAATAAACAATATTTATTGGTTGATTTTTATAATAATACTTTAGAAACATTGTAATAAAATGTTCTAATTTATCTACTTCTTAGAATGGTTTCATCCAGAATCATTTCAGATTTCTGAAAAGAAGTCTTAAAAATAATGATATCGCCTTAACTTCTACATCCAGTTTTGAGTTACAGTTTCTATTATATTTCTAATAAGTTCTTCAGCGATACATAGGCATACACTAGTTCATTGGAACGTATGAATTCTGGAACTCGTTGATAAATCTCAAAAACATAAATTTAATAAACATAATTTCTTTATATAGAAGAGAATTTCACATGAAAATGAAAAATTTCTTATATTTGAAAAACAAATTAATAGAATTGAATTTAAAGTAGTTGAAAATTTTAATTTTGTTTGTTATTGCAAGAAAAATATTGTCGTTAAGAAATAACTATTAAACCAACATACACTTGCCTCTTATTCGATTAATTGAATAATTTTGAAATATTATTCTGGGTCAAAAAGTTCCCTTTTATTTAGAGAACAAAATAAATAAGTGAGAACCTTTTATAGGTTCTACCTTTATCCGGGTTCTCATGCTTAATTTCATGTTTCAAATCAATAAGAACACACAGTTTCGATCGTAACGTGTTGCTCCTGCTCTACTTTGTTTTTATAAATAAACAAAATTTTCTGAGGCATGTTTGACAGAATTGTTGAAGATTTGGATCAGAAAATTAATTTTAACAAATATACAGACAGAAAAAGCTTAATTGGCTCCGCTATCTATAAGGATTATTATAGAAATTACAAACGAAATGACAAACTTATATACGTTAATAATAAAATGGGGCAATTTCAAAATATGTTTTTACACTTGAATAGTCGACAAACTATTCACTGGGAAAAATATTGAATAATAACTAAAGTCATATTAATAATTACAAATTTTCTTACCTTAAAAATTCCCTCTGTACATGTTAGCTAATATCATTTAATAAATTTGTATAATTATACTTATTAAAAATATAATATTAACGCCCGAACCGTTTACCGTTTTATTTACTTTATTTACAATATGGGCAACTCTACTGCTTTTTAACATTACATTAAAAACAACAAAAACACTTGTTTTCCAAGAATTATAAAAATATAGATTACGCATTGCGCAGGTTTTTTTGGTTTAAATCAACAGGTGTTCGATGTGCTACGTCACATCAGCAAGTAAAGTGATTGACGTCTAAAAAAAAATTTAAAAAAATTTTAAAAACGTCAAAAAATTTTGTAAAAATTTAAAAAAATAAAATACTTTAAATATGAAATGCGCTGTGAAAAATTGCAAAAGCACCAACAACTCCAAGGCGTGCGAAATTAGTTTTTTTTATTTGTATTATGTATTTTATTTGTATTGAAATATTTTTTATTTTCCAAAAATGTCACTTTGTTTATGTTTTGCTTTTATTTTTCTCAAGTTCTAGGCTGATATGACGTACATGCGCAGAACGAAAATTTTTTTACATACTGAATGCGCAATCTATGTTTCTATAATTCTTGCTTGTTTTCAAAATATAAACATTGTACTTTTTTCTTTATTACTCTTTTTTTATTACTACTTTTACTTTTGTGTTTTTATTGCTCAGCTTGAATAAAGATTTTATTACTCTTACTTTCTCAAGCTTTTCTTTCATAAAAAAAGAAAACAACACACATGAAAATTTAATGCAAATTACGTCGTACTCACAAACAACAACAATATTGAACAAACACCGGTAAATACAAGAACAACAAAGTAAGAGATGCAGACGCACTTATTTTAATTTGAGACTTATTTTTTTTCACTGATTGATTTTTTATAACAACTTGATTTTAAAACATAATTATAAAATTTTTTAATATATTTCTTAGTAGATTACTTTTTTAAGATAAATATTTTATAAATTTTATTAGATTTCGAACACTTTTACTATAATTAAAATACACTTAATGACGGACGACAAGTTTTAGCGTGTTAATCTTGTGGTAATCGCGGCAGAACTAAATAAATTCTTTACTAAGGCAGAGTTGCCATGAAGAGATGAATTTGTTAGATAGAATGATTCCATTGATAAATTTATTATGTTAAATGGAAAAGAAAAGTTTATCTATAAAATTGGGAGTTTAATAGAAAAAGTTAAAAGTTTTGTTAGAAATCTTAGGAATTGTAATTAGTTAGTTTTTAATCATGGTTAGGATCATCCGCGAAGCAATGGAATCCAAGGACTAAAATGTTTCGTTTAATCATTACATTCTATTAGAGTATGTATGTATGGCCTTTTAATGTGTACAGTATAATGATGTGCCCTAAAGTTGTGCACCAAAAGTTGTGAAACGAAAAAACAAACAAACTAACTAATTAACTAACTAATTAACTAACTAACTAGCTCCCTAATAACTATGTATGTTTCAATGTGTGAAGTAATTAGCAACGTTTCCAGAGGCTTGGTTGACTCATGGAACCACTCATGGTACCACCAAAATATATTATATTATAGATAATTAAATCACTTACATGCTTAATTTTATGTTCCTAGCCAATAACAATACCAGAAAATATTTGGGGTTTCTAGAAAATTGATTTCAATAAACATAAAGACAGACTGACATAGCTTAATTGACTCCGCTATTTATAAGATTTTGGTATAGGTACATACATTTCATATAAATGACAAACAGAATGACAAACTTATACATATACACCTTTCCTACAAAGGTTAAGGGTAAATAAAAAACGGATACGAATTTCACACATTTAAGGACAAAAAATGTCGAAAAATATGTATATCAGGATTGATTTTTGCAGTTTTACATCGTGTTATTAACAATTTGTAGTAACAAGTTACTATGCGACTAACTAACTGCCGATTTTAGTTAGGATAAAAATTTTTCATTATAAAATTATAATCTTACTATCTCTGATACCATTTATTAAAAAAATCGATATAATTTAAAGTCCAATTAATAATTGAAAATTTTCTTACCTTAAAAATTTCCTCTGTACCTGTAAGCTAATTTGATTTAACAAATTTGTATACCTATGTACACTTATTAAAGAAAAACTATTGACGCCTGAACCGTTTACCGTTTTATATACTTTATTTTTACGATATGGGCAACTCTACAGCCCCTTAGCATTACACTAAAAACAACACTTGTTGTCAAAATATAAACATTGCACTTTTTTCTTTATTATTCTTTTTTATTTCTACTTTTACTTTTGCTTTTCTTATTGCTTAGCTTGAATAATGATTTTACTCTTATTTTCTCAAGCTCTTCTTTCATAAAAAAGAGAAAAAAACAACACACGTGAAATCTAAATGCAAATCACTCTGTACTCAATAAACATTGACACAAACTCCTGCGTAAAAGTCTTTTGCATAAAAACCAACAACAACAACAAAGTAAGAGATGGAGACGCACTTATTTTAATTTGATACTTTTTTCACTGATTGATTTTCATAACAATTTGATTTTAATACTTAATTATTATAAATTTGATTAGATTTGTTATTAGATTACTTTAAAAGGATAAATATTTTAGGAATTTTATTAGATTTCAAACACTTTTACTATAATTAAAACACTCTTAAAGACGGACGACGAGTTTTTACGTATTAATCTCGTGGTGACTGCGGCAGAACTAAAAAAATTATTTACTACGGCAGAGTTGCCAATGAAGAGATGAATTTGTTGGTTAGAATGAATTCATTGATAAATGTATAATTTTAATGGGAAAAGGCAGAAGTGATAAAGAAAGCATACCGATAAAATTAGGAGTTTAATGGAAAGGTAGTTAGTTAGGTAGTTAGTTAGTTAATTAGTTAGTTAGTTGGTTAGTAAGTTAGTTAGTTGGTTGGTTGGTTGGTTAGTTTAGTTAGTTAGATAGTTTGTTAATTTGTTTGTTTGTTAGTTATTTTGTTAGTTTGTTAGTTAGTTAGTTAGTTAGTTAGTTAGTTAGTTAGTTAGTAAGTTAGTTAGTTAGTTAGTTAGTTAGTCAGTCAGTTAGTTAGTTAGTTTGTTAGTTTGTTAGTTTGTTAGTTTGTTAGTTTGTTAGTTTGTTAGTTTGTTAGATTGTTAGTTTGTTAGTTTGTTAGTTTGTTAGTTTGTTAGTTTCTTAGTTTGTTAGTTTGTTAGTTTGTTAGTTTGTTAGTTTGTTAGTTTGTTAGTTTGTTAGTTTGTTAGTTTGTTAGTTTGTTAGTTTGTTAGTTAGTTAGTTAGTTAGTTAGTTAGTTAGTTAGTTAGTTAGTCAGTTAGTTAGTTAGTTTGTTTGTAATTTCTTGTATATAATATACATATGTATATAACTAGTCTTTACAGATAGCGAATTCGATTATGCTATGCCCGTCTATCTGTTTTCTGAAGACATCTGATATTTTCGGGATCTAAATCTTTAACAATTCTGTCAGACATACTTTTGAGAAGTTGCCTATTTAAAACAAGTAGGAAAGTATACTCGGGCATGGCCGACCATATAATACCCTACACCATGAGTATATTTATAAAATTTTTATTTATTTTTCATAAAGAAACTTTTATGTTGAATTTTAACTAAATTTCAAAGTATTTAAGCAATGAATTAATAAAAAACAACAATTTTCTAAATGAGGCTTTATATAGGAATATAGTTCAAACATGAGACAAACATTTGGCAAAAGGATATATTTTTAAACAACAGTTATTTTTGTTGTGATTGATTGCGATACAAATGATTACAAGTCAATTTTAGACGTTTAAGACTTTATTTGAAAAGGGGTTTGTATAGGGTTTTGGGTCAAATAAGGGCCGATCATTATGAAAATCTGCAGTGTCATTAATACTTATATAAAACTTATTAGTGCTATACTATTATTAGAAAGATAATAGTATATTTGACATAATTATGGTATATGAAGTCCAAATCGGGAGGTTCGGTTGTATAGGGGCTAGGTGAAATAATGGACTGATTTCAACCATTTTCAATAGGCTTTGTCTCCAAAATTGCTTGGTCCAAATTTCATGAAATTATTTTGAAAATTGCGGCCTGTACCCTGCGCACAAAGTTTACATGGACAGCCAGCCAGCCGGACAGACATTTTTAAAAAATAAAATTTCGTATACGTTACACTGTCCGCCATCCAGTGCACAAATTTTCCGTTTCAAAATCAAAAACAAAAATATCACACATTTAGCAAAAAAAAAAAAAAAACAAAATAAAACAATTTTATGCCATCAAATATTAAAATAAAATCCTTCAAAATATGTATACTTATGTATGATTTTTGTTATTGTTGGCACAAAACAATAAAAAAATTAGCAATAACAACAAGTAATCTATTTAATAGACCTGTTCTTCAAAAAAAAAAAAAAAAACATTTTCTTAAAGGGGTCTTCCTTATTCCCTAATCATTATTTGCATAACACTTTTACAAAAGTTAATAAATTAAACTTTTATACAAAAACTTGATGGACAAATGATGACAATTGAACTCACATCCACCCGAATAATAGACCAGCACACTTTTATGAAAATTTTACACATAGAACAACAAAACTGGACTTATTCAAAATGAATTAAGTTATTTTTTCAAGGGCAGATCTAATAAATACCAATACTGCCACATATTTGCTTTTGTATAATTACCAAAAAATTTTCAAAATCACATACATATTTACTTTGTATAGGCGCACACGAAACTGTGCCAAGTTCTCTTTAAATGGCCAGAGGAGAAACCATTATTAACAATATGTTTAGTTTAATTTTTCTTTGCTTAAAGTGTGCGTAAATGGCATATATATTGTCTGAATGTCAAGAAAATTTTAAGTTAAAATATCACACAAAAATTCAAATAAAAAATAACCACAAAAATTATTCAAAACAAAAAACATTTTGCAAAGACCTAAAAGTTATTTATTTGTTTGCTAATAAAGAAAAAATATATATATTTCTTTCTCTTCGTTTTGCTTTTTTAACTTTGAAAAATATTAATTTAGCGTTTAATTTTTGTTATGATATTTAAAATGATTGTCGTATTTATTGTATTTGTTGTGTGTTTTCGATCATTCGTCAACAATATAAATGACAAACTTTTGCATTTCCGGTTAAAATATCTGTATGAAAGAAACGGAAATGTATTATATATGAAAAGCATGAATTTGTTGTTTAATAAAATGTTTGAAAGCAATTATCATTTTCTGAAATTGATGAAAAGTGATTGCATGTTTTTGTCCTTTTAACTATTCTACGCTATGTAGTCAAATGAAGTGAACTAAACAAGAACTCAACTAAAACTGAACTAGAACTGAACTAGAATTAGAAATGAACTAGAACTGAACTAGAACTGAACTAGAACTGAACTAGAACTGAACTAGAACTGAATTAGAACTGAACTAGAACTGAACTAGAACTGAACTAGAACTGAATTAGAACTGAACTAGAACTGAACTAGAACTGAACTAGAACTCAACTAGAACTGAAATAGAACTGAACTAGAACTCAACTAGGACTGAACTAGAACTGAACTAGAACTGAACTAGAAATGAACTAGAACTGAACTAGAACTGAACTAGAACTGAACTAGAACTGAAATAGAACTGAACTAGAACTGAACTAGAACTGAACTAGAACTGAACTAGAACTGAACTAGAACTGAACTAGAACTGAACTAGAACTGAACTAGAACTGAACTAGAACTGAACTAGAACTGAACTAGAACTGAACTAGAACTGAACTAGAACTGAACTAGAACTGAACTAGAACTGAACTAGAACTGAACTAGAACTGAACTAGAACTGAACTAGAACTGAACTAGAACTGAACTAGAACTAAACTAGAACTGAACTAGAACTGATACTAGAACTGAACTTGAACTGAACTAGAACTGAACTAGAACTGAACTAGAACTGAACTAGATCTGAACTAGAACTGAACTAGAACTGAACTAGAACTGAACCAGAACTGAACTGAACTAGAACTGAACTAGAACTGAACTAGAACTAAACTGAACCAGAACTGAACTAAAACTAAATTAAAATTTAACCAGAAATTTAAGTTATCTCTAGAAAATTACCTTTTGCTTTTTATACCTTGTTATGTACAACAGAGCGTATGAGTAATAATTTCTACAATTATTGTAATATACAGTATACGTAAACATTGCAAGTTAACATATTATCGTGATAAATTTTGATCTTCAAAATAACATCAATTTGTTTTTACAAAAAAAAAAAAAACTAAACAAAAGTGTTAATGATTAATTTGTCGTTAAATGTTGTTTGTTTTGATTGTTTTTTTTTTAATTCTAAATTTATTTAACAGATCAGGGCCGTTCAAATATTGTGTAAAATCAATTGAAATGTCATTTGGCACACTTTTCAACATGAAGAAACCCACACAGATACGAATACTACACGTCGATGACAACCACTTTTTAAGGACATTTAATTAATTATTTATCAATTTTGTAGTTTTGTAGCATCGATTTCAAAAAAATTAACAAATACAACAAATAACTAAATTTTCTAGCAATTGCAAACAATCGATAAAGAAATTTCGATAGATTCTATAAAGATAGAAAACGTTTAGCTATTAAAGTGAAGAACAATTACAAGCTGCTTTGACATTTAGACTTTGAAGGCATGAACAGATTTCAGAGTGTTCAATAAATGTTTTTGTTAAATTGAAATATAGATATATTTAAAAAAAATGATTTTTTCACTATAAAAAATCATAAAATCGATAAAAACGATATGTTAATGCTAAATTGTATTTTAGTTTCAAACTGAACTGAAAATCTAATTTTCTTTAAAAAAATCAAACAACGAGTTTCAAAAATGTTTTAAAGAAATCACATTTTGCCACTTCTGCTAGCACCCTCGCATTTATTGATCAATGAAAACATGCCACTTTTAATTAATGTAATTATTTTATACAATTTTATTTTTATTTATCATTTTAACATTAAGCAATTGAAAAGCTATTAATCAAAGTCAATAATTAAACAAAATATTTCCCGAATTTTTAAGCATTTTGTGAATGAAGGTGTTCATCAAACAGTCTGACTAATATAAATCTCAATAGAAATTTCATAGTTTTTGTTCTTTTTTGAAATTTAGTTCACTTTGCTTTCATTAAGAAGGTTAATGTCAACTTTCGTGCAGTTTCTTTTTTCAGTCTTATTTCTGAAAAAAGTGCCTTTGGCATTGAACTTTTTTTCTGTGTTTGTGTTTTGTTTGTTTTTATAAAATTTTGTGTTCTTAAATAAACAATAAAAATTTGTTTAATTATTTTTATTTTTTCTTTGTTTTTTATAATACATATAGGCAAATCACTTGTTTCTATAGTCAAGAATTTGCAGACTCTTTTTTATGAAAATAAATAAAAAAAAGTCTTAAAAATACATGCCGCGCCTGCCTTAAGAATATAATAAATTATCGTTATTTATTATTTTGGATTTATGACCTTCAAATATAGAGAAATAAAAATATGTAAATATGATGAAAAAAATTGTCAATCACGAAAAACTTGAGTGATAGGAGAAAGTTCGAGTTAGACAAACTAAGTTTAGGATACATTTTTTTTAAAACAAACTCGATTTTTTTTTCAATTTTATTTTTTTAGAAAAAACATTTCCAAAGCATATATTTTAATATTTTATTTAAAAAAAAATAAATAAAAAAACTAAAGTTCAATAACTTTCCTTCATATATAATTTTCAATGAACCAGCAATGACTTTTTGTAAAATAAATTTAAAAATATGTATATAATTTTTTGTAAATAAACTTGCACTTGATTTTTTTAATGATTAATTAAAAATTCCACAAATTTTTCTTTTAAAATCTATGCAAATTTTCTTAAATATCTACTCAAATTTTTTATTATTAATCATATTTATTTTTTGTTTTATTATTTTTTTTCTCAAATTCATTAAAATAAATTTTCCTATTATTAACACTTGCTATTTATAAAGTTGTAAAAATTTTAAAATAAACATTTCAACGCATTCCAATTTGATGGTCAGCAAAACAAAAAGAAAAAAAAAACAAGAATCTAAATAGAAATGTTTTATTTTTGAAAAAATTTTTCATTGAATATAGACAGACATTTGCTTGATTTTAATTTTTATTTATTGGTTTGTTTATAAACAAAATATTATTTGATTAAATAAATTAGTAATGTAAGTTTATTTATTAACAGAATAATTTTTTAGTTAAATAGTTGAGAGATGATTAATTTTTATGAAATTTTGTACAAATTAACCCTACGATCAAACTACGTTTTAAGGTTAAATTAAACATAAAGGTCAATAGCCCATCTTTTACATTTCCTTTGGAATACATTGGAATTTGGCTAAAATTTATATCCATTTATTTCCACTGAAAGTCCTATTTTTGAAATTTAACGAAAAATTTTAATTTTAATAAAGAATCGAACTGAACTAGAACTGAACTAGAACTGAACTAGAACTGAACTAGAACTGAACTAGAACTGAACTAGATCTGAACTAGATCTGAACTAGAACTGAACTAGAACTGAACTAGAACTGAACTAGAACTGAACTAGAACTGAACTAGAACTGAACTAGAACTGAACTAGAACTGAACTAGAATTAAACTAGAACTAAACATGGACTCAACTAAAACTATATTAAAATTTAACCCGAAATTTTATTTTTTTATTTATTGTTATTTACAACAGAGCGTATGAGTAATAATTTCTACAACTGAACTAGAACTGAACTAGAACTGAACTAGAACTGAACTAGAAATAGAACTAAACTAGAACTGAACTAGAAATGTACTAGAACTGAACTAAAACTGAACTAGGACTAAACTAAAATAAAAGTCACTTAAAAATTTACGGAATTTAATAAATTAATAAACATTAAACAGATTTCCTCAATTAAAACTTAACGAACAATTAAGAAGAGTTATTTAGATTAACATAAAATTTATTTATATCATTTCCTATTTTATCACCACACTAACACATTTAGTTGTATTTATATAAAAAAAGCCATTAACACTTTTTAGGGTTAAAAATACAATGAAATGTGAATGAAAATATTTTTAAATATTATTAATGATGTCATTTGTGAGATTTTAAATAAAACCAATGATGTGTGTGTTTATTTCGTTTAAAATATAAATTTTACAATTTTATTTATTGTGAATATTCTTTCAGAAGGATCATATTTTTATCTTATTTACAATATAACAGGATGCTTTGTTTTAAAATAAAATTAAACAAAAAAATAATAATATAAAAGCTAAAAAAAATAAATAATAAATAAAAATTATATAAACTATGATACTACCCTAAAAGGATTATTAATTTATAATTAAATATATACATATTAAGGATTTATTACATATTTACACACAATATACAAGAATGTTAAAGAGATCCATTAAAAAATTTTATAAAAACTAAAATTTTTTAATTAAACTCAAAGAAAAGAATAACTAACTAATTAAAACTAAAATGGTAGAAAAAATTTAAAATAAAAACTATTTACACTCTCCATAATTCAAAGGGATTTTTTAAAGGGGTATAAAAGTAAAAAAAAAAATTAATTATTTTTCAAATTCAATCAATAAATTTAAAAGTAACGCTACATGTTTTAACTAAAATTAAAGGATTTTTGTTGCTTTTGGACACTTTTTTTAAGTATTTTTTAATTGTTATAGCATTTTCCAACTTACACCATATTCCATATGCTATAGGTACGTCTTTGAAGCCTTTCGGCTTTTTCCTCTTCTTCCGCCAATTGTTCATAGTCTATTTCTAGATATTCCTTACCACCAAAACTCACTTTACGTCCGGTAAACTTTTTCAAATAGTTTATATGCGATGATACATCTTTGCCATCGATATCCAGTAAATAGGATATACTGGTAATACGTTCCTTAATGCGACCACGACGCCATTTAATTTGAGTCTTTTTGAAACGTTCTGCATATAGAACTTCATCGCCGATATGATACTCCTTATGCATGATACAAGATTTCAAAGGTTTAATTTCATCTTCCTGTTCTTGTTCCGATTTTGTATTTTCTGATTGATCAGTTATGGAATCTTCTTCGTCAGTGACATAAGATATGGGTTTTTCTAAAGTTTCTATTTCAGTATTTTGTGGTTCTTCTGTGGCGCCCGGATGGAAAAAGTTGTCACCTATGGAAAGTCTACGTTTCTGTCTTTTAATAATAACTTTCTTTTTGACTTTACGTTCCTTTTTGGGTTTTTCGGCGGCCGCCGCTTCCTCAGAACCAAGGGAATTCGAGGATTCCGATATTTCAGTGGATTCTGAACATTCTTCAGTTAATTCATCTTTGGTGGGTTCTAAGACTGCTGCATCTGTAATATTTTCCAAATCTTTTTCAACTTCTGGAGCAGGTGTTGTGATTTCTAAGTCAGCTTTATGTGTTTTATCTACCGAAGCTTGGCGTACGATTTTTTTGAGAATAACTTTCTTTTTATGCTGTTCCGGATGTGCTATAATTTCAGCCGTTTGCACGGGTGCAGGTGCCAATTGCTGTTCAGGCATTGTGTTTGGTTGAGGTGCTGGTGCTGCAGCTTTTTGCTCGTTTAGTGATGCAGCTGTTTTTGGTATGAGGTCTGTTGAGCTACTAATGGAATTGTGTGGAGAGCTTATGGTTTTTGTATCATCTACTTTCGTTATTGATCGTTCTCCTTGTTGTTGTTGCTCTGCAGCGATGTGGGTTGACGTTGGTGTTTTATCTATACAAGGTTCTTTGAACGATACTTTGACGTCGTCGTTTTGCTTGTTGTCGTCTTCGCTTTTAACGATCACAACATCCGTTGTTGCAACCACCTGCTGTTGTGTTATTATAGGCTTCTGTTCTACTTTTTCAGTTTGTTCAATTTCCAAGTTTTCTTTAGATCTATCCGTTTCTTTTATAGAAAGGTGTTTAATTTTAGTCTCATGATTAGTTTCCTCTTCCTTGAGTGGGGAAGTTTTGATTATAGTTGTTTCTTGTTGCAAAAGATCTCGTAAATCGTCCGGTTGCACCACGTTTTCGCGCTTTAATTGACCGTTTGCTTCGCTAGTTTTTGATGAACTTAACACAGTTGTTGCATTTTCTAACATAGCGCCGCCAGCAGCTTGTAAATCGTTTAATTTGAAATTTGTAGTTGTAGATTTAATTGTCGCCTGCTTTTCTTGTTGCAATTGTTGTTGTTGTTGTTGTTCTTGCCTCGGCGGTGGCACTGAATTTTCAATTGTTTTTACATTTAATGACGCCGCCTCATCGATCACTAATTGCGTTGGCAGCAATAAATTTCTTTGGCTAGTGATTTCGTTGTTAATTTGTTGTAATTGTTCTTGTTGTTGTTGTTGCTGTTGTTCTGATGGTTTTGGCATTAAAACATCCTTGTTTTTATCAGCGTGTATCGATTTATTGTCTTCGTCTATCGGTTTGACAAGATCATCACTTTTATCGTTCTTCTCTTGTTCTTTTTGTTTTGATTGCGTTGTTGCCAATTGCGAGTTATTGTTGCTTTTTATAGACGATTTCTTAACTTTCACAATTTTCGGTTTTGGCGTCACTTCCTCAACTATACCGGAAGTATTTATTTTGGCGGTAATTAATTTCTTTTTGACCACTGCCTCCGAATCGGAGGGTCGTCGGTGTATTTTGGCTGGTATGGCTAACTTTACTGGGGGTTCAATTTTAGATCCTTCTACAGCCGCCAAGGAAGCTCTTCGAGCTGGATCTTTAGTTTTTATTATCACTTTTTTCTTGGTTTTAGTGGGTGTTTCATGATCAGCATCATTTTTGACTGATGGTTTGGGTATGGCTCCTTTAGTTTCTTCCTTCAATGTTGCAACATCTTCCTTGTGATTTTTGTCATTTTCAGTTGGTTCTTCAATCTTAATTTCACCATTTTGTTTGTTGATATTAATATCTTCTTTAGCTTCTGTTTTATTTTCAGTCGTTTTATTATCATCCAAATATTCTTGTTGCTCCTCCTTTAAAGTGTAAAGATTTTTATTGATTTCAGTAGTCGAAGTTTGGACTTGATCTTTAGTTTTAATCTCCTCCTTATTTTCGATGCGATTTTCCACTTGTTTTTCCAATTTAGGTTTTAAATCTTCTTTAATAATTTCCGAGCCCAGGCCTGGCAGTGTGGCTTCAATCTTCATTTTAATATTATCCGTTTCATCTTTAGATTCCAATAAATTTTTATTTTGATTTTCATTGGCTTTTTCCCGTTCTTTTTCTTCTTTCTCTTCCTCTTCGGTGAACAAACTACGTCTGCGCACTTTTTTCACAAATCTAAATGTAACGGGGGCTTCTTCTTTTTTGGTGCCCTCTTTGGATTCCTTAAGATTGTTGGCCACAGCTGGAGTTTGAGTTTCATTGTCATTTTCATTATCATTATCGGTGCTGTATTGCTTTAAAACGCCTTTAACTTCACTGAGCGAGGCTGATATGCGAGCTTTTAAACGATTTAAACGTTCTATGGGATCTTCGGCTTCATCTTGAGAGTCTTGAGTTCTTAAACGTCTTTGACGTCGTAAGCGTGTTCTTTCTGGTAGCACATCTTCCAATGAAGAGTCTATGGAAACGGCTCGACTAACGGCAGAAGGTTGTTCCGTTTGATTGCTTGTGGTTAGGGTGGTATGACGGGGTAAATCTATCGATAGCAAAGAGGTAGATTGTGTATTTCTTAAGGCACCCAATGATGGACGACGTGTGGATATAACTTCAGAAGTTGAATCATTTGAATTTCTTCGTAAGGCGGAACGATTTGAAATTGTTTCACTTATTGAGGGTGAATTTAAAACCGAACGATTTGCTAAAGCTTCTGGTGGTAAATGAGAACTAATGCTAGTGCGTTTGTTAGCCACATTATCACTTTTTAACGCTGCCGATCTGGGTGTATAAGAACTCTCACTATTATAATTTCGTGAAGAACTTAGTGAAGAGGGTAATCTGCTATTACTTAAAGTTGAATCATTAGTTATTCTTCCTAAGTTTGAGCCAATATGACGACCACTATAATTTGTACTACCACTATTAACAGATGTTGGTAAATTCTCATGTTTACCAATTGAACGATCCGAAGACGTAGTCGTCGGCAAAGCTCCTTTTACACGATTCATTTCGAACTTCATTTCATCGATTTGCAAGTCGTTAGATAAAATATTATTTTTTTGCTCAAGAGCTTCATGTGTTTGCAATAAGTCTTTATGGGTGCTATCTTGTTCATTGTCCGCTAAACGAGTTACAGTCATTTCATTTACTTTTACACTTGTCAAATTATTAGTTGTTAACGTATTTGTTGGCGTTACGCGTAACACTTCATTTAACTCGTTTACTTGGGTTTGTACATTTATCGCCTCTATTGGATCGAATTCCAATTTATTTTTAACTTTAACGTTGATTTCTGTATTCACTGCGGCGTTGAGCACATTATATTTTTTTGGCAATAATTCACTAGAACTTGTATAATCCTCAAGTGACGTAGTATTTAATATAGTTTCATTTAACGTTTTGGGAGTGGGGAAATTTGGGGAGGTTGGTACTTCACTTTTAACTAGAAAACTACCCGTACTACTATTGGTTTGTGCTTTCGAGACACTATGAACAACCGCCTTAGCTAACGTATCGCGTACATCTGAGCATTCCACAATTTGGCCAACCTCACGATCACAGAGATCATCAAGATCATATTTAGTTTGTAGAACCACATCACCATCATCATTAATTCTCTCGGAATTTCGAACACTTGTTACACTCGTTGGGGGTGTTAATGCGAAACGAGAATTGGCATCATGATCTTGAACATCTTCACAATGAGTTGCGTTTGTACTCTCTTTTTGGCTTTTATGATTTGTTGTTAAAGAATTTTGTATTTTTTCAAAGAGCGCAACAATGGCGTCTTGTATGCGCTCAATTTTTTCCGCATAATAACCCACTTCGTTTGGTCGTGAATTATTTATAGAATTTATGGCTGCTAATATATAAACATCGGCGTCGTCATATTTTATTGTTGCTGTTGTTGTTGTTGTTTGTGGAGGCGTCGGTTGTTTATTTGCGTTGATCTTTAATGTTGTTGGTGTTGTTAGTGGATTTTCCTCCACACGAACTTGTGCGTCTTGAACTTGAGACATAGATTCATTATCAATATTTTGAAATTTTTCACCATTTTGCGTCATTGATAATGATGGCGAACAACAAGATAATGATGTTGTTGATGATGATGTTTTTGCTGGATCTGAATTGTTTATTTTTATGCAATTATTATTTAAATAATTGTTTAAAGTGTTTTCTTTGGTAATTTCAAGATTTTGTAAGGGAAATTTGTTTTTATTGCTGCGATTTTTCATATCTATTTTATTGGGAAATTTTATTAAACATTTTTGATCGTATTGCCTTAAAGTGTTTGCTGTCTTAAGAATTTCTTTATTTCTAATAAGATTTTGATTTGTTATAATATTTCTTTCTTTTGTCATTAGATTTTCACAGGGAAATTGTCCCTTTTGTTGGTTTAGTTTCAAAGGAAATTTTAAAAGTTGTTGCTCCTGCTGCTTAAGTTGTAAAGGAAATTCTTTATTAAATTTATAAATTTTATTTAAAGGAAATTTTTGCAAATCTTTCTTTTGTTCAATTTTTTTTAAATTAGGCTTGAGTTTTAAATTTTGTTTAAATTTAAAATCGAATTTAAAATTTTTAAAATCTTTTTCATCCTTAAATCTATTTACTTCTTCCCTTTCTTTAAAACCTTTATCAGCACAAACAAAGGAATCTTTTCTTGTTATAGATCTTAAAGGAAATTTCAATTTTTGTCCATATTTAAACTCATTTCTTTGAGATTTTTTAATAATTTTGTTATTTTGACAGGGAAAATTTCCGTTATATTTCTTTAAAATTTCCAACGGAAATTGTTGATTATCAAGATGATGATTAAGATATGGTTTTCTTTTTAATTTATTAAAAATCTCTATATTTTTAACAATACGTTGAGATTTTAAATGTTTTAGTAAACTCTGCCATGTTGTTAATTTTTCATTTTTATTTTCATAATTTTCGTTCACCGGAAATAATAGATTTCCATTTGAATTGATGGTTTGACACATAAATAAGGAGGTTGGTGAATGAGTTGACGTAGAGATGTTTGAAACTCCTGAATCATTAGGAATCGATAATTGCGGTGATAAATTAACGTCATTAGAGGTTTCAGCAGCTGCTAACTGTAGCTCTGAGGTTTCCATCTGAGATGTCATGGTTTTAGTTAAATTTTGACCTATTTTTTTCCCCAACAAAATAAATCACTCTCTTCACCTATAAAAATAAGCACTCTTTCGTATAGTTTTTCTCCAACTCTTTAGTGTTTTTATTCAAACATTTCTCTGTCTCTCTCTCTCTCTCTCTCTCGTTGATTTTAATATGATTTTCTCAGTCCTTTCTTTTCGCTCTAATTAACTTGAGTTCTATTTTTATTTTATTTAAATTTCTACTCTTTTTACTTTTTTAAATATTTTTTTTTCTTTTTTTCTAAATTTATTTAAAATTTATTATATTTATTAAAATTATTTTCGTTTATTTATTTATATGTATGTATATTTTAAAAATAATTTCTTGAACTTGTCTTCACAATTAGTTGCGAGAAATATTTTTCGTCTTCACTTTTCCGTCAACAACAAAACCTGTAAGAGCTCGCGCGAATTTGTAATATCATGTTTTTTTCTCGAGAAAAAAAAGTGCCACTAAAAATTTAAATATTTATTTATAAACACCGTAAAAAAATTCTTTAATTTTCTAGTTTTAATTCAATTAGATTTTTTTTCTTATTTTTAATTTAAATGCATTACCAATAAATTTTAATTACAAACATTTGTATATTTATGTATAGATAGTATACATATACAAAAAAAAAGTTGTTTATATGTTTATCTCTATGTGGATTTGCTTAGAATCGTTTTATATATTATTTCGAAAATTTTCGTGTGTTTTAAATTTTCCTCCCCACCATTAAAATTGTTTTGGTTTTTCGTAATGCAAAAAAAATGATTTTCTGCCAAGATTTTTTTCGCGTTTTCGTATTTTGATATTTTTTTGACATTTAGGCATGTCACAGGTTTTATATTAATGTTCATATTAGGTTCCATATTAAAAAAATCTTAAATCTTCTTATATTTTACTAACATTCTTGTTCACTACACAAGTGATTCGAATAATAATTGTTAGTCCAGATACATTGCAAAATTTAAACAACACAACCTCTCAAAATATGTGATATGCCTTATTAAAATATTGTATATATTTTTTTATACATAATAAATTTAAACAACCGGTTCGAAATATTCTATTCTGTTGCCCCTATTGTTTAGATTTTATTTTATTTGGTGGTGGCAATTTTATATTTTTGGCATTTATTATTATTTTATATAAACAATGAAACAGACATACCTTCTTACATAAATACTTTCATATTTACGTTTATGTATATTTATTTGACATTTTCATTTGGATGATCCAGAAAAGAAATTGACCGGAATCTTATCTTTATAAAACTAATCCAAAATGATGCTGAAATGTATATACTTATAATGTAAATTCTCAAGAAAATTTATAAATATATTATAAAAAAATTAAAAATATTTTAGTCCAGTTCAGTTCTAGCTTAGTTCTAGTTAGGTTAAAGTTCTGTTTCTTCAGTTCTAGCTTAGTTCTAGTTCAGTTCTAGTTCAGTTCTAGTTTAGTTCTAGTTTAGTTCTAGTTTAGTTCTAGTTCAGTTCTAGTTCAGTTCTAGTTCCGTTCTAGTTCAGTTCTAGTTCAGTTCTAGTTCAGTTCTAGTTCAGTTCTAGTTCAGTTCTAGTTCAGTTCTAGTTCAGTTCTAGTTCAGTTCTAGTTCAGTTCTAGTTCAGTTCTAGTTCAGTTCTAGTTCAGTTCTAGTTCAGTTCTAGTTCAGTTCTAGTTCAGTTCTAGTTCAGTTCTAGTTTAGTTCTAGTTCAGTTCTAGTACTCTAGATAATAAAAAGTAACTAAAGCTTTTATGGAATCAATTAATTCAAACCTCTGGTCCATAAAATTTTGTAATAACAATCTACGTAAAAGATCAAAATACATATTTATAATTATTTTAATCCTTAAATCAGAAAAAAAAATTCAAGTCAGAAAATGTTCAATGAACTTCATTCAATATTTGTAGCAATTCTTTTTACGAAAAAAATCACATATATACTAAACAAATCATATTTGGCATCTAATTTTTTTTTTGGCAACAAATCAAAGAAATTATTAACAATACGCGTCTGAACCTCTTCATCAACAACAAAATATTTAAATTTTTGCCAATTTTGTTATTTTCTATATGTAGTACATAATTTGAAATACAAATTATATATGCATACAAAAAAACAAAAAAAAATGAAAGATATGCTATAATCACACATTTAAATATATTTATGTTAGATATTTAGTTTGACTCAAAATTTTCTATTTTAGTGAAAAATATGTAGACATTTGGGATTTTGTTATGAGTCAAAAATATAAATACTTGGAATTTTAATTGAAACGTATAATTAATATTAATAACAAAAAAAATGTATGCGATGCGTTTTTGTAATCAATGGTATTTGGCAAATTTGACAGACTATAAATATTATTTAATTTTTAAATTTAAAATCTTTTTTGAAAAGTAAAAGAAAAATAATAAATGAATTTTCCCTAAATGATGCAGAACTTTTTTCATGTTTGATAGAACTGTGTTGAAATATAATAATTAAATTTAATTGAGCTTTTTTTAGCGTATTTGCTTCAAAAAATATATGAAAATATTTTTTTAATGAGGAGCCAAGCGCTCTTTCTTATGTGTGTATATTTATATTAGAACTGTCCTTTCAATATCGATTGCTGAAATATCCTCCCAAGATTTTATTTTAAATCTACATAGGGATCTAAATGTTCATAAAATTTAAATACCGATTATCGTCCAATATAAAAATTTCTCAAGTATACTTGTCTAGGTCGGGAAAAACAATCCAATGTTAAACCGAATAATGCTTTGATTTGCTATTATTTGACACACAACTAAGTAACTAACCTATATATCTATCTATCTATCTATCTATCTATCTATCTATCTATCTATCTATCTATCTATCTATCTATCTATCTATCTAACTATCTAACTATCTAACTATCTAACTATCTAACCTAGTTCAGTTCTAGTTCAGTTCTAGTTCAGTTCTAGTTCAGTTCTAGTTCAGTTCTAGTTCAGTTCTAGTTCAGTTCTAGTTCAGTTCTAGTTCAGTTCTAGTTCAGTTCTAGTTCAGTTCTAGTTCAGTTCTAGTTCAGTTCTAGTTTAGTTCTAGTTCAGTTCTAGTTCAGTTCTAGTTCAGTTTTAGTTCAGTTTTAGTTCAGTTCTAGTTCAGTTCTAGTTCAGTTCTAGTTCAGTTCTGGTTCAGTTCTAGTTCAGTTCTAGTTCAGTTCTAGTTCAGTTCTAGTTCAGTTCTAGTTCAGTTCTAGTTCAGTTCTAGTTCAGTTCTAGTTCAGTTCTAGTTCAGTTCTAGTTCAGTTCTAGTTCAGTTCAAGTTCAGTTCTAGTTCAGTTCTAGTTCAGTTCTAGTTCAGTTCTAGTTCAGTTCTAGTTCAGTTCTAGTTCAGTTCTAGTTCAGTTCTAGTTCAGTTCTAGTTCAGTTCTAGTTCAGTTCTAGTTCAGTTCTAGTTCAGTTCTAGTTCAGTTCTAGTTCAGTTCTAGTTCAGTTCTAGTTCAGTTCTAGTTCAGTTCTAGTTCTAGTTCAGTTCTAGTTCAGTTCTATCTAGTTCAGTTCTAGTTCTAGTTCTAGTTCAGTTCTAGTTCAGTTCTAGTTCAGTTCTAGTTCAGTTCTAGTTCAGTTCTAGTTCAGTTCTAGTTCAGTTCTAGTTCAGTTCTAGTTCAGTTCTAGTTCAGTTCTAGTTCAGTTCTAGTTCTAGTTCAGTTCTAGTTCAGTTTTAGTTCAGTTCTAGTTCAGTTCTAGTTCAGTTCTAGTTCAGTTTATAGTTCAGTTCTAGTTCAGTTCTAGTTCAGTTCTAGTTCAGTTCTAGTTCAGTTCTAGTTCAGTTCTAGTTCTGTTCTAGTTCAGTTCTAGTTCAGTTCTAGTTCAGTTCTAGTTCAGTTCTAGTTCAGTTCTAGTTCAGTTCTAGTTCAGTTCTAGTTCAGTTCTAGTTCAGTTCTAGTTCAGTTCTAGTTCAGTTCTAGTTCAGTTCTAGTTCAGTTCTAGTTCAGTTCTAGTTCAGTTCTAGTTCAGTTCTAGTTCAGTTCTAGTTCAGTTCTAGTTTAGTTCTAGTTCAGTTCTAGTACTCTAGATAATAAAAAGTAACTAAAGCTTTTATGGAATCAATTAATTCAAACCTCTGGTCCATAAAATTTTGTAATAACAATCTACGTAAAAGATCAAAATACATATTTATAATTATTTTAATCCTTAAATCAGAAAAAAAAATTCAAGTCAGAAAATGTTCAATGAACTTCATTCAATATTTGTAGCAATTCTTTTTACGAAAAAAATCACATATATACTAAACAAATCATATTTGGCATCTAATTTTTTTTTTGGCAACAAATCAAAGAAATTATTAACAATACGCGTCTGAACCTCTTCATCAACAACAAAATATTTAAATTTTTGCCAATTTTGTTATTTTCTATATGTAGTACATAATTTGAAATACAAATTATATATGCATACAAAAAAACAAAAAAAAATGAAAGATATGCTATAATCACACATTTAAATATATTTATGTTAGATATTTAGTTTGACTCAAAATTTTCTATTTTAGTGAAAAATATGTAGACATTTGGGATTTTGTTATGAGTCAAAAATATAAATACTTGGAATTTTAATTGAAACGTATAATTAATATTAATAACAAAAAAAATGTATGCGATGCGTTTTTGTAATCAATGGTATTTGGCAAATTTGACAGACTATAAATATTATTTAATTTTTAAATTTAAAATCTTTTTTGAAAAGTAAAAGAAAAATAATAAATGAATTTTCCCTAAATGATGCAGAACTTTTTTCATGTTTGATAGAACTGTGTTGAAATATAATAATTAAATTTAATTGAGCTTTTTTTAGCGTATTTGCTTCAAAAAATATATGAAAATATTTTTTTAATGAGGAGCCAAGCGCTCTTTCTTATGTGTGTATATTTATATTAGAACTGTCCTTTCAATATCGATTGCTGAAATATCCTCCCAAGATTTTATTTTAAATCTACATAGGGATCTAAATGTTCATAAAATTTAAATACCGATTATCGTCCAATATAAAAATTTCTCAAGTATACTTGTCTAGGTCGGGAAAAACAATCCAATGTTAAACCGAATAATGCTTTGATTTGCTATTATTTGACACACAACTAAGTAACTAACCTATATATCTATCTATCTATCTATCTATCTATCTATCTATCTATCTATCTATCTATCTATCTATCTATCTATCTATCTAACTATCTAACTATCTAACTATCTAACTATCTAACTATCTAACTATCTAACTATCTAACTATCTATCTATCTATCTATCTATCTATCTATTTATCTATCTATCTATCTATCTATCTATCTATCTATCTATCTATCTATCTATCTATCTATCTTTTATCTATCTATCTATCTATCTATCTATCTATCTATCTATCTATCTATCTATCTATCTATCTATCTATCTATCTATCTATCTATCTATCTATCTATCTATCTATCTATATATATATAATATATATATATAATATATATATATATATATATATATATATATATATATCTATCTATCTATCTATCTATCTATCTATCTATCTATCTATCTATCTATCTATCTATCTATCTATCTATCTATCTATCTATCTATCTATCTATCTATCTATCTATCTATCTATCTATCTATCTATCTATCTATCTATCTATCTATCTATTTATCTACCTATCTATCTATCTATCTATCTATCTATCTATCTATCTATCTATCTATATCTATCTATCTATCTATCTATCTATCTATCTATCTATCTATCTATCTATCTATCTATCTATCTATCTATCTACCTATCTATCTATCTATCTATCTATCTATCTATCTATCTATCTATCTATCTATCTATCTATCTATCTATCTATCTATCTATCTATCTATCTATCTATCTATCTATCTATCTATCTATCTATCTATCTATCTATCTCTATCTATCTATCTATCTATCTATCTATCTATCTATCTATCTATCTATCTATCTATCTATCTATCTATCTATCTATCTATCTATCTATCTATCTTACTAACTAACTAAACAAATTTGTTTTTTATGTTCAAATTCTAGCTGTCCAATTCAGTATCATGGTCGACCCTGTGCCGCTGCTCCAGCTACGGGTAATAAACTACAGCATATACGAGAATTGCACGATTTTATTGTAAGCATTTTTGGGGAATTAACAGAAGCGGAAAAAGAAGCCATAAAAAAAGAAAATGAACAAAGTATAGCACAAGCAAAAGCCCTGGCAGCCGAAAGAGCTAAAGAATCAAAAGAAAAGTCTGGTGAAAAAGCAGAAAAACTTCAAAAAACTGAACCGAAGCCAACTAATAATACGAACAATAAAAAATAAATTTTGCAAACTAATAATTAATTTAAAAATTTTTTATTCTTTAATAATATAAAATAAATGTATAATATAATTAGTTTTTCATAAATATTTATATTTCTTAAAATTTGTCAAAGTATTCAAAAATATACTAATAAATCGATTTTACCAACACTTAAAATACAACACTGTTATTAACATAACAGTTTGAGAGTCATTGCTGCCGTGACAAACATATGTTTAATTAACGTTGTTGTTGCAGTTGCATTGAACAAATGTCAAACAAAAATTACTGCATTTACTACCAAAATTTGTTCTAGATCTTTTCAAAACGTAAATAAAAAAGAAAAGTTTCACAAATATTATTTGCTACAAGATAAGTATTGTGTGTTAAGCATTTATAGAGAAATTCATTTAACTTAAAGCAAAATGTTTGGTTTAATAATATCCGGAAGACTGGTAATATAAACAATTTTGAAAATTAAAAAATATATTTTTATAAAATTTTGTTTAAACAGCCCCAAACAGATTTCACACCACTGGATGAAACTAAAGCTGTAATAAATGTGCCTGATATAGATCATGTTAACTATATAGTTGTATTTTTAACCGGCATACAACCCCTGCCGGAGGGTACTTCGGCTGCAGTATATTTTAGTTGGCCAGATGCCAATTCGGCCCCCACTTGGCAATATTTAGGCCACATATCGAATGCTAAACCTTCTGCCATCTTTAAGATATCACAGTTGAAAAAAGCCCATGAACTAGAGGCTCAGGAGAATGGTATGGTATTTGGTGCTCAGGAAATATCCCACACAGCACAAATAGGAATCTCCATAGAACCTAGCAACACTATAACACAACTAACACCAGCGGTGGTAAGTGGAACTAAAGGAATATTCTCGAAAATATGCTATTAATAAAGGTTTCTTTATTTTCCCAGTCAAATGCTAACGCCAATTTACAATTTGGTCAAAAAATGCTGGAGAATTTCTTTAACTATGCTTCCAGCTTTACGATTAATCCACAGCAACTACCTAATATGCCACATGAGACTTTGGTGCCACTGTCGACATTACAAAATTGGTACACCAACTTCCAAAGACGCATGGAACAAAATCCCAACTTTTGGAAATATTAAGAAGCTGTATACAGCCTTTTAACTAATTCCCTATTCTCAGGGAATTTTCAAGACAAATGCATCGTAAACCTACTTTTTATAATTTTTATTTAAAATTCTTTATGCTTTTTATTTAATTAAGTAAATACTTTTAGAAATATTTTGAAAATATTTTTCTTTTTTTTTATAAATTGTTTTGTATTATAACTGAAAAAAAAAAACAAACACAAGAAATATAAATCATAAATGTCATAAACCCAACAACAGCTGTTTTTCTATATTTTGTTTTGCTTAAGCTGTTTGTTATTATCACTGATTGCTTTTGTTTTAAAATTCTTTGCTAAAATTCTTGTTTTTAAAACATTTACCACTACTTTCACGTGTAAGTTCCTTTATTTTATTATATTAATTTATTTAAATTTTTAAGGGGAACTTTTTTTACAATTTGGTAAAAAGTTCAAACTGTAACTATAAAAATGGACGTTAACTGTTTACATTCTTAACATTTACTGAACAATTCGAATTTAGTTTGTTTAAGGTTTTAAGTAACCAAATTTTGTTTTTGTGTGCTAATTGCAAAAAATTTTTATAAAAGTGTTTGTTATTTGTTGTTTTTTCCTGATTCAAGGTAAACCAGTCTTATTCAAACAAGTTGGTTTAAAAAATAAATTTTTCTTATCGGTTTAAAATAATTTTTAATTAATTTGTTTTCAATATAAAATTTTTATAATAAAGCTTTTCAGATATATGATTAATCTTATATAGGTAGTTATTGAAATAGTATTTGAACACTTACAAATCTAACTATCTATCTATCTATCTATCTATCTATCTATCTATCTATCTATCTATCTATCTATCTATCTATCTATCTATCTATCTATCCATCTATCTATCTATCTATCTATCTATCTATCTATCTATCTATCTATCTATCTATCTATCTATCTATCTATCTATCTATCTATCTATCTATCTATCTATCTATCTATCTATCTATCTATCTATCTATCTATCTATCTATCTATCTATCTATCTATCTAACGATCTAACGATCTACATACGTACGATTCTTAAAATATATTCGAATTTAAAAGTTCACTATTATCAAAAAGTATAAATGATGTTAATACTTTTATCTTCTGACAAGAACGTTTAGCTTTTACAGTTAAATATTAAATATTGAAAAGATAAGAAAGATAATTTACAATTTATTATAGGCAAAAATTTAATCATGACACTAAAAAAAATTAACAATTTCAAGTTATGACACTTTCATTAACAAAAACTACTCAGAATTTTTACTTAAACAGCATAACACTTTAAATTTAGTTTAACAAATCAAAGAAATATACTGTTGTTTATAATTTTAGCAATCAGTACTCGTTTGGATTTTCACCGCTCTACACAGACACTATCTGCGAGGACTGACAATTTACACCATGGAGGAATATAAACATTTTATAGTGATCGCTACGTTATGTCTAATTTTCTTCTATACAAATGTTGTATCGGCTGGAAAAATTAAGTATATGGATTCAAATGATAATCCTGCTGTAAATATCGATAATGAAAATCCTACACCTATAGTGGGTGTTCTAACACAGGAAGTTTCACAATTAATTTTAAGAAAATATCCCAATAACAATTATACTAGTTATATAGCCGCATCATATGTTAAATATGTAGAAGGTGCTGGTGGTAGAGTTGTACCGATTTGGTAAGTACAAGCGTTTAATTGAGTAATTTATAACAAAAAAAAAATTTGTGATTTACAAAATTGCAATGACTTGTGGTTTTATTATATTGTTAAATTTAATTAAACACCATATCGTTTGTGTATGTGTAACGAGAAATTTGTAATACATACAAACGACAAAATATTTATTAAATATGTATGTGATTTATGTTATTGAAAGATCTGATTAGTTGTTGAAATACATAGTTTGTAATCTATTTAGATAGATAGATAGATAGATAGATAGATAGATAGATAGATAGATAGATAGATAGATAGATAGATAGATAGATAGATAAATAGATAGATAGATAGATAGATAGATAGATAGATAGATAGATAGATAGATAGATAGATAGATAGATAGATAGATAGATAGATAGATAGATAGATAGATAGATAGATAGATAGATAGATAGATAGATAGATAGATAGATAGATAGATAGATAGATAGATAGATAGATAGATAGATAGATAGATAGATAGATTGATAGATAGATACATAGATAGATACATAGATGGTAGATAGATAGATAGATAGATAGATAGATAGATAGATAGATACATAGATAGATAGATAGATAGATAGATAGATAGATAGATAGATAGATAGATAGATAGATAGAAAGATAGATAGATAGATACATTACATTAGATAGAAATCCACCAATTGATTTTCATTAGATTAGATAGAAATCCACCAATCGATTTTCATCTTGCTTTCCTAATTATTATTGCAATGTTTTACTGTAGGGTATATACAGTAGATCTTTACCGATTACACTACTTAGACTTGTTCTTTATGTAATTTACGTAAGAGTAACAAAATCCGTTTAAGCAAAATATTCGTATAAGCGGGTAAAGTTATATATAAGGTTATTTAGATTATTTTAAAATTGTCGTTATATCAATATATGTTTAGAGTTCGAAATTTTGAAATTATATTAAAAAAAATTTTTAAAATAGTCCCAAAACTATGAAAATTAAATTTTTGAATATATGAATATAAAAATTTATGTTTTGATTTGATTACAAATATAATCGTTACTTTAAATGAAAGTACAAATAAACAAATATAATTTAATCATTTACTTTATCAAGACATTAAAAACCTTTGAGACAATAGAAAATTTATAATAGATAGAATATTATATATTTTAACTATAAAGATAACATTTAGTTGTTATGATTTAATAAATAAAAATGCTAAACATAACCCAACTGGCAATAAATTTCCGTTTCTTTAAGATTTACAAATGTTTTTTAAAAAACATTTTATAAACCAAAATGTATTTGTATTTAACAGGATTGGTCAAAAACGTGAATACTACGAAGATCTTTTATCCAAAATCAATGGGTAAGAAGCAGTTATTACTAATACATAAAAATTTTAAATTAAATAGGAAAACTTTTTGCAGTGTTCTTCTACCCGGTGGTGCTACATATTTCAATCAATCACATGGTTATGCTGATGCTGGTCGTTATATTTATGAAATTGCTAAGGAGATCAATGATAATGGCACTTACTTCCCTGTTTGGGGTACATGTTTAGGTTTTGAATTATTGGTTTATCTATCGGCTAATTCTAGCGAGCCTCGTACTTATTGTTCTTCTTCTTCACAAGCTTTGCCGTTAGAGTTTAAAGAAGGTAAGTTTGGTTAGAAAAAGTATTAAATTTTAATTTTCTATATTTGTGTTTTTCTAGATTTCAAAAAATCCCGTATGTTTCGAAATGCCAGCGATAATGTTATAGATATTTTGAAAAATTATGCGGTTACAGCAAATTTTCATTTGTATTGTTTTACCGAAGAGGTAAGTTGGTCTGAAGGTTATGTTATTACCATTACTAGGTGTTGATTTTAATTTTATTACATATATCTATCTATCTATCTATCTATCTATCTATCTATCTATCTATCTATCTATCTATCTATCTATCTATCTATCTATCTATCTATCTATCTATCTATCTATCTATCTATCTATCTATCTATCTATCTATCTATCTATCTATCTATCTATCTATCTAGTTAAAGTAATTAAAAAAAAACAAATATAGATATATCTTTATTTCTAAGATTACATTTGTCAGATAAGTGTTGCTCTTCATGCCTAGTTTTATGACACATTGACATTTGATAAGATTTTTTTACAAATTATTTAAATCTATTCTAAATTATAATTGTTTTTCTATTTCTTAAATTATCTTTAATTTCATTATCAATTTTTTTTATCGATTTTATTTTAACAGACTTTTGCCAATATGAAGTTAAATAATATATGGGATGTCATGAGTTTAAATCATGATTGGGATGGTATTGAGTTCATATCAACTATTGAGCATAAAAAGTAATTAATGAAATCATAAAACAAAATAATTATCTTAACTTAGCAACATCTAATTATTATTATCACTTTCAGATATCCCTTCTATGGCACCCAATTTCATCCAGAGAAAAATATTTATGAATTTATTGCCAATCGTAATATAACTCATACCTCAAAAGCTATACAAGCATCACAATATTTTGCTGATTTCCTAGTTAATGAGGCCAGACGTAATCGTCAACAATTCAAAAATGAAACCGAAGAGGTACAACATTTGATTTATAATTATGCTCCAGTGTACACCGCTTTAAAGGGTTCCTCATTTGAACAACAATATCTATTTGAAGCAGAACGTAGTTCAGCTTTTAATGTTATGAAAATTAATAATTTAACTATATTGTTAAGTTTGCTAAGCGGTTGTCTTATCTATAAACTTAGTTTATGATTCAAGTCTCATAGAAATCTCTATGAAATTGTGTGTTCTAAATGTTTTTAAACATTATTGCATTTATGTATTTGGGTTCCTTTTTTTTAAATTAAGAAATCTTATAGTGATTCTTGT
The DNA here is from genome assembly GCF_022045245.1 of Lucilia cuprina. Classification (NCBI taxonomy): domain Eukaryota; kingdom Metazoa; phylum Arthropoda; class Insecta; order Diptera; family Calliphoridae; genus Lucilia; species Lucilia cuprina. Next base: position 43,557,003 of record NC_060953.1, on the reverse strand, counting down.
TAATTTCCGTCGTTTTAGTTAGTTTAAATCTTTGTAAATTATTTACTCAAATTATTTAAACATTAATAATCAATCACAATTGACTGCTAGTTGTTTTCTTTAGATAATTTGTTTATGGTACTAAAGTTTATTCAATAAGTTGCAAAGAAAATTTGTAAATAAAATTGTAGTTATTATTATTTTGTTATTGAAAATTTTTGCTGTTTCCTTTATCAATAAAACTTTAATATATATTGTAAGATTATAGAATTTTATTTTGTTTAAAGCAAAATTCTTCACTGCCTTTATTAATATTATTATTTGAATTAAAAAAACAAACACACTAAAAATGTTTATAATTGCAATACGTGCATCATATAGTCTATTCTATAGTCTAGTCTATAGTCTAGTCTATAGTCTAGTCTATAGTCTAGTCTATAGTCTAGTCTAGTCTATAGTCTAGTCTATAGTCTAGTCTATAGTCTAGTCTATAGTCTAGTCTATAGTCTAGTCTATAGTCTAGTCTATAGTCTAGTCTATAGTCTAGTCTATAGTCTAGTCTATAGTCTAGTCTATAGTCTAGTCTATAGTCTAGTCTAATCTATAGTCTAGTCAATCGACTAGTCTATAGTCAAATATATAGTCTAGTCTATAGTCTAGTTAATAGTCTAGTCTATAGTCTAGTTAATAGTTAAGTCTATAGTCTAGACCATAGTCTAGTCTATATTCTAGTATTTATTCTAGTCTATAGTCTAGTCTATATTCTAGTCTATAGTCTAGTCAATATTCTAGTCTACTGGCTAAAAGTTAGCCTCTATTCTAGTCTATAGTCTAGTGTTTAGTCTAGTATAAAGTCTAGCCTTGTCTATTGTCTAACTTGTAATCTATACTCTTGCCTTTACTCTCGTAGTTTTTCTAGTTTTTGGTCTCTTCTTTACTCTTGTTTATAGTGTAATCTATGGTATACACTTTAGACTATATTGTATTATATAGTTTAGTTTATAATCTCGAATTTTTTGTGTTTATTTTCTAATTTATTTAATTTACTATTACAGGAAATAAAACATGTTTTTTTGCTTTTATTTTCATTCACAATCTTTTGATTAATATAAATTTATTTGTTGTGTTTTTCAACCCCTAAAAATATGCTTAAATGAAAATTGTATTTTAATTTTTTTGTTTGTTTGTTTTTTTATTTTTCTTCTTTTGTGCTCAGTCTTTTGCGAGCACCCGCACAGTAAACATCATTTGTGAGGAGATATAAAAAATAGAAGAAAGAAAAAATATACATATTGTGCAATATTTACTAATTTTAAACATATTTGCTATTTTTGCAAAAAATATGTAAATATTTTTGTATTAAATTCAACAAGAAAATAAAGAAGAAAGTGCGAAAAGTTCAAAGTAAAAAAAAATCAATGCCAATGTCAAATTGTCATGAAAATAACAGTAATTTCACACCCGTAATTGGAATTTTATGTATCGATATTGCCGTAGATTTACGCAAAACCTACGGCGATGAGTATTACAGCTATATTGCTGCTACATATGTTAAATATTTGGAATCAGCAGGCGCCCGGGTCATACCAATTTGGTAAATCTTTTTTCAAAATAGATTGCATAAAACTTTTTGCATATTTATAGTTTTTAACAAAGTAAAAATAAATTTAATGTTATTAATTTGGCAAGAAAGTATATATTTTTAAATGAATGCAATTCAAAGTAAAATTTTTGTTTATTAGTTGTATGAGTTGTTGTTTGTTTTTATTTCTGTTTTGTAAACAAAGTGAAAAAATAAAGAAAAAAGCTACAATAAAAAAAAAAACAAATGATTAACCATGAAAAGAAATTAACCCATTGTATGATAACCAAAGAAATTTTGTTGTTTCACAAATATTTTAATAAATTTATTCAAAAACTCCACTGTTTATTAACAACAACTATTTAGTATTTGCAGTGACATGTACACAATGTCGGGTTTTTTTCTTATTTTAATCGCAAACGTGTTTACATTTTAATTTGTTTAACTGTTTAAACTGTAGAATGAATATATACGATAAAAACAAAATCGGCATTACCATAGAATTTTGACATAGTATTAGCCGTTTAACGTCATTAGTTTTGTTTTGCTTTTTCGTTTTTCTTTTTTTTTTTCTTTCATATTCTTAATAATATTGCCATATTTTTACGAAAATAACGTATTTTTTATGCAAACAATAACAATCACAATAAATTATTTTTAAATATATGCTATTAAAAATATAATTTTCTTTTGGTTTGGCTCTTGCCTTTAATTCGAAATGTAGTGTAGTTTTAGCTATAGCCTAAACTAAAGTCTGATGTGTAGTCCCGTTTACAACCTAGTCAAAAGTGTGGCGTGATGACAACACTTGTACTACAAATATCTACAACAATCACATGAAATTGTTTGTGTTATCCATAAACAAAACTGTAGAATTTTGAATGTTATTTTCACTATCGAGTCTGTTCTATATTTTAGTCTATTTATAGTCTAGTCTATAGTATTGTATATAATATAGTCTATAGTTTAGTCTATAGTGTAATCTATATTCTAGTCTATATTTTAGTCTATAGTTAAGTCTATAGTCTATATTCTAGTCCATAGTCGTTTCTATAGTCTACTCTAGATTATAGTCTAGTCTAGATTATATAATAGTACATAGTCTAGTGTATAGTCTAATCTATAATCTACATTCTAGTCTATAGTCTTGTCTATAGTCTAGTCTATTGTCTAGTCTATAGTTTAGTGTATAGTTTAGTCTATAGTCTAGTCTATAGTCTAGTCTATAGTCTAGTCTATAGTCTAGTCTATAGTCTAGTCTATAGTCTAGTCTATAGTCTAGTCTATAGTCTAGTCTATAGTCTAGTCTATAGTCTAGTATATAGTCTAGTCTATAGTCTAGTCTATAGTCTAGTCTATAGTCTAGTCTATAGTCTAGTCTATAGTCTAGTCTATAGTCTAGTCTATGGTCTTTTTTTTAATGGGGTGCGGAATCTTCATTGATATGAATTATAATCTATTATAATCCATTATGTGAGATTCATCTTTGTTTTGCGCCACGTACTCACTAAACCGCCTTCCCATCGTCAACCGCAAACCCCGCGGAACTGCCTTTAGGTATTACGTCGCGGGGATGGTAAGCATTTATGCTATCTCCACATTTAACACATTTCTCCTTTGCTCTTTGCGACATTTTTCCTCCACTTGTAGCAGCAAGTTTACCTCGGTTATATAGTTCGATATAGTCTAGTCTATAGTCTAGTCTATAGTCTAGTCTATTGTCTAGTATAGACTAGAATATAGTCTATTGTCTAGTCAATAGTATAGTATGTAGTATAGTTTAGTTTATAGTCTAGTCTTTGATCCTAGTTGCTTACTAGCCGTTAGTTTATGATCTGTTGCTGAAGATATCTCGAAGAAGATAACGCCGTTTTAAAGTCAAGTCTAGTCTATATTTTAAATTCTAGTGTACTCTAGTAAATAGGTCTTGCCTACAGTTTTGGATTTATATAGTTTAGCGTATGATCTTGTCTATTATCTAGTCGATTGGAAAATTTCAATAATTTTTAAAAAATATTAAAAATAACTAAATTTAATTAAAATCATTTTAATTTTCTTTAAGGATAAATCGTCCCCGTTCCTATTATGAAGCCATAATGAACAAAATAAATGGGTACGTATGTTATAATTGCAAATAGAATTATAATAATTTTCTATTTTGCAGTATATTAATACCAGGTGGTGCTGTCTTTTTTGAAACAAAATATTGTACCGATGATATGCGTAACGATTGTGTACAAAGTTCGAAATATATTTATGAAATTGCGAAAGATTTAAGCGAAAGGGGAAAAACGTTTCCCTTATGGGGTACCTGTATGGGTTTTCAATTAATGCTGACACATTCAGCTGACCGCGAGGAAATACGACAGGATTGCCAGCAAATGCATTGTTCGTTGCCAGTAAAGTTGGAAAATGATAAAGGTTAGTTTAAATTTAAAATAATTAAGTTTTATATCTCTAAAATTGAAATTTTTTCATTTTATACAAAAATCGACTAAGGGTTAATATTAATTACAAAGAAATATGTTAAAAATAATAGCATACTTTAGGGATTATTTTTATAAAAAAATTATATCTTAATAAAATAATGTTAAAATTTGTTTTATTTTAAAAATAGTTTTAGCAACTTCCAAACTATTTGCTGATGTAGACAATGAATTTAAAATAAAAATGACCAAACTTCCATTTGGTGTCCACTTTCACCAGTACTGTATAACTAAAGAAGATCTACAAATCAATAAAATTGACAAACACTGGAAGGTATTGGCCAGCAATAAAGATCCAAATGGTTTGGAATTTATAACCATAGTTGAACACAACAGGTTTACTAAATTAATATATAATTATAACCTAATATTAATATTTACATTTTACAGTTTACCATTCTATGGCGTACAAATACATCCCGAACGTGTGGTCTTCGAGAATTATATAATCAATGATAAATGTCATCATTGTTTAGATTGTTTTGAATTGGCTCAATATTTTGCAAAATTTTTTGTTAAACAATGTCTATTGAACGATAATTGTTTCAGTGACCAGCTAGAGGAAGCCAGACATTCAATTTACAATTTTCCTATGGTTTTGAATACTACGACCGAAAAGAAAATATTTCGTCAATATTATTTATTTAAAAAAGATGTGGATTATCCGCAAAAAGAACTGATGAATTGAATGTTCTTAATAGAAATGTAAAAAGAATGGTGATATTATCTTTAGAACTCGTGATAATAGTATTATTTGTTAATTTAAATCCAATGCCAATTCGGTACAAAAAGCAACCATTATTATGTTATGGTTTTTCCTTTAAATAGGTTTATGAATTCAAAAGATTTTTTTATTTATGTATATTTATTACATTTACAACCCGAGAGTATGTAAAAAGCGCAAAATGTAGATCATATTTAGGAATAAAATATCATTTGTAAATTTGTATTTATCACTTAAAACAATTTGTCGAAACTCTATTTATTATGAAAATTAAATGTAAAATAAAATGTGATATTAAAAGTTTATTGTTTTTCAAAATCGCAAACAAAAAATTTGTAACAAAGCATGTACTAACTAACTAACTAACTAACTAACTAACTAACTAACTAACTAACTAACTAACTAACTAACTAACTAACTAACTAACTAACTAACTAACTAACTAACTAACTAACTAACTAACTAACTAACTAACTAACTAACTAACTAAAAATAATAAACTAACTAACTAACTAACTAACTAACTAACTAACTAACTAACTAACTAACTAACTAACTAACTAACTAACTAACTAACTAACTAACTAACTAACTAACTAACTAACTAACTAACTAAATAACTAACTAACTAACTAACTAACTAACTAACTAACTAACTAACTAACTAACTAACTAACTAACTAACTAACTAACTAACTAACTAACTAACTAACTAACTAACTAACTAACTAACTAACTAACTAACTAACTAACTAACTAACTAACAAACTAGACTATAGTCTAGTCTATAGTCTAGTCTATAGTCTAGTCTATAGTCTAGTCTATAGTCTAGTCTATAGTCTAGTCTATAGTCTAGTCTATAGTCTACTCTATAGTCTAGTCTATAGTCTAGTCTATAGTCTACTCTATAGTCTAGTCTATAGTCTAGTCTATAGTCTAGTCTATAGTCTAGTCTATAGTCTAGTCTATAGTCTAGTCTATAGTCTAGTCTATAGTCTAGTCTATAGTCTAGTCTATAGTCTAGTCTATAGTCTAGTCTATAGTCTAGTCTATAGTCTAGTCTATAGTCTAGTCTATAGTCTAGTCTATAGTCTAGTCTATAGTCTAGTCTATAGTCTAGTCTATAGTCTAGTCTATAGTCTAGTCTATAGTCTAGTCTATAGTCTAGTCTATAGTCTAGTCTATAGTCTAGTCTATAGTCTAGTCTATAGTCTAGTCTATAGTCTAGTCTATAGTCTAGTCTATAGTCTAGTCTATAGTCTAGTCTATAGTCTAGTCTATAGTCTAGTCTATAGTCTAGTCTATAGTCTAGTCTATAGTCTAGTCTATAGTCTAGTCTATAGTCTAGTCTATAGTCTAGTCTATAGTCTAGTCTATAGTCTAGTCTATAGTCTAGTCTATAGTCTAGTCTATAGTCTAGTCTATAGTCTAGTCTATAGTCTAGTCTATAGTCTAGTCTATAGTCTAGTCTATAGTCTAGTCTATAGTCTAGTCTATAGTCTAGTCTATAGTCTAGTCTATAGTCTAGTCTATAGTCTAGTCTATAGTCTAGTCTATAGTCTAGTCTATAGTCTAGTCTATAGTCTAGTCTATAGTCTAGTCTATAGTCTAGTCTATAGTCTAGTCTATAGTCTAGTCTATAGTCTAGTCTATAGTCTAGTCTTATAGTCTAGTCTATAGTCTAGTCTATAGTCTAGTCTATAGTCTAGTCTATAGTCTAGTCTATAGTCTAGTCTATAGTCTAGTCTATAGTCTAGTCTATAGTCTAGTCTATAGTCTAGTCTATAGTCTAGTCTATAGTCTAGTCTATAGTCTAGTCTATAGTCTAGTCTATAGTCTAGTCTATAGTCTAGTCTATAGTCTAGTCTATAGTCTAGTCTATAGTCTAGTCTATAGTCTAGTCTATAGTCTAGTCTATAGTCTAGTCTATAGTCTAGTCTATAGTCTAGTCTATAGTCTAGTCTATAGTCTAGTCTATAGTCTAGTCTATAGTCTAGTCTATAGTCTAGTCTATAGTCTAGTCTATAGTCTAGTCTATAGTCTAGTCTATAGTCTAGTCTATAGTCTAGTCTATAGTCTAGTCTATAGTCTAGTCTATAGTCTAGTCTATAGTCTAGTCTATAGTCTAGTCTATAGTCTAGTCTATAGTCTAGTCTATAGTCTAGTCTATAGTCTAGTCTATAGTCTAGTCTATAGTCTAGTCTATAGTCTAGTCTATAGTCTAGTCTATAGTCTAGTCTATAGTCTAGTCTATAGTCTAGTCTATAGTCTAGTCTATAGTCTAGTCTATAGTCTAGTCTATAGTCTAGTCTATAGTCTAGTCTATAGTCTAGTCTATAGTCTAGTCTATAGTCTAGTCTATAGTCTAGTCTATAGTCTAGTCTATAGTCTAGTCTATAGTCTAGTCTATAGTCTAGTCTATAGTCTAGTCTATAGTCTAGTCTATAGTCTAGTCTATAGTCTAGTCTATAGTCTAGTCTATAGTCTAGTCTATAGTCTAGTCTATAGTCTAGTCTATAGTCTAGTCTATAGTCTAGTCTATAGTCTAGTCTATAGTTAGTCTATAGTCTATCTATAGTCTAGTCTATAGTCTAGTCTATAGTCTAGTCTATAGTCTAGTCTATAGTCTAGTCTATAGTCTAGTCTATAGTCTAGTCTATAGTCTAGTCTATAGTCTAGTCTATAGTCTAGTCTATAGTCTAGTCTATAGTCTAGTCTATAGTCTAGTCTATAGTCTAGTCTATAGTCTAGTCTATAGTCTAGTCTATAGTCTAGTCTATAGTCTAGTCTATAGTCTAGTCTGTAGTCTAGTCTATAGTCTAGTCTGTAGTCTAGTCTATAGTCTAGTCTATAGTCTAGTCTATATTCTAGTCTATAGTCTAGTCTATAGTCTACTCTATAGTATATTATATAGTATTGTCTACAGTCAAGTATATAGTCTAGTCTATATTCTAGCTTATAGCTTAGTCGATGGTTTGATCTAACAGTTTGGTCCATAGTTTGGTCTATAGTATATTCTATACAGTCTATCCTATAACTTAGTCTTTAGTGTACTGGATAGTGACGTCAGTAGTCTAGTATAGTACATATATAGTCTAGTTTATAATCTAGTCTATAGTGTAGTGTAAATTCTAGTCTATAGTCTAGTTTATAGTCCAGTTTATAGTCTAGTCAATAGTCTAGTCTGTAGTTTAGTCTACAGTCTAATCTATAGTATAGGTTATGGTCTAGTCCATGGTATACCCTAAAGTCTAGTATAAAGTATATCATATTGTAAAGTCTATAGTCTAGTTTAGCTTATGGTTTGAACTAAAGTTTGGTCTGCAGTTTAATCTTTAATTTGTTTTATACATTCTAGTCTATAGCCTAGTTTTTAGTCTACTGTATAGTTAATAAAGTATTCAAACAATTAATCGTCGATCGGTTAATCGATTAATTTGTGACGATTAATCGTTCGTATAAATGAAAATTGTCAAATTTAAAATAACGAATAAGCCGAATAATTTCGATCAATTAACCGATTAAGAAAAACTCACTATTTAGCAGTAAAATTACTATAATATTTTCTACAAAATTTAATATTTTTGTAATAAATTTTCTTCTTTTCTTAATTTCTTAATAATTTTTTTAAAATAAGGAAAATTTATTTCATGATTTTTGAAAAAAAAAATCATGGAAATAATTATATCGCTTTTATTTCTACAAACAGTTTTTGAGAACATTGTTGTATTCTTAAGTATTCTAATAAGTTTTTAAGAAACAGTAATAATCGAACTTGTGTTCAATAGAACTCGTTGAAAATCCTAAAAACAGTAATTTCTTTAGCATTTTCACATAAACAGGAATAATTTCTAATATTTGAGAAAAAACTAAACATAGAATTGAAGTGAAAATAATATTTTTGTTTATCAACCGTGCAAAAGTTATTTTCAAACATGCGTACAGGAAACTGTGGACCATTAGTATTAACTCTGTGCACTCAGTTTTTTATAATCAGCTCTTATGCGCCTGTAAAAGGACTTTAAAGTTTAAACTACCGATTTCAAAAGATGGAATTCCATATTTATATTAATATTAATTTCAATTGAATCTGAGTTCCTCAGCTTCGAGATAATATAATTTATTTCAAATCATCAAGATCATTAAGAAAGAATGGGAAATCTTAAAGAAAATTTGTCACAAAAAAGTAGTTAAAAGTTTTTGTGTCGAAAATGAAACCCTTTTAAATTTAATTTCTTTTTCGTTTTTTCTCTAAGTGAGACAGGTAAATAATATAAATAGAATATACAGACCCCCAGCTTCCATTTGATACCAATACTAGCATTATAAAATACATATAAATATTTTAAATATTCGTTTGTAGTCCTTTAAACTTTGAAATCCTTTTATAATAACATAAAAATCGTAATAAACAGAATTGCTATAAGTGGAATCTATTTTCACATGCTTATCAACTTCTCAATGTGTGAATGCTTTCTTTCAAAATTGTTACATGGTGTAGTATGAAGAAAATTATTTTAAAAACCAATAGTAACATCTAGTTTCCTTTTATTCAAATAACCGTATAATTTTTAATTATCCGATTATTAACCGGCTAACGTAAAAACCTCAAAAAATTATTTGTCGAAAAAGCCGAATAAGACAAAAAAACCGAATAATTGAATACACTAATAGTAAAGTTAATAGTCTAGTCTATTGACTAGACAATACTACTCTAGTCTATATTGTATAGTATATTTTAATATTTGATAGTCTATAGTCTATTCTATTGTATAGTATATATTCTAGTCTATAGTCTAATATTTGCTAATCTAGTCTATAGTTTAGTCTATAGTTTAGTCTATAGTCTAGTCTATAGTCTAGTCTATGGTCTAATCAAATCTAATCTAGTCTACAAATAAAAACAGTTAATAGTTCAAGCGCTAAACATGCAAATTTATTTACTTGTTGCCAAATTTTCTAAAAATATGGAGTAAATTTTACGTTATTTACATTATTACTATAATCATTTATATAAACAGAGATAATATGTATAACATTTTCTTTTTCGTTTCTCAAATAAATATTAATGCGTTATTTACATCAAGATACTTAATTTAACAATTCTTTCGTTTCTGTCACCAAAAAAGCTCATGGAAAGTTTTCTTTCGAAAATTTAAATCTACAAAGAAATATTAACCAGCTGTTGCATATCAAAAGAAAAATCAGCAGAGGAAAAATACTGTATGCAAACATACAGCGACATACGTATTTATATGGGAAAATATTTCTTACCCAGTAGTTCTTGGTAACTGTCTGGAATCATATATTAAGTGTTGCGGTGTTAGCTAGCAGTTGAATCAAAAACACTGCAGGGTACAGAAAAATAATTATATTTTTTCTATGATATCAGCTTCAATGTTTTTACGATTGAAAACGCTTCAGCAGACTCGCACACACACACAATATTAAATTTTGGGGAATGGCACGGAAACATTTTTTACAGTCACAGCAACACAGACTCTTTGTCTGACATGATAATTTTAAATGGTTTATAATTTTATGTTTATGTTTCTCACACCATCAACACGACCATCCTTCTGGGAGCAGTGAAATATTTTGACTGTCTCTAGTCTATTTTATACATTTTTCTAAAGTTATTCTTCTGTTTAGTTTTTTTTAGTGGTAAGGAAACAGGAAATAAAAAAGTTTATTAAGAAGAAAAACAACTATAACTGTAAGTACTGAGAGTAGACAACAAAGCAATTTAAAAAAATATAATATACAACAAGTACTAAATAATTGTTGGTACATTTAAGGAAACGTGAAAATAAAGTGTCTGTATGTTGATTAAAATTATGACAGGAGATTATTAAAACTTTTCCGAATGTAAATTAAAGGAAAATTTTGAAAATTATTTGAGAGGCTAATTCGTTTTTCTTATTTAATTGATGTTTTCTTTAATTAAATTTTATACGTTTTATAGAATTAAATATGTCATGTTCTTTAGAAATGTATTATAAATAAGTTTAGGTGCAGGTTTTATAACCTACACAACTAAAGTGAGGTGTTGTTGTAGAAGACGTATGATTGATACATAGGGTTAAATTAATGTAAAATTAATCATACGTATAGTTGGATGAAAGTGAACAAAGTTTTATAATTTTTGAAATGTAGTTTTTGCATATTTGCTTTTGCCCATGTTTATAGTCTTGACGAAGTATATTATGGACAATAATTAGTTTATTGTTTGGATTATAGTCTGCTTAGTCTATAGTCTGGACTGTTTATAGTCCAACCAATAGTTTGGACTAAATTCTAGTTTATAGTGTGTAATATACTTTAGTCTATAATCTGAACAATTACCTATTTTAAGACTAGACTACACACTAGTCTATAACGAAGACTATCCTTTACTCTGTAGCTTAATTCAGAGTTTAAACTATAGCATTATCTAAAGTATGCATAATAGTATAGTCTGAAATACAGTCTAATCTATAGTTTGGACTTCGAACTAGTTAATATCGTGGTCTATAGTCTGCTCTATCACCGACTTTATAGTGTGCACTATAAACCTGGGCTATAGCCTAGTCCATATTTTGGATTATATCCTAGTCTTTAGTTTGAGCCATATATAGAATGAAGTATAGTCTGAACTATAGCTTTGTCTATAGACAGGACTATAGCTTATCCTACAATTAGAATAACAGTTTAGTATATAGTCTATATTATATATTTATATTATATATTTTAGTCTATAGTCTAGACTACAGTTTACTTTATATCTGGACTATAGTGTAGTCCAGATATAAACTAAAGTTTATACAAAGTTATGCTTTGTCTTTAGTCTGCATTATATAGTCCATACTATAGCTTTGGCTATAGTCTGGACTATAGCCAAAGCTATAGTATGGACTATAGCTTTGTCTACAGTCTGTAGTCTGGACTAAAGTTTTGTCTATAGTCTGTACTACAGCTTTGTCTATGATCTGGACTATAGCTTTTTCTATAGTCTGGCATTGTTCTTTAGCTAAGTTCATAATCTGAACTATAAATTAATCTGCATTATAACTTAGTCTATAGTCTGGACTATAACATAGTTTATACTATGAGCTACAGCTATGTCTATAGTCTAGAGTCTAGACTATAACTTTTTCTATAGTCAGGAATACAGCTTTGTCTATAGCCTGGACTATAGCTTTGTCTACAGCCTGAATTGTAGCTTAGTCTATGGTCTGATCAATAGCTTTGTTTATAATCTGGACAATAGCTCAGTCTATAGTCTGGTCAATGGCCCATGCTGTAGTCTTTTCTATATCACAGTCTGTCGCCTGGACAATATTTTATATATCAGAACAAAAAATGTTATATTTTTTTAATGGAAATTTTAAATTTGGTTAAACATTTTGCAACGGCTAATGCATATTTATATTCATAATTGTATACAACAGGAAACCTCATATTTAACTCTTATTTTTACCTTTACAAAAATGATTTTTTTCTTTTTCATATCGTTATTACATTTTAAATTGCTTTTAATATATATATTTTTTTCCAACAGACAAGACAGACATAAAAGGTTTCGTATATATTTTTATTATAAATATTTTGCTTGGTAACAGTTAAATGTTTATTATTTTTCAGTTCACACAACTTTTGGCATTTTTTTATTTATCACAAAAGAAGAAATATCATAAATTTCTATTAAGCTTATTCTGTTGACATTGGTCAAATATAATAAATTTCTAAACATACTACAATCAAGTTTAACTAGCAACAGAACGAATAAATTGTTTAAAGAATTTTTTTATAAAAGAAATTCCGCAAATATTAACCATATCTCTAAATACATACACACATACAAATATTTATATAAAATAGGCAAAGATTTATAAAAAAAATTTAGAAAGTTAAGTTTTTTTTTAGATTTGTGTAAAGCATAATAATTTTAATATGATATCGTTAACATAAGAACATTTTTTACAATAAAATACGTATTCTAGGAAAGGTATATAAAATATATTTCTTAAAAGTACTAGAAAATATTAGCAATAAAAATAATATTGTTACAAAAAAGTCTTATATATTGTGTTTGTGTTCTTAAAAACAAGAAGATTTTTCTACACGTTTAAACAAGACAAGACAAAATTTGATTTGTTCAAAAAATGTTATCGCATTCGACAAAGCACTACAGTAAAAAAAACAACAAGTAAGAATGTATAGTAGGGCATGGCGTTTTATATATAGGTTAGGTTAGGCTGATAGGATAGGGTCTGTTGTGCGCTCCTTATCATTAGAAAAAAAAAGAGGAATGTTGAAAAACTTAGTTTCTTGAACGTAATTCCTAAGAATCTTCCAATCAGTGTTAGTCAGGAATTTCCGGAATAACATTACTTCCAAGATACTTGGATCTAACTTCGACGAATGAATGACAGAGGCAGAGAAAGTGCTCCAGAGTTTCACTGTCCTCGTCTGAATCCGCACGTCCAATTTTGCATAAATGTGCTTGTAATTCTGTGTGTCCAGATTTTTCGTCTTGTCCTCATCAGGGTCACCCCATAGGATTTTCGTGGTTCTACCCACAGTTTCATCATTCCAAGAGGCCTTATGGGATTCTCTTACCCATATTTTTAGTTTAGCTTTTCTTGCGTCGAATGGTTTTGCGTTTGTCAAGTTAACTGCCTCGAGCTCCCCTCCCTTTAAAGCTTTAACATTCGCTCTTTCGTTACCGACTACTTCCGAGTAGGCTGGTGTGAACCTTACCTCCGACTTAAAGCGTTAGATTAAGTTCTATCTCCTTATATCGCCCTAATTGCCTTCTGGCTGTCGGTAAATATATTAAGCGCTGTGGGCGCCATATTTATTATAATCCAATTTTCGCCTTTCGTTATTGCTCGTACTCCTACCTGGAAGCTTGTGTTTTGATTTGGTAAACGGTGGTATATTTCTGCTTCAGGATCTTTAATATAAAACCCAGCCCCACTTTATCCCCCAATTTAGAGCCATCTGTGTAATAACGGATTCCTACTGGTATTTGCTCTAATGTTCCGTTTGACTAAGACATTCTATCTGGGATCAGCGTTTCAAAGTTTCCGACATACTCTGTGTCTGTTATACGATCAGACACATACGATGATTGTGTATAACCATCCAATGTGTCCAGTATACATTAATGATGTGTCCTATAACCGTTTTTGGTCAGTATCTAAAGTAAAGAGCCGTTTGGCTGTAAGCGCAGATGGGTGGAATATCTAGCAACGTTTCCAGAGCCTTGGTTGACGTGGTACAGATGGCACCACTTATACCCAAGCAGCATGTACGCTGAACTACCTGTAGTAGATTGATATTGCACTTTTTGTCTAAAGCAGTCCACCAGATTATAGAAGCATAAGCTAGAATTGGTCTAATTAAACTTTTATAAAGACAATTTGTCATAATAGGACTAAGACCCCATTTCATGCCTACATATCGCCCAGCACCAATGTGCTGACCGGATGTGGTGGGTTCGATTTCCACCCGTGGCACTGGTTGAGGAGCGCACAACAGGACCGATTGAGGCCTCTTCGGATTTGATGTGTACACATCCTCCTTTGAAACTAACTAACTAACTAACTAACTAACTAACTAACTAACTAACTAACTAAAGGTGGGATTATACGGGGGCAATGGTAAATTGGGGCCTATGCTTATAAATTATGTTAGAGGGATTAACGTAATTAAATTAGATATACAACAACATTTAACATAATTATGAGCTTAAAAGCGCTATTTACCCCTACAAAAAAGGCAGATAGCTAAGTGATCCAGAGTTGATTGTTATATTTTAAGGCTATAGTTTTGTGTATGAAGTTAGTTAGTTACTTAGTTAGTTATTTAGATAGATAGATAGATAGATAGATAGATAGATAGATAGATAGATAGATAGATAGATAGATAGATAGATAGATAGATAGATAGATAGATAGATAGATAGATCTATGGCTTTCATCACGCGAATACTTGGGCAAAGTTTTTTTTTCATCATACAGAAATATCTTTTTTAAAAAGTGCCAACAGAACGCACTTTCGCGAAATAACTCGGAAACGAGTAGAGAACGCATTCCAAGCTAGTGTAACATTAGGCTGTCAAATACATTTGTTAAGTACATTCACTACCTCTTTTATAACCACAATATGTGCTTAAAATATTTAATATTTTAAAAATAATAAAAAACCCTATTTATAAAAAAAGTATTTTTAGTGTAATAGAAAAAAATATACACGTGTTTTACCTACAAATAATTTCCTAAGTGTTTTATAACACAAATGGAATATCTATTGAATTTTCCGCAAAACTTTTGTGTAAGTAGTTTTATGTTAGTTAGGGTGGCTCAGCGAAAATCTTTGAACCATCACAATATAAAACTCAGATCAACATAATGTTACAAAGTAACAAAATTTTGATCAAATAAACGATAATAGATGATACCGAATAAGTCAGTTTTTTTAATTAGAGGTTTCTTTAGTTTATATAGATAAACAATATTTCTAACCGTCTACCCTACAATTACCCTTCTTATCCTATATCTAAAGAAGAAGCGAATAAAAAGTATTTATATTAAGAAATTAAAAAAAAAATTATATAAAAGTATTATAAGAATATTATGCTGCTGCTGTTACAAAAAGGGATACAACACGTGTTTATTTAAATACGATATTAAAAAAAACAACTATAAAAAGGGGAAAATTTGATATGGGTATATAAGTATTTTGTGTTAAAAAAAATTATTTTCATACTTATAAATATGTATTTTATAAATTTTTTCACATAAATATGTAAGTAGGTATATGTAATCTATATTGGAATTTGATATTTTAAGGATATTTTCACGTTAAGCTGTTTGAAAATAGAGTTATAACTTTGTACGTTTTTTTGTTATAAATAACGTATAGTATTAATATTCTACATTTTTAGAAAGGTATACAAAGATAAACATTCAACTTTAGTAAAGTATGTATTTAAAAAAAATCTAGTAAGAGTTTACTAAACGTATACTTGATTTTTATTTCTTACATATTCATCATACGTCGTGTTGTTTTTTTTTGTTTTGCTACTGATTAGGGTAATAAACAATAAGGTTTTTTTGGTGGTTTAACGTGTGGTGGTATATATGTATACATTTTGGGGAAAATAAATAAATCTGTATTTTGTATAAATTTTGATATTGATATATGAATGTAATTTAATTTTAATTAAGTCATGATATCCAAAAGGGGAAACAATTGCAATTGAGAAATAAATTTGAAGCACAACATTATATCCATTGTTTAGGCCATAGTTCGGACTGAAAGACTACTTTAATGACAATAATGAAGATTATTGTTTAAGATATTGTGGAGACTATAGCGCAGTATATTGACAATAGTCCCAATTACAATAAGTCTATAGTTTACTAATACTAGACTACTTTAACGACAATAATAAAAATAATAGTTTATGATATTATGCAGACTATAGCGCAGCACATAGTGATTTTTGTCCATTCTTAAATGCAGAGTATATTTCAGGACACAATATAAATTATGGTATTCATTATTGTCAAATTTAATGTCGAGCCTATAGTAAGGAATATTGTCTAAACAGAATTCGAGACTGTAGGATGCAGAGTCTATCAATAGATTGACATACGTACTTTAATAAATGTCATTTTATCTACTGTTGTATAGACTATTGCGGATTCCTAATTTTATTTATCTGAACCATAGATCAGTATAAATTTTATCAAAAGAATAAGTAAGAGTTATATATTCGGCTCTGCCAAATCTTATATACCCTTCACCATGTTTTGTTAACAAAACAGTCATAAAGTCTTCTTTTACATCACTTTCTTCGGGCTCAACATGCTTAAATTCATGTTTCTAGATTATTATAGAAAATTTAAAAGAGTACATTTTGAAAAACAAAAAAGTACCTAAAAGAACCCTTTTCATGTTTTTAGGTTAAATATTATAGAAAATTCAAAAAGGAACTTTTAAAAAACAAGAAAGTACCAAAAAGTTCACTTTTTCCGGTTCTCACCTAATTCAGACTCTACATACTTAATTTCATATTTCTAGGTTCAATATTAGCAAAAATTCAAAAAGTACGTTTTAAAAACAAAAAAAAGTACCAAAAAGTTCACTTTTTCCGGTTCTCATCTAATTGCGACTCAACATACTTAATTTTATGTTTCTAGGTTCAATATTATAAAAAGTAAAAAAGTACTCTTTGCAGAACAAAAAAGTACCAAAAAATTCCCATTCGGGCTTTAAATACTTAATTTCATGTTTCTGGATTCATTATTATAGAAAACTCAAAAAGTACCTTTTGAAAAACGAAAAAGTACCGAAAAGTTCCCTTTTTTGTGTTCTCACCTAATTCCAAACCTACATTCCGACTTAATTTCATGTTCCTAGGTTCAATATTATCGAAAATTCAAAAAGTACCTTTTGAAAAACGAAAAAGTACCCTTTTATGGCTTCTAACTTAAGCTAGGCTCCACATACATAATTTCATGTTTCTAACTAATAACAACACACTAGTGCTGCTTTCTCTCTGCTACTCTTACTTTGCTGCTCTCGCTCTGCCTTGTTTTTATAAACAAGAGTACAATAACAAAATTTACCGTTTGATTATGCATTTTGTTTCTGTTTTTTGCAATTTCTGTCTGAGCATGAAAAAAATCTTCATTTTTGATGAAATTTTCAGAGGTTGTCTCGGATTTTTGCTATCCGGTATTTATAGACCGATTTTGATGATTTTAAATAGTGATCTTCTCGAAAGCATGTCTAACAGAATTATTGAATATTCGGATATCTGAAGTCCTCTAAAAACTGATTTCAACAAACACACAGACAGGCAGACAGACGGACATAGCTTAATTAACTCCGCTACCTATAAGGATCCAGAATATATATACTTTAAGTGGAAGTACTTAAAAAAGACCAGAGTTATGACTTTAACACAGGCTTGTATAGGAGTGTTGTCCTTTTTATTTGATTCCAAATTCACAACATCTGAAGTCATTCTGAGGAAGTAATTTGTACGTCCTTTTTTTTGAAGTTATTAGGAAATGAAATTGTAGTGCTACTTTTGAATTTGTGATAAATGTTATTCTTTTGGAAGTACTTCGTTTTATTTTTGCTGGGAATTATTTATTCAAACTAAAATATTTGCCTTAGGCTCAACATTATTAAATGTATGAAAATAACAACACTACAAACCATACCAACACTACTCGAAAGCAAGACAAAGAGAGAGAGAGAGAGAGAGAGTAAGAGAAATACTGTTAGAGTAACATATATAAACATTTTAAAGGAAAAAGTTCAATAACCATAAACTAGGTTAAATACAGTGAGTATTTTTTTCCTTCATGTATTAGTGAGACTACAACTACATAAACTGTAAAAAAGGATGCACAGTTTAAATATGTGTAAGTATATTATTTCTACATCCTTTTTTGCTTTTTGTTTTGCTCTATCTCTTTTGGGTTTTTTTATGAAATGCATTTAGGCAATGTATGACGTCATTACTTATACAGAAACAGATAAAGTTAGGTTTTCGCACATATATAGAAACGTACATACATACATATTACATTTACATACATATGTATGTGTGAAGTATATGTATGTAAACCAACTGCGGTACCAATGAACGGATATTAGATGTTGGATGTATTTATTTTGTAAATTGTGTAAAAATCAGCACAAGGTTGTTAAACACCAATTTACATATGTACATATGTGTATGTATGTAATCCGGAATGTATGAATATTTATAAAATATAAATTTTTGTTATTTTTAAATAGAGACTGTAATCTGTTGTTAAATATTTTTCAAAATGTAATACAAAAAAAGAAATGTATTTTGTTAGTAAAAATAAAAAGGATTTTATAATTTAGTTGGACTTTACTCTTGTCTAGTTTCTAAGAAAAACTATAGTTCAAAATCTTAAAGTTGAAATCAATTTGAAGCAGAAAATAAATTTTTAAACGTCATACAGATAAGACAGTAGTAGTTGGGACTAGATGACCACAGTTATAGTACATTATATTGTCTAGACTATAGCGCAACATATAGGGACAATTATAATCACTCATTTAATGAAGACAATTGTTTAGACTAATATACTATAGTAAGAAATATTTTAAAGACTATAGCTTTGACTAAAGTCTGATGTAAAATTTAAACTGTAGTCTAGACTATACTGTAGGCTATAGTCCATACTATACTCCATATAGTCAATAATATAACTCATAATGTGTTTCGGACTTTAAGTCTGACTAAAGTTCAGACTATAGACCAAATCATAGTACAGACTATAGTCCAGACTATAGTACAGACTATAGTCCAGACTATAGTCCAGACTATAGTACAGACTATAGTCCAGGCTATAGTACAGACTATAGTCCAGACTATAGTACAGACTACAGTCCAGACTATAGTACAGACTATAGTCCAGACTATAATCCTAGACTATAGTACAGACTATAGTCCAGACTATAGTACAGACTATAGTCCAGACTATAGTACAGACTATAGTACAGACTATAGTCCAGACTATAGTACAGACTATAGTCCAGACTATAGTACAGACTATAGTCCAGACTATAGTACAGACTATAGTCCAGACTATAGTACAGACTATAGTCCAGACTATAGAACAGACTATAGTCCAGACTATAGTACAGACTATAGTCCAGACTATAGTACAGACTATAGTCCAGACTATAGCACAGACTATAGTCCAGACTATAGCACAGACTATAGTCCAGACTATAGCACAGACTATAGTCCAGACTATAGCACAGACTATAGTCCAGACTATAGTTTGTACTATAGTACAGACTATAGTCCAGACTATAGTACAAACTATAGTCCAGACTATAGTCCAGACTATAGTACAGATATAGTCCAGTCTATAGCCCAAAATAGTACTATAGTATGTGCTATAGTATGGACTATAGTCTGGACTATAGTCCAGCACATACTATAGTACATACTATAATCCAGACTACTTATAGTACAGTAAAGAATATAGTCCAGAATATAGTAAAGACTATAGTCCAGGCAAAAGTCCAGACAGAATATAGTGTAGACTGTAATACAGACTGTATTACAGACTATAGTCCAGACATGCCAGATATGTCAAACTGTAGTTCAGACTATTAACAAGGTTAAAGTCCAGCATATATCCGACTATTGATGGGACTTTCGTGAATAATCAATTAGACTATGCTCCAGTTTATATTGCAGTCTTTAGGTCAGACCAAAGTTCTGAAAATGTTCCAGACTAGGGTCCAGTTTATAGTGGAGACTTTAGGCTAGACCATAGTTCTAAAAATTTAAAACTTCAGTCTAGACTCTAGATTATGTGTCAATAGGCATTTCATACTATAATGTGAAATAGTAAATGTCAACAAATAAGACTTAATTGATTAAGAAGCCATTGGGTCTACTTCAAGATGGATTTACGCAGATAACCTTTCTTTCTACAGTGATACTTTCTAATTTTTAAAGTAAATTTTTTTTACAAAATTTTTTAATATAGTTTGTCTAAGACTCGTATGTAAACTTTTTCCTGACTCTCAAGGAAGTTTAAAACCAATTAAAAATATATATTTCATTCAATTTTGTATAATTTGTCTATTTTCCTTTTTTAACTGAAGGATATTGTTGTTATCGTTATTTTTTTTCTTTTATTTTACATCCTTTTAAAAGGCAATGAACTTTTTATGGTTTCGCTAAAGGATTGCAAGGTTTTTTTCCTATTATTATCGTCGTTGTGCTTCTAGTAGCTATGCTCGTTGACATTTAGAAAATTGTCTTCCCTTTCTCTTCCAATTTCCCTTTTACTCTAAAATCCCCTTCCTCTCCGGCTGCTTTACACTTCAATGCACTTTTTTAATGCAAGTAGTGGAGAAAATTGCAAATTGTGGAATTATTTTCTGTAGCACATTTTTAGTACAATGTAAGCTTATTTTAAGAGCTATTGGTAGGCATGTAAATGCATATACATATGTACATATGTATGTATGCATCTACATACATATGTACAGAGAAACATAAGATATCAAATACACATTTTTTATACAGTAGCTGCTTAATTGTGCTATTTTTTAGGTTTGAACTAAATTTAAAACAACTTTTCAGTTTATTTTTGACATAATTTTGTCACTCACTGTAGACACTTGCCACTATATGCTAATATAGTTCAAGTTGCAATATTGTCAGTAAACAATGACAAAATTGAAGGATTATGTTGGCATAAATTTATTTTTGAAGAGAATTTCTTTTTTGTGGAAAAATAAACTAAAAATTAAATTAAAATAATTTTATGCAGAACTTAAGTCTTCGAACTTGTTTTGGAAATTTTGAATTCTATTTCTAACAAATAAAAATTTAATGAACTGAATACATAAATTTTTAACGAAAGAACATGTGTATAAATTGTAGAAGAGACAATGGTTTTGTTCTTCAAAATGCAAAAGAAAGTGTTCCTGCTTAATTTATATTAAAAGGAAGATGAAAAGTGAAAAATTATGAGGAACTGTCCATAACTAGACATTTTAGAAAGCCAATCAAGTGTTATTCAACATATTTTCCATTTCTTGACTTATCTTATATTATTATCAATAATATTTTGTGATTTTCCACAACAACAATAGATAATTAAAAAATGGTTTTAAGTAGTTTCTTCTGCTAAAATTAATTAAATCCTTAAGCAATTGAAACCATATTATAAACTAATTTATATTTAGCAAAATTACAATTCCATTTTATAATGTTAAAGTAGTTGAATGAACTGAACTCATCGTTGAAGTTAAAAATAGTCTCAAACTTTGAAACAATAAATTAGACAGTAATAGACATAAGATATAGACATAAGATAACAATATTTTACATAATTTATGGGAAAAGGTATGAAATAAGAAATGTAATAGAAACAAAATGTATTTTTAATTAATGTAATTAATATTCTTATAACAGAATAGCAACGAAAATAGTACGAATAAATAAAATAGAAATAATAAAGTACGTAATGAAGTAAATTGTTAACGAACGAAGTAACTAACTTACTATCTAACTATCTAACTAACTAACTAACTAACTAACTAACTAACTAACTAACTAACTAACTAACTAACTAACTAACTAACTAACTAACTAACTAACTAACTAACTAACTAACTAACTAACTAACTAACTAACTAACTAACTAATTAACTAACTAACTAACTAACTAACTAACTAACTAACTAACTAACTAACGAACTTACGAAATAACGAACTAACTAACTTACTTACTAACTAACTAACTAACTAACTAACTAACTAACTAACTAACTAACTAACTAACTAACTAACTAACTAACTAACTAAGTAACTAACTAACTAACTAACTAACTAACTAACTAACTAACTAACTAACTAACTAACTAACTAACTAACTAACTAACTAACTAATTTACTAACTAACTAACTAACTAACTAACAAACTAACTAACTAACTAACTAACTAACTAACTAACTAACTAACTCACTAACTAACTAACTAACTAACTAACTAACTAACTAACTAATTAACTAACTAACTAATTAGCTAACTAATTAGCTAACTAATTAACTAACTAACTAACTAACTAACTAACTAACTAACTAACTAACTAACTAACTAACTAACTAACTAACTAACTAACTAACTAACTAACTAACTAACTAACTAACTAACTAACTAACTAACTAACTAACTAACTAACTAACTAACTAACTAACTAACTAACTAACGAACTTACGAAATAACGAACTAACTAACTTACTAACTAACTAACTAACTAACTAACTAACTAACTAACTAACTAACTAACTAACTAACTAACTAAGTAACTAAGTAACTAACTAACTAACTAACTAACTAACTAACTAATTTACTAACTAACTACCTAACTAACAAACTAACTAACTAACTAACTAACTAACTAACTAACTAACTAACTAACTAACTAACTAACTAACTAAATAACTAACTAACTAACTAACTAACTAACTCACTAACTAACTAACTTACGAAATAACGAACTAACTAACTTACTAACTAACTAACTAACTAACTAACTAACTAACTAACTAACTAACTAACTAACTAACTAACTAACTAACTAACTAACTAACTAACTAACTAACTAACTAACTAACTAACTAACTAACTAACTAACTAACTAACTAACTAACTAACTAACTAACTAACTAACTAACTAACTAACTAACTAACTAACTAACTAACTAACTAACTAACTAACTAAATAACTAACTCACTAACTAAATAACTCACTAACTAACTAACTAACTAACTAACTAATTTACTAACTAACTAACTAACTAACTAACTAACAAACTAACTAACTAACTAACTAACTAACTAACTAACTAACTAACTAACTAACTAACTAACTAACTAACTAACTAACTAACTAACTAACTAACTAACTAACTAACTAACTAACTAACTAACTAACTAACTAACTCACTAACTAACTAACTAACTAACTAACTAACTAACTAACTAACTAACTAACTAACTAACTAACTAACTAACTAACTAACTAATTAACTAACTAACTAATTAGCTAACTAATTAACTAACTAACTAACTAACTAACTAACTAACTAACTAACTAATTAACTAACTAATTAACTAACTAACTAACTAACTAACTAACTAACTAACTAACTAACTAACTAACAAACTAACTAACAAACTAACAAACTAACAAACAAACAAACTAATTAACTAACTAACTAACTAACTAACTAACTAACTAACTAACAAACTAACAAACTAACAAACTAACAAACTAACAAACAAACTAACAAACTAACAAACTAACTAACTAACTAACTAAATAACTCACTAACTAACTAACTAACTAACTAACTAACTAATTAACTAAATAACTAAATAACTAACTAACTAACTAATTAACTAACTAATTAGCTAACTAATTAACTAACTAATTAACTAATTAACTAACTAACTAATTAACTAACTAACTAACTAACAAACTAACAAACTAACAAACTAACAAACTAACAAACTAACAAACAAACTAACAAACAAACTAACTAACAAACTAACTAACTAACTAACTAACTAACTAACTAACTAACTAACTAACTAACTAACTAACTTACTAACTAACTAACAAACTAACTAACTAATAAACTAACTAACAAACTAACTAACTAACTAACTACCTAACTAACTAACTAACTAACTAACTAACTAACTAACTAACTAACTAACTAACTAACTAACTAACTAACTAACTAACTAACTAACTAACTAACTAACTAACTAACTAACTAACTAACTAATAGACTAACTAACAGACTATTATACGAATGAATGTCGAGAGTTTTACGTGAGTACCTAGCATGATGCCCTACCCCACGGTTATATTTTTAATCCACTGGATAGACTTGACCATCGCCCCTTTATCCTTTAATGAAGAACTCAGGTGGTAATTTTTCTCCATTGAACTGATATGAACAGAGTATACTCTAAACAAATTTGGGCAAGGAAGGAGAATTCAAAATTCACACATCTCATTCTCACGACACATTCATGAGAGAAAAACATACGATACATTCATTGTAGATAAACGGGTGGGGTGAGGTCCACCGTACCTCACATTCATCCCGTACCATATACAATTAATACCAACTCATTTTCAACGCTTAGTCCCACAGTCACTCCTCTATGGGGTATCTGTTGTTTCGGCAACAGCACCGAACTTATCCCGAAATATTGACTTTACCTTACATAAGTCTTTAAACCGCCACTTACTATTCACGCGAGTTTGGGCAACCGGCCACCCGTAGTATCAGATTATGCGGTGCTCTGGTCTGACCTCTTTTCAATCTATGCAAGACAGTAGACTGAAACCAATTTTTTAGACCCGGACACCTCTTTATTACCGGGATTGCAATAGCACCAAGGTGGAGGCTTCACAAAGGTAACAATTATTATACAAAGAATTATCAATATAAAATATAATATACACTAAAAATGTGAAAAATATGCATCAAAAAATAGTTCTTTGTGAAGGTACATATTAATAGATATTTAGACCTTAAGTTTTTGGCAACAAATATACTAGTTTATGTACTATAATAGCACTTTAATGGAACTACGACCTTGACTAAGAAAAAACTTTAAATAGTATATTATTAATTTCTTAAAGTGGAAATCTTGATAGCAATTCTAATAAAATTAGGTAAATGAATGTATATGCTATAAAAATGTTAGAAATATGCAAAATATATGCAATTTAAAACAAAATATGCAAAAATATGCAACAACAAATCCATGACATTTTGTAGCAAATTCATTGATTCGAAAAGAAAACTAGTTAAACGTTATTTTAAGTTGCTGACTAAAACATGCATTTGCATAGAAATCCTTGCCCTGTTTATTATAATTAACAGTGTAGAATAAATTCCACTTCTATTTCGCTTCTTTGGAAGTAGTTTTGTTATCTCAACAGAAAAAGGCAGAACTATGACTTATACGAACTTAATAACAATGCTAGTTTATTTTTACTGATACGATTGATCACTTCTATAATTCAATTAAATTTTATGTTTGGCCCTTGGATCCATATACTTTTTGAGATTGTTTAAAAGTTTCGAAACTAAATTAGAATAGTTTTAAAAAAAATCACATATTTTTAATCTCATGTAATTAAACTTAATCATCTTATTTATAAAATCAAAAAACTAATTTATTATCGAAGAATTATTAAAATAATAATTTACTTTTAAAATACACAACACAAAAGAATTTAACCTTTAACATTGACCTTTCAACTTTAAATGATTAAAAAAATTATTTGATATTATATTTCATGAGAAATATTAGGTCATTTACTTTGGTTTTCACAAAGAGAGAAATACAAATATTTATAATTTCAATAAAACCTATTAAATTATTTGTTATTATTAATACCAGTATTATTGTATCAATATTATTTTCTATAAGGTGGAGTATACCCAGCAAAATGTTTTCAAAAACTTAAGAATTATTCTAAAATTATACTATAAATTAATTAAAATAATAGTGTTTAGACTCGGTTGTCTGGTGTCAGAGATCATTGAGAATATTGGAATAGCTTATAGAATATTTTTCGTGTAATTACAATTTGTGAGCAATTACATTTTTTGCTGGGATTTTAATGACGTTTAAGCTATTTTTATACATTCAATTTAATTATATATTCATTTGCATTGTTTGGTCATTTGTTTGTATTCAGGCGATTGGTTAATAAGTGCTTGCACTTTGAATTCAATTTTTAATAAAATAATAAAAAATATTAAATCGTTTAATAGATAAATTTGCAATAAATTATAAGAATTATATAAGAAAATTGCTAAAAACCTAATTATGTAATTGTTACTTGTTTTTCTTGGTAAATTTAGTTTATATAAACACAAGCTTTATATATAAAATAACAACATGAGTATAATATCACAGCAGTTCTGAGGTAGGGTCTCGCTAATTGCTTATAATAAGTATCCCTTTTTACAGCAAGATCGAAGACAGATTTTCCCATAGCACAAGACTGGCAGTAGCTCAAGTACTTGTTCAAAGCGCTTGTTCATGGACCGACAGATCAGAAATTGCTTACTTCGTCCAATACACACAATAGGGCGGTGACTAGTCTTCCAGTCAGCTCACCTAGTGGTTAATAAAGTACTACTCTGAAATAACCAGGCCACTCAGGAGTAAACGGCAACGAAAGGACGAAAGGGAAGAAAGCTCGAGATAGTTAAACAGGCGAACGTAAAATCATTTGATGCAACGAAAGCTGAATTAAAATGTTGGTGAGAGAATCTCATAAGGACTTTTTGAATAATGAAACGCTGGGTATAACCACAAATATCCTATCGGAAGAGGTTGGTATGAGTCGACACATAGGATTAGTGGGACGTGTGGATTCACACGAATTTGGAGCATGTAAAACTCTGGAGATGACAGTGAGACTCTGGAGCACTTTCTTTGCCATTTTCAGGCATTCGTCGAAGTTACATCCAAGTATATTGGGAGTGATATCATTCCGGAAATAACATTCCTTACTAACACTAATTGAATAACTCTTAGGTATAACGTCCAGGAAACTGAGTTTCCAAACATTGAAAGGTAATACAATCAATGAACAATTTTCTTTTCTTGCATTCTTCTGATTTAATGTTTTACCGGAAATAACATTCCTTACTAACACAGATTGGATAACTCTTAGGTATAACATCCAGGAAACTGAAATTCCAAACACTGAAAGGTAATACAATCATTAAACAATTAAACATTGAAAGGTAATACAATCAATGAACAATTTTCTTTTCTTCCATGAAAAGCAGCGCACAATAGACCCAACAGTGGCCTAGGTGTATTTCTCCGGATTTTATGTAGTAACCTAACCTATGTTTCCACTCTCAAGATTACTTTTGGATAGTGAAGTGACAAAAGCCTCCGCTCTTGACAAAAAATTTTCGATTTGTAAACGGAAATGATGACAGACTTCACTTCAGTATACATTTTGCTAGAACAGAGTCATATATTTACCGCTTTGGACTAGCGTTCTAACTGTGTCTTTATAATCTGTGAAGTAGCGATTGACTTCCTTCTATTACAAGGAAATGTTAAAATAGACGGATCATAGAGCTAGTCATATTAAGACAATAAACATTTTTGTTTTTTTTTTTTAAGTTTCTACTCTATTGATTACTTGGCGACAATAAAGTAACGAATCGCTTACAAAAGGTACAATACTTCTAACCACCTCATTGCCTCTAATTCGTATATTATTATGAATCTTCTCATTGAAAATGAGATTAAAGATTGAACGTCTCCTTTGTAAGCGAGAGCGTTGTTTCGTATGGACTTCTTTGGACTAGCTTTCTGACTATCTCTATGTAATGACGATTGACTTTCTTCTACGAAAAACTCATGCTAAAATAGCAATCTCATTAGTAAATTAGGTAGGAATAATCAAATGTGAGATTGAAAGATTGATCGTCTCCTTTTTAAGGAAGGACAGAGTCATGTATGTACTTCTTTGGACTAGCTTTCTGACTGTCTCCTTATAATCTTAGAATGACGAATAACTTTCTTCCACGACAAACACATGCTAAAATAGCAAAGTCATCTTACTAGTCTAGTGGGTAGGAATAATCAAAAGTATTACATGATTGCGAGTTCTGGACTGTCCTCCGAATTGTTGGAGTATAAAGTTCTATGTTGTTGTTATTATATTTTCGATGTTTTCTAGACCGATTTTTGTGATTTTAAATAACAAAATATCTAGAGTCTTTAGAAAATTTATAACAATATACATAATGACAGGCAGACAGACGGACATAGCTTAATCTACTCCGCTATTTACAAGGATACGTTATATATGTTTGTATATTTTTTATAGAATCTTAAAATATTATCGATATAAGTGATTAATTTAGAAGTTTAAGACGAAAATCTACGAATCACACTTTAGCTTCGTTCCTTCTTTGTAGATTAGTAAATGTTATGTTCTGCTTCTAGCAACACTACAAAAGAAACAGTTTGGAACTACTAATGGACGGACATAGCTTAATACACTCCCTATTTATATGGATACATTATATATGTATGTATATATTCTATAGGATCTTATATTATTGTCGATATAACTGATTAATTTAGAAGCTTAAGATCAAGGTCTACGAATCAAACTAAAGTTACATTCTTTCTTTGTAGATTAGTGAATGTTATGTAAGCATTTATTTTTCACTTAAATCAGAAGTTTAACACGAAAGTCTACGAATCACACTAAAGCTACATTCTTAGACTAGCAAATCTCCTATCTTGCTACTAACAACAATACCAAGGAAACCTTTTGGTAATGCTAATGGTATACAGTTGTTATTGAAAAGTAAGCATTTATTTAACACTTAATTCAAAAGTTTAACACGAAAGTGTACGAATCACACTAAAACTAAATTCCTTCTTTGCAGACCAGCAAATAAGCAGTTTAGTAATGCTGATGGTATACAGTTGGTATTGAAATGTAAGCATTTCTTTAACAAAAAATCCCATTATGTTTTTGCCTTAATACTTTTCCAATTTCAACAATATAAACTATTTATGGATAATCCCTAAAAAAAGTTATTTTATTGTTTATGTCAATTTTTATTTTTAAACAACTCTTCAAATCCTCTTCTAACACTACTTATTGGTCAATCTCAATCTCAGTGACAACAACACTTCACTTTAAATAAATATTTTGTTACAAATTTTGTTTTTGACTATGTCCTTTAACTCTCAAATCTGTTTATAATTTTTTCCTTTGTTTCATGTGTTTTTTTTTGTTGTATTTTAGTTTTTAAATAGCAAAAAAAAAAAACATATTTATATTTTATATTCTAGTCATGAGAATTTAACAATAATTCTCTCATGTAGCAGAGGGTATTTTAAATAAACTCTGTATATATTAATGACGTCATGGATTTTTTACGAGTATTGTGCATGAAAAGGAAATGTATTTAAGGATTGCTCTAGAATAATGTGTGATGTGTGTGTACGTGCAAGGTTTGAAATTTAATGGATAAAGAGTTTGTATAAATATAGAAAACTACTATGGGGTTTTACTAAAAAGTAAACAATTTTTCCAAATCTCTTTTTAAGAAATTATTTCTTAAGAAACCTACTAGTCTTAACTGTTCAGATAACTGGCGCTTATGTGGATATATAATCAAGAATTCTATATCCTTGCATTTGGACCGGATGTATATTATACACATTTTCGGCCAATGCTTATCTTAAACAAATGATTTGACTAGTAATGAATTAAAGGCTTGCACAAAACACCAATAATGCGACAATTTGTAAAAAAAAACTACCATGTGCACTAGGGTTCTATAGTTGAAATGAAAAGTCGACTTTTCGAAAAAAAAACTACCATGTGCACTAGGGTTCTATAGTTGAAATGAAAAGTCGACTTTTCGGCTTTTTGCATTTTTATGAAAAGTCGACTTTTCGACTTTCGACTTTTTGCATTTAGTTAAAAGTCGATTTTTCGACTTTTTCATTTAATTAAAGTCGATTTTTCGACTTTTAATATTTTATAAATAGTCGACTTTTCGACTTTTTCCGACTTTTCGACTTTTTCCGACTTTTGACTTTTTTCGACCAGAGTTTATAAGTAAATTTATAATGTTGCCATTTAACATTATATAATTATTATTATTAATAAAAAAATTTTATTAATATTTTTTCTATTTGTTGCAATTTTTTGAGTTTTTTCGACTTCTTTCTATTTTCGACTTTTTACGACTTTTCAACTTTTTTCGACTATTTTCGACTTTTTCCGACTATTTTCGACTTTATCTGAATTTTTCGACTTCTTTCGACTTTTCCGACTTTTTTCGACTTTTTCCGACTTTTATTTACAAAGTCGACTTTTCGACTTTTTTCATAGACGATAGTCGAGTTATCGACATTTTTGGAACAAAATAGTCGACTTCGACTTTTTTCGACAAAAAGTCGATTGTTCGATTATTCGAAAGTCGATTTATAGAACCCTAATGTGCACTGTCACAAACACAGGAATTTGTATATTCTACACCACTTAAGTGGGGAGGATATATTGGGTTTGTGCTGATGTCTGTAACGAACAATAATATTGGTCCTATACCCACCTTAAAGTATACCAATCAGCTCATAATCATTTTCTGAGTCTATATAGCTACGTCCTTGTAATCGAAATATAGGTCGTAATTTTGAAGATAATTTAATGAAATTTGGTATATGATGTTCTATTGTTCCAGGGACGAAAAAAACGAATAGTTAAGATCGGTTCATTATTTCACCAAGCACCCATACAACTAACCCCCGAATAGGTCTGGTAAACCTTGTAATCAAACTACAGGTCGTAATTTTGAAGATAATTTATTGAAATTTCGCACAAAATCTTTTATGGTACTAGAGACCAAGCATATTGAAAACGTGTATTGGCATCGGTCCATTATTTCGACTAGACACCAAACAACTGAACCCGCCGAATAGGGCGGGATACACACGTATCTCGACAAAAAGCTGCAAAACCAAACTCCATACTAGCCATGATAACCCTTATGAACTATATAATTATAAGGCCTCAATGGACTCAGCTCCCTTCAAAAATTGACTAAATGTTCACAATTTTGTTCAACAATAAACGGCTTAAGTATATACATATATTATGAAAACTAAATTACATATTATTTTTGTAAAAGGTGTAGGGTATTATATGGTCGGCCTCGCCAGACTATAATTTCTTACTTGTTTTTTTTTGCAAATTGTCGCATTATTAATGCCTTGTGCAGATTTTTATAATAAATTGCCCATTATTTGGGTGAAGAAGTTATAACGTGTCGATTCTCCAAAGATTTAGGTTCGAATAAAACTTGTTTATGTCGAATGTCGTATTTTAAGCTGTTTAAACTATTTCCCGGAAAAGGGTGAAAGTATAAGTCTACAGCCTATTTTCTGTTAAAAAAGAGAAAGATTTTCTCTTCAACAGGACCTTGGACACATATACTTTGTGGATGAACGAACAATATTACAATGTGTTACAAATGGAATGACATATCTTATATACCTTCTTCTCTTTTTATAGCGACCATAAACAAATGTTTTTAGCAATTAAAATATTTCGTTTATTTTTAAAAAAGAAATACAAAATTAAACAAATGTTTAAATTTTCCATCTTTTAATGAGGTTTTATTTCCAGTTTAAACAAAAAAATGTGGCCTATTTTTAGGCTAATTTACACATTATTAGATTTGCAACAGAATATGTACCTTTTTTCGAAGATATATTTCATTTAGGTGTTGTTGTTTTTATTGTTAATAATTGCCTTGTTTTTCCTTTTCCTTTACCTTTTCTCTATTCAACACCAATTCACTTTTCTGGAATTTTTACGCATAATTTGTAATTGTATGTGTTGTTCGTGTGTTTAATCACTCACGAGTATTTTAAATAAAATCCTCTTAAGAGCACGTGTAATACCAAACCAAATACAAGATGGTTTTTGTTGTTATTGTGTCATTTGAAAAATTTCAATTAATTTTCTCACACTGTTGTTCGTCGGTTTATGTACGTATGTATGTATGGGAAAGAAAGTCTGGTCTCAAGTACGAGAATTGTTTTAAATTTTTTTCTGTTAAATCCTCTATAGAGGTTGTTAAGTGTGTGTGTGTGTATGTTAGTAAATATGAGTGTGTTAAAGATTTTGGGGGGTTTTGAATGATTTTTTGTTTTTAATTCCAACACATGTTGTCATTTGTGTGAATACAATGCATTGTTTTTAATTTTTTATTTAAATTAAGAGCTTCTAATGAAAGGGTTCTTAGGAATATAGTCTTAACATTTTGTTTAAAGTGAATTAAGTAGGTAACAGTTTCAAGGATGGGGAAAAATATATATTACATCAAACTACTCAAAAGAGAACCTTAAATGGGGGAGGGTAAGGTCAATTATTGTCCGATCATCATATAGTTCTGTAAAGATATTTTGTATGACTACTATACGAAAACGTGGACCGATATTGCCCATTTTCAATACCAAACAAATTTTTACTAAAATTTCCCAGTAATGACTTTTGCAGTAGCTGCCAGAATAAAGAGAATATTACACACTTCCTCTGTTATTGTCCCGCTCTAATAGTTCATAGAATGAGTCTGCCAGGTAGCTACTTCTTGCATTATTTTGCGGATCTATCGGAGGAGGGCATTTGAAAGATTGACTCCTATGTTGGTGCGACAAATTGGTTCGGTTCAGAAAACCAAAGTAATTAGATCAAAGTTTCTCTCTTTTCTGGTATCACAAAAGGACCCAAGTGTGTCTCTGGTGAAGACAACGAGAGGACGAAAACCTAACCTAATCTAACCAAACTATGTCAAATAAACCTTATCTATATGGTACTCCGTCTCTCTTTTCGTTCGAATCCTATCTTGGTTTCAACAGACAGACGTATGGACAGACATGGCTAGATCGTCTTAGAATTTAATAGGGACCCAGATCAATATTTCGATGTGTTCATCTTTTGTAGAGTGGAGTCTTTTCCCAATTAGACAGCGACTTATTGAACTGCATTATCGATCAATTGCTTTATCAAAAAGCAAGGAGAAGTCATTTTGCAAATCGTTTGCGAATTTGATCACTTTTAGTTGGAGGAAAGATAGACAGAATTTTAAAACAAAAACCCATGTTGGTAAACACTTTACGAATTAAATTTTTTTTCATTGTCGACAAACTGCTTTAACAAACAAGAAAATGAAGCCATTTATCGAATCGATCTCGAATTTGATCAGCTTTTGGATGATGAACGGACGTAATTTTTATTCCAATGATTAAAATTGAAGTGATTTTTTTTCAAAAGCTTTTTACAAATTCAATATTTTACACTGTCTTATCGTTCAATATTTTTTTCATTGCCGACAAACTGCTTTATCAAACAGCAAAATAAAGAAATTTATCGAATCGATCTCGAATTTGATCAGCTTTTGGAGGAATGACAGAGGTAATTTTTATTCAAATGAGAAAGAGGCTGTTAAGAATAAAGTGATCTTCTTGAAATACTCTTTACAAATTCAATATTTTATACTGCATTATCCAACAACGATACTAAGCCATTTACTGCCTTAATCTGAAATTTAATCAGCTTTAGTTGGAAGGTGAAATGATGAAATTTTCTTCTAATTCTTATCCTTCTAGAAAATCAGTTAACAACATCAATATTATTAACAAGCAACTGCTTTATCATATAACAAGATGTAACCATGTAGGGAACTAATTAAGAATTTGAAGTCATTTATCGAATCGATCTCGAATTTGATCAGTTTTATGCGGAATTAATTCTTATTCTAATGAGACAGGGGCTGTTAAGATTTAAGTGAAATTTTTGAAAAGCTTTTTAGAAATTCAATATTTATACTGCCTTATCGTTTAACGGCGTTATCTAACAACAAGTTTAAGCCATTTACTGTATCGATCGGAAATTTGATCAGCATTCAACTAAATGGTGTACGGATGAAATTTTATCGTGATCCTTAACCTTTTAGAAAAGCAGTCAACAATCTCAATATTTTATTAACGACCAACTGCTTTATCCAACAACAAGATGTAACCATTTAGCTGATCGAATAAATTTGATCAATATTAGTTAGGGGCGAAAGGAAGGTGAGAATGTTTATTGCATTCAAACAGAAACAGTTAAACTTGAACTGTCCTTTTTGAAAAACCCTTTAGAAATTTAATATTTTCCACTTGCTTTATCGGCTAACAATATGAAGTCATTTACATTTGAAAAGTGTTTTTATTAAAAATATATATTTACCAGATTTGTCCGACTTTATATTGTCTTCGAGCAGGGCTTCAAGTATAGACTTTAATTTCAATTTTTATTTTAACAAATCATTTATATCTAAATATGCAAAATACCACTGGAAACTTAACCACTTTTTAGAAATTGCCATCTTTTGTGTTTTTAACCCACTACATAGCATTAAAGTTTTCAAACAACTGCCACATTAATTCCTTTAGCATTTCGCGATATTGTTTGAAAGTTTTAAACTCATAATTACCAAATTGCCTTAAACTTTGTTTAAAAATAACCTTGTTTCCATAACTCTTTCAAATTTTTATATTATCTAATTTATTAATGCCAAACAAGTGAGATGAGTTATTTTCATATGTATTTAGTAAACCTTGACTGAAATACCTTTAAGTATTCTGATGTCACATTAATATTAATACTTGAACTCAAATGCGAGCACCTCATACATGAAAATTGTAACACTCAGAGAAATTTTTGTTAACATTATGAAAAAAAAACATTTTTATTTGTCGCAACTATATTATGTTATTTTTATCACAAAAAAGTAAATGTTTGTCGTAATCAGTTTTATATCATAATATATTGAATATTATTAACAATTTTAAAGATTAACCAATTTCATAAAAATGTTTGTGATAAACATCTAATTGTTTGTCTTGATAATTTTTGATACATTTAACAAAATATGCTTAACACAACTAAACATCAAACTGCATTAAAACTAAATGTTAATTTTTGTAGAGTAATTTATAAATTATTCTAGATTTGTTCTCTAGATGTAAATATATATAAAGCAGCCGCCTAGCATATAGCATCGCTTATAGAAAGAAGCACAAATAAAAATACTTGCAACATTAACTATTTATACAAAAAAAAAAATTAAGAGGGAAGTAGTTGTTTAAAAAAACCGCACACCACAATGAGATATATTGTGTGAACTTTTCACTTCAATTCATACAATATATGTTACCTCTAAATTAACCGACCCTTGCAAGAAGGATAAAGTTGACGTAAACTTTTTCTTATACATACATAAATATTTGAAATTAAGCGGCATTTGTTAGTTGCAAAAAATAAAAACAAAATACAAACAACCTTAAAACTATAAATAAACTAAATGAATATGAATGAAAATTGCACAAGTTTCCTGTGAAGTGAGTAACTGAGTGCACTACTGCTGCAGTAAG
The DNA here is from genome assembly GCF_022045245.1 of Lucilia cuprina. Taxonomy (NCBI): domain Eukaryota; kingdom Metazoa; phylum Arthropoda; class Insecta; order Diptera; family Calliphoridae; genus Lucilia; species Lucilia cuprina. Next base: position 43,521,633 of record NC_060953.1, on the reverse strand, counting down.
CTGTTTTTAAGGATACAACACGTGTTCCGGCAGTTACCGCAAACGGGCGAACTGTTTAATACAGGGAATACAAAATAACAAAAAAATAATAATAATAACTAAGGGCGGAGCTTTTCTAGCTATATGCTACCGGTACAGCGGTCTAAAGGCAGCTACCGCTTTTTCAGCAAAAAAAAGCTTTTTTCTATAAATTTCGAAAAACGTCAGCAATGTGTAAAAATACATTGTTCATTATTGCACCATGTAACAACAAAAAAAATTATCTAAGGTCAACATCTTTAAACAACCCTGACCCAATTTAACGTCTTTTCATTTGCCCTACTGCTCTATTGACGAAACAGAGAGAAGAATAGTAGAAAATACACTAAAAATGCATTTAGTATAAAAATGCAGTAATACTTATATGAAAATAACTGAAAACGTCATAAAATTTTGTTTAAAGTATATAGGAATATGTGTATTTGTATGTGTGAAAGAGTACAGGATGTTTAAAGTGTAGAAGAGTGGATTTTGTTGAACGAACGCAATTTATTTGTCAATGAATTATATCAAACGCTGACTGACTGACTGTTGAGCTGACGTTATAATGACAATTTCAGTTATCTGGTTTATTAGTTGTTATACATAAATATTCAAGAGGTACTGATAGGAGGGTTGTTTGTTAAGGTAAACATGTCAATAAACAGTTATACTAGAAATATTGTAATCTCCATATCGGCGTTTCAAACCCGGAAGAGAATGCAGCAGGACCTATCGTCGCATACATCCTAACTAACTATTTAACTAACTAACTAACTAACTAACTAACTAACTAACTAACTAACTAACTAACTAACTAACTAACTAACTAAGTAACTATCTAACTAAGTAACTTACTACCGTTCTCTTCATTTATTTGACATTCTCACTCCATTATCGACAATACTGCTTTATCCAACAACAAGACGAAGCCTTTTAGTCCATCCCCCTTAGTTGGAGGAAGGAGTTTTTTCAAATTAGACTGAGACTATTAAGATTGAACTACCTTCATCAAAATCACCTTACAAAATCAAAATGTAGCATTTATCGACCAATTTCTTTATCAAGACGAAGCCATTTACCGATCACGAATTTGACTACCACTAATCGACAAAATTGGACTCGACAAGTTTTTCAAACCACATGAAGTTATTTACTGAATTGCTTAGCTTTAGTTGGAGGATGGGCGTAGGGAATTTTTAACCTAATGAATACCACTTCTTGAAAGTCACTTTACAAATTCAAAAATAACACCCTTAATCCTTCTCAAACAACCTTTGTCTTTAAATAAACTATCGTAGTTTATGTCCTTGTTAAAACACATACATATATTTACCGCTTTAACGGCATTTTAACTTTTTCTTTCTATCTGTATGTATTCTCATTTAAGTATGTGTTGGAATATGATGTATAAGCAATTGTAACAATCTACACTTTTTTCTCTATCTCTCTCAACTGACATTGATAAGTTAAACATTTTATGACAAATATTTAATCCAAAGTAAATCTGTTTTTTTCAATAAATTTTTAAATTCAATTGATTACACAAACAAGGCTAATTCTTACTGCACTACTATTTTGCGGTACAACATGACGTATGCCTTATAAATATTGATAGAAAATATTCATTATACGCCTCATTATATTACATACAAGGTATTTGTTGTTATTATAAAAAAACCTATATTTTTTGGTTTTTTAACCGGTTGGCCATGAAATAATGTGATTTAATATGATTTTGATAAGGTTTTAAATGTCATATAAAATATTTACGCAATAAACTTTATTGTTAGAGGTTTTCCTTTAAAATTTATTAATTATATGTACTTTTTTATATTTCCGAAAAAACTAGGTTAAGTCAAGATAAAATTGTAGTATTTTTTTGTAATAATCCATAACTATATGTAGACTTTTTGTTTTAGAAAACAACGAGGTCATATTTATATGAAAGCAGCTCTTTTGTATTTAATTTTTTTCCTTTTAAAAAACGTATATGTATGGTGAGTATAGTAAACAATAATGTTTATATAGAAACATTAAGAAAATGATAGTATTATGCATATAAATACTTTTATGTGAATACAAAAATAGTAGCAAACCTTCATCAACTTGACCCTTTGCTATTAAACTGAATTATGTACTCTTAGTATAGTTGCAAAAAAAGAAGTGGCAAAAATATGTAAAAACAAGTAAGAGGTTATAGTCGACCGAGGCATACCCTACACCAGTATACGAATAAAATGTGCTTTAGTTTTCACAATAAATCACATAGTTCAATTGTACTTTGCTTCAGATATACTTAAGCTATTTATTGTTTCATAAAACTGTGGATATTTAAGTAAAATTTTGATGCGGGCCTTTTATAGGCGTTAGGGTCAAATGAGGCTCTATTACTATAAAGTTTATAAGGGTCATCAAGGCTAGTATAGAACTTGGTTTTACAGCTTTTTGTCGAGATAAGAGTATATTAAACATATATTTTCACTTAAAAGCCTTATTTGGGGGATTCAGTTGTATGGGGGCTAGTGAAATAATTGACCGATGTATGCTTCGTCCCTGGGATAATAGAAGGTCATGTAGATCATTTCAATGAATTATCTTCAAAATTGCGATCTGTAGTTTGATTACAGGGTTTGCATGGACGGGCAGACAGACGGACACAGATAAATTGACCCAGAAAGAGATTCCGAGCCGACTGGTATACTTTAGGGTAGGAATAGGATCAATATTATTGTGCGTTACAAACATCAGCACAAACCCAATATACCCTAACCACTAAAGTGAAATGAAAACTATACATATTGAATGATTAATAAAACACAGTGCTACGGTGCAGGAAAATAGATTAAAGGTTATTAAAATAGTAATAAAATTTGCAGAGATTACAGATTAGCACAGACCCTATAAGGTATAAGGTTTTAGGTTGCTTTATTAGTAGAGAGAAGGATTTTATTTGAACGATTCAAATCCAGTGTATTTTCAGTTCTTTCGCTATAGTTATGTAATGTTTAACTTTGACTTATCTTTCAGTTTTCGTTTAACTTGTTAAATCTCATTTAAACTTGTAGTCTTGTGTAATAAATATTTAACCTTGTATTTGATGAGTTACACATAATTCTTATAAGGAAACAAAAAAAAAAATAGATAATTAAATGAGTTTTAAATTTAAAAGTAGTTGTAGCTTATTCTGATCATAAAAGGATTTATTTAATTAACACCCGAGGTGAAAAACTTTGAAATGCTAACCACTGGCTGCCATTCCGTCCACGATCACCTACAACAAAGTATAAGTCAAAAAAAAAATTTAAATTTAAAATCAAACTTCTTATTTTGTGCCAAAAAAAGTATTTTTATCCCGTCTATACAAAATTGTTAGTTTTGCCATAAATCACACATACAAATCATTAAGAATACAATGAACTTAATAAATTTCGACTAAAGAATTGAAATATCCTAAAAATATATCATTAATTTCCATAAATTTATGATTGATTTAAATTCCCACAATTACAGAGAAGTGAGAAAAACTCACGCCATATTAACACCAACACAAATAATATATAAATTAATTAAAGTCTTAAAAATTATAGCAAATTCTTCATAATGCAGCCGCCAATTCAAAAAAATAATAAAAGTAAATGTTTGTATAAGTATATATTTTTTGTATTTGTTATTGTCTATACATTTATTTGGTGTGATAATAAATCTTTAATATTTTTTATTCATTTTACTTTATTTACTTTTCTTGCTAACAAGACGCAATTTGGTTGATTTAAAAATAAAAATAGATTTTTCGTGTTTACTAAGCAACGATAAAAAAGAAATATTTCTTCAATTGAGCTTATTTAATTATTAATTTGGATAAATTTAGCAATAATTTGTTAAAGATAGAATAAATGGAAAGCATTTTTTTCGAAACTTAATGGTGAAAGACAGCAAGAAAAAAAAGAAAAAGAAATTTAGGCATAAGTTTCAAACACCCCAAAGAAAATAGATGAAAATAGATATTTTAGGATAAAATTTCTGATTTTTATACCCTACATAACTTTAGAGGAACCTACACCAACCAATCGACTAAGAATCATTTTCTGAGTCGATTTAGCTATATCCGTCCGTCCATGTAAACCTTGTAATCAAATTACGGTTCGCAATTTTGAAGAGAATTTAATGAAATATGGTACATGATCGTCTATAGTCCCAGGGTCGAAATCCACTATTATTTTTCTAGACTAGACTATAGACTAGACTATAGCCTAGACTATAGACTAGACTATAGACTAGACTATAGACTAGACTATAGACCAGACTATAGACTAGACTATAGACTAGACTATAGACTAGACTATAGACTAGACTATAGACTAGACTATAGACTAGACTATAGACTAGACTATAGACTAGACTATAGACTAGACTATAGACTAGACTAGACTATAGACTAGACCATAGACTAGACTATACACTAGACTATAGACTAGACTATAGACTAGACTATACACTAGACCATAGACTAGACTATACACTAGACTATAGACTAGACTATACACTAGACTATAGACCTAGTTTAGTCTAGTGTTCTATTTACCTTTTAATACTATCAGCTAATTATTCCTTTAAATTCAAATTATTCATTAAATTTCTTTTTATAGCATTGTTAGCACTGAAATAACGTTCTTAACAATTTAGAAACATATAAACATTTAAAGTTTTATTGAAATACTTCTATAATGTACATAAAAATCTACACTTTAATTTGAAATAAAATAATACAAAAATCTTTCCATATTCACTTACTCACTCCTGCCAACTATTATATAGTGATACACTAAGAATACGTAATTTGACCTAGATATTGCTGTTATTGTATATAGTTTATATGGATATTCCCTTTAGGCACTAAATAAACTAAGAATAAGTCAAAAACACATCTAAACCTGCAGTTCTGGATGATTGTCTTTCTATATTCATAGATAGATTAAATTACTTGTGATGAGTAAAGTAACTATTTCTAAGGTTCTAAGGTTGAAATCATCCATTTTGCTAAATGAAATTTTGTGACAACTTATTACCAAGTAATGTATGAAATAACTACGGGTTCTAGGTTGAAATCATCCATTTTGCTAAGTGAAAATTTGTGACAACTTATTACCAAGTAATGTATGAAATAACTGCGGACTATAGCAATTATTTTAGTTTTTTTTAGGGTTCAAAGGGTTCGAATTAAGCCATCCTATTGTAAGTTTGAAATTTATGTTCGCTAAAGAAATAAAAATGACAAATAATTTATTATTTTTTTATTTATTATATTTATAGATGTCATATGAGCCATCACACATCAATACTCCCGAGATTTGGTGAAAATTTTTCAACAATTTAAACAAATTGCAATGCAGAATTTTTATATTTAATAGACAATTTCCAATATATCTTAATAAATATTTTACATACTTAATTGTTATTTATACAATACAGTTTTCTTACATTACTCTTGACATTTTTTTACAAAATATTTAATTATATTGGCTATTAAGGCATCAACGTACAGACATCCATATACATATGTTAATTACTTTGAAAATTTTGTTCTACTTTTATAACTTATTTCTAGTTTATTTTTATAGTCAACTTCATTACTAACAATAAATGACAAATTGTCATTTTACATAGTTAAATGACAATTTGTCATTTATTGCTATTTTATATTGTTGTATAACGTCATCAACATCCAGACATTAATGGTTAGAGTGATGATAATGATGTTATACTTGTTGTTAATAATGATAATTCCAACACAATTAACTTGATATGTTTATGTTAGAGAGAGGCTTAACTTAAATTTTGATAAGATTAACAATAAATATTTGTGTTATACGCAGACAATAATATTAACTAACATACACACATATATAGATATGTATGTATGGAATATTTTGACATATCGTTGGTTATATATGAAAAGGTTTGTATTTGGAACTTTTAATTGTAGTGTAAGAACTTTATTAAGGTTCATGAATGAATTTTATTTTCTAGAAAATTAGAATCTATTGTAATGTAATCCATCAAAATTTTTTCATATTATACATACATATACATATACATATGTATGTATAACTATTCTACATTAAACTGTCGATATGTTCTGATATAACTAAACATAATCCTAGACAATATAAACATACACATATTCTTTTAAACATTATCTATATTAGTGCTGAAAATAATAGGTACAGTCATATTTAAATATTTAAAAATATTGGTCCTTCACCTCTTAACTTTACACCACTATAGAGGGCAATGTGTTCAATTTCTGAAGGAGACCTTATATGGGGAGTAGGGTCAATTATTGACCGATCCTCAAAAGATTTTGTAGATAAGATTTTGGCTTATATGAAACTTATTTGAGTCGAATTATATGAAATTTATTTATGTCGAATTTCGTCGTATTTTTGAAAATGTTATGCCAGTAAAAGCAGTTTTTCTGGGGATGCCGCTTATGTGAGGGTTATGCGAAATTATGGATCGTAATTGCTCATTTGCAATACCAAACAAATCTTACCTATTAGGATTATTTGTGGAAATTTATAGCATTCTAGGTCTCTTCGTTCGAACTCTATTATGCTTTAAACAGAAAGGAAGGACATAAAGACAGACAGACAGACGAACATGGCTAGATCGGCTTAGAATTTAATAAGGGTGGTGGGTATACAAATATTGGACTCAAATCTGCTTAAAATTACTTTTTATGTTAGTCCATCTGAGTGTCCTTGTGGGCTCATTATTGTTAGATATTTTCATTAGCGGTGGACATAAGGAACAAATAAGGTCCGATTATTAAAAGAATCGGCAGGATAATCAAGGATAATAAAACACCGTTCGACAAAAAGAGAAAAAATTCGTTAGACAAGAACCGAATGATATACGACTGATGCTATAAATTTAAGGGGAAAATTTGCGTTTTTAGTTTTTCATTTCGTAATCTTGTGTCCTTTTAAAAGGACTTCAAAGTTTTAAAAAGTACATTTTTCAAAAAATATTTAAAAATATTGTTTTATTTTGTATTATTTTTATTTTATACCTTTATAATTCTTATCCTTAAAAATCTATTAAAATTACCACATATTTTTTTAATTGTTTAAATTTTTTCGATCCTGACAGAATAAACTATAAATAACACTACATATTTTACAACTCTTTTTGTTAGCTTGACATCAAATTTAGCATTGTTTGATCAGTAGAAGTATTTTAAAATATTTTTTGATAAATGTCCTTTTTCAAACTTTGAAGTTCTTTAAAAAGGACACAGGATCACGAAATAAAAAAAACTAACAAAGCAGTTTTTCATTAAGTTAATAGTTTCGGACGTATATCATCCGGTTCGTGTCTAATTTTGAGTGTCGGACGGTGTAATAATTAAACGTGTCACTTTTTGTTGAGATATAAGTAAATTACATATAACTAAATGCACACATCGGAGAGTCCGCATATATTAAATAAATCGATTTCAAGCCGTCATGAATTATATTTAAAATTGCGATCTGTATTTTTATTATAAGGTTTACGTGACGAACGGACGGACGGACTAAAATTGACCTAGAAAATGATTTTGAGCCGATTGGTATACTTTGAACACAAACCCAATATACCCTTCCCACTAAAGTGACTCAGGGTCACTTTTTTTAGCATACACACTGGTGTAGGGCATCATATTGTAGGGCATTCAGGATAAGTTCTCACTTGTTCAATGAAAAAATTGGAAACTTTAACAAAATTTTCCAAATTAATTAGTCTCAAATATTAAACTGTACTTATTATTATGATCATTGTTGTATGTTTAGGCATTTAGCAAATTTAACATTTTAATATTCTCTTAACAGACTATTTAATGTGATACTTGACTTTTTTTTTAATTTACAAGTTATTTGACAATATTTTATTTACAAATAACAAAATTTTATTCACACTAATTTAAACTTTACTCCTATCCCGTAAGTGTTATAAAGAAGCTTTTGTGAAAAGTTCTTTCAATTGTATGAAAATTACGTTTAGAAAATGGTGCTAAATTAATCACATAAATTTTGTTAGTAAAATTATTTAAAAGATATTTATGGACTTTAATTTTTTAACTGATTTAAGATTTTTAATATTTATATGAATTGTTAAGGAAGTAACTTCCTCCGCAGGTATGTCTATAAATATTTTAAATATAAACATTAATCTTAAAGTATTGAGAACAAAATTTAAGTACTTTATTACAACTATCGAAAATAGAAGTGAAAATAAATAGCTGTTTTAGTTTTAAGATATTAAAATGTTGGTATTTCGGTAGAAGGGGGATCATCCACCATAAGGGCACGCCTGCCAAACCCAAATAAATAAAAAACCGAGTAATCGATTTTATTACACTATCAGATTTTGTTTTCATTAAGAGATAATAGTTTTTCCGTTATCATAGTTTGAAGCTCGACAAGGATTAAAATGCCCCTGGGGCACATGTGCCAAATACAAGGAATCCCTGTGTTGTGGAAAAAAATGTTAAAATATAAAACAAGTAGGAAAGTATAGCAAATTAAAATTATTTCTTTTTCATAAAGAAACTTTTATGTTAAATTTTACCAAAATTCCAAAGTATTCATTCCCGAATTCAGAAAGAAGAAATGAAAATCATTTTTAAATTTTTGTATGAAAACTACTGAGTTCTTGTTATTTTTTTACTCAAAATTTTAAAAATTGTTTTACATTCTTCTTTCTTAATATGGGGGCCTTAACAAATTTTCATAAAAAAACTTTTCATAAAAAGTTTTTTCTATAAATAAGGCAATAAATCAGCCAAATAAGTTTTAATTTTTATATTTTCTTTGTATTATTTTATCCATCCTATGGAGTGCGGAAAAGTTAACAAAACATTAACATTAAGATGATATATGAAATATTGAAACGGATCAAACTAAAGCCACGAATAAAGAAAAAAAAAATAATATATACATGTAGTTTTAATTCTAGAGCGGCTCAAAAAAAGTGGCTTATGGTCCTTACTATTAAAAAAATAATCGTTTTTAGTATAAAAGTAAAATATAAAACATATGGTACTCCAGCTGTTATAGGGCGGGTTTCTTACTTATCAGTTAAACTAGGCTTAACTTGCTGTTAGATTAAACTCGAAACAAATTTAGGTGGACTTTAACCGATGATTGTGTTTCTCAGTTTTAGATTTAAGCTTAGTTAACTTTGTTAGTATTGACAAGTTTTAACTCAAAAACATAAACAATGAACAGCTGTTTTTTGCAAACAATACCTTTTCAAAATGGAAAACTATTAAATAAACATTTAAAACAATAATTAATAAAACAAAACAAATCAGAAAATTGCAATTTACCTCAAATATTATGTTTTTGTTCTTCCGAAATCATTGTTTTATTGTTTTCACTAACTTGAGTTTAATTGGCCAATTACACTCAGTTAAACTAAGATAATAAGTAACTTTAGTGATAACTGAAAACATATATTAATGCAGGTTTAACCAAAGAATAAAGATTATCTTTATCAGAAAAACTCGCTCTTAGTTTTAATACCACTACAAATTTTATGTGGGTTTTTATTTCCGTTTTAATTAAGTTTATCCTTTTTGTGTTCGATTGTTTGTTTTTCTGTTGCTAAAGCTTTAAACTGCTCTATGGGGGGATATACAGTTTCAATTGCTGTGTGTGGCATTTAAAAGAATGTTAAACAGGTCAGTTTTTAATTTTTCAAAATGAAAGAATGATATTTAGAATTCTAATACATAGTTAGATTCTAATTTTTCTAATATGGATTGAATAAAGAAATTTATTACAATTGTTTCAATTCTATTTCTGGAAACAATTTCTATTTATATTTATAACAACCTTTTCCGTTTCTTAACTTAAAAAAAAAAACATAAAATGGGTCGTTATTCTAAACAGCTTATTAACCCAAAAGTTGTATGTTTATCCAACATTTATAAAATTTACATTTAACAAACTGTTTATTATCCCTTAGGATTTAATCCTACACCTTAAACAAAAATTAATAAAAAACAAACAAACAGACAGACAACAACAACGTATAAATGACACTTCAAAATAAAATTGTTTTTCTATTGTATTTATTACTATTTAGTGCGTCTCGTTTGTTAAGCCTTTTTTGAAGTGTTGAATTTTCTAAAAATAACAAACTAGACATGGGTTGCTCCAGCTGGCCGGCTGACTGGCTAGATGGTTGAGTGACTATACATTTTAATTAATATTAATGTATTTCCGTTAACTGCGCGACTATAAAAATATAAATCAAAGAGACGCAAAAAACACAGTACAAAAAAAATGTAATAAAACACAAACAGAACTAAATAAAATGTGATGAAAAATATAGAGTAAATATTTTCAAACACCACCCACCACATTTGTCATTCAACTGACATAATGGCAAATTAACACAGACATAAACAACCAATCATTGCTTTTATCAATAATAATAATAATATGTATTCTATTTTCTATATTGTAGAGTATTACGCATAAACAAACACAAACTATACAAGATTGATTGTAACAAATATATGGATAAAGTAAAAATTAAGACGGTAAAAGGCTGTAGGAAAATTTTTCTAATACAAAACAATAAAAAAACATAAACATCCATCAAAATGTAGCATCATGTATGATGATATTAATAAGGAGAAAGAAATATTTTTATATATTTATAATTGAATGATAATATTTTTTTTTAAAGGGAAACCATACACCAACTATTATTATTTACATATGTACATATGTTTTTGTAAAATGATAGTGCAGAGAAATGAACTATAAATACAATTGTAGGAAATCAAAACGACGCAAAAATAAGAACAATACGATATAATTAAGTATGTGCTATATGGTTAATGTTTTTGTTGTTATTACGAAATGTTTTTGACTATAGATTAGACTAAAATCTAACCTATAGACTAAATAAATGTAGTCTAGTCTATAGTCTAATCAATGGTATAATCAATGGTCTAGTCTATAGTCTAGTCTATAGTCTAGCCTATAGTCTAGCCTATAGTCTAGTCTATAGTCTAGCCTATAGTCTAGTCTATAGTCTAGTCTATAGTCTAGTCTATAGTCTAGTCTATAGTCTAGTCTATAGTCTAGACTATAGTCAAGTCTATAGTCTAGTCTATAGTCTAGTCTATAGTCTAGTCTATAACTGACTTTTCAAACTTAGCATAAACAGTGATTAAGTAACAGATTATTGTTATAATGAGCGTAACCTGAAGAAATTCAAAAATACAGAGATGGATCTTGTCGGTAAAATGATATTTATACATATATGTCCAAAATTTTTTCAAACAACGAAAACTTACTGCAAACTTAAACTGTGTAATTCCACGTTATCTACAACTAAATCGGACTAAACATTATGCTTTCATTAATATACATAAATAAACATATTTTATTAACAAAAAGTCTAACGTTATAATAAAATATACATTAATAATTAATTAGCATCAATGATTAATAATAAAGTGAATATTTATATCACATTCCTCCATAAACACGATTATTTGCAGAAATGAAAAAATATAATAAAAAGAACAAACATTTAAACAAAACAAACAGAATAAGGCATTAAAATATTTATATGTATTGCTGTGACCAAATACACACACATATTTTACCCAAACATGTTTAAGCCAACAAAAGGAAGGAAATAAAAAGCCTCCAGTAGGAAATAAAAGGGAAATAAACAACAGGTAAGCTGAGCAAATGGCATACAGGTAAATAAATAAACATACACATATATACATACAACGCCAACGAAGACAAACTCATTTATTATTTAGGCCAACTTTTGCCTGCTGCTTAAAGTAACATCACGAAACCAATTACAACTGAATAACAGAATCTCAGGGGATCTTTTGATGGACAAATGTTTTTTTCATTTTCTACTAAAACGAAACTTTAAGGCTAAATAATATTAGAATATACAAAAGGATGAAAATATAAAAATAACACATTATAAGAGAAAAAAAGTGGCAAAGAATAGTTTGTTTAAAAATAGTTACTTAACAATAAATAACCTAAATAAGTTTTTTTCTACATTTATTCACACACCAACATGCAAAAAAATTTTTTGACCTAGTTTTCTCGTTGTATTTCATTAAAACGGTCGGTCGTTTAGACTGCCAGTTAGTTATATGTATATTTACATAGTCCATCATCAATCGATTGAAATTCAATCATAACAATACACAATAACTATAATTGGGAAAGATGTTTGTTCATTTTTTTATTTCATCTACATTGTGGCAAATAAGGAGGAAAGAATAACATCTTTCTTATATTTACTTATTGTTTGCTATAAACTGTGCGAATAATGATATTTTTATTTAGTTGTTGATGGTGATTTAATAGTAAGATTTTATGTTGTAAAACGATTTGTCACGTTGAAGAGTTTCTTTCCATTGAAATCATAAAAATATAATAGAATATATTAAAATTTGATGACAGAATATATAATGGCCTTAACATGGTTATATACTGTAGAGAACATTCTTGAATGTCAACTGGAATATTTTCAGGATTCTAGTATTAACTTGTATATACATATTTTTGAATATTTTTTGCAAAATCAGAACAGTTGTTGGATCAGGGTCTCTACTATTAACAGACAAATAAAATATAAACCTATGCTAACTATGATAGCTTAACTATTCTACTACTGAATGAACTATAGTCTTGACTATAGAGTTAGCTATAATCTAGTGACTCTAATTGATCTATCTATCTATCTATCTATCTATCTATCTATCTATCTATCTATCTATCTATCTATCTATCTATCTATCTATCTATCTATCTATCTATCTATCTATCTATC
>NC_060953.1:43496636-43508639 GCF_022045245.1 Lucilia cuprina | reverse complement strand
GTCTAGTCTATAGTCTAGTCTATAGTCTAGTCTAGTCTATAGTCTAGTCTATAGTCTAGTCTATAGTCTAGTCTATAGTCTAGTCTATAGTCTAGTCTATAGTCTGGTTTATATTCTAGTCTATAGTCTGGTTTATATTCTAGTTTATAGTCGAGTCTATAGTCTAGTCTATAGTCAACAGTGTGGTCTTTAGTCTAAACTATACTCTAGTCTACAGTCTAGTCCTTAGTCTAGTTTATAGTGTATAGGCCAGTCTATTGTGGTAAACAAATACTATTGACTTATTCTGTGTATCTACGATGTGGTTAACTTTAGCATTTTAGTCATAGTACAAGTCTTTTAAATGTTTTAAGAAAATGAACTAATATTTTTTTATTGAGAGTTTAAACTATTCCAATGCAGTCACAGGTATGTAGGTTTATTTTAAATCATTGTAGTAGAAGTGTGACTTATGATGTAGTTTATGCCATTTTACCGCCACTTTATGACAAGAAAACGTGACAATCTTGAAAGTCACATGGAATATTTACATCATTTTATATTCGATTTACGCGTTTATGCGGAACTACAAAAAACTTTTTCCTAAACACATCTAAACAAACTCCTGTATTTGATCATGTGTAATGTAATCGTTTTTTTTTTCTAAAGTGTAAGTTTAAGGAAAAGAAAGAGAAACAAATGTGAATGTATTGAATGTACGTATGTATGTTGTTTTTTTTTTCAAAAGAATTTTCCACAAACTACACATTTTGCTTAGGATGATTATTATAGAGGTGAATGTGAATATACATAACTATGTATGTAAATACATATACATATGTATGTATATGATTTTACATTAAAAGATACGCATTCATACATACATATGTATAAACTTGGGGGATATGAAACTTTATATTTTGTATCAAGATATTGAAAATTTTTAATTAGATTTTTGTATTATTTTCTTATTAATTATTGTTTTTGTTGTTTTTTTTTCATTTTTAATGACAAAATATTGTTTTCTTTTTGCTTCCTATATCGATTTCAAAGTATTGCTAATTGATTTTTTACAATATTAGTGTTTCTAGGTAATTGGGGTACTATTTAGTGGGTTGTTTTCTTTTCTATTAAAAATTAAATTGAATTTTAATATTTATAAATAGTTAACAGAGGTTTTCTTAAAAACTTGTGTATTTTTTAGTTGTTTTATAGACAATTGTACATTGTTATAAATTTAAAATGTAATAAATTTTAATTAGATAAATTTTATTACATAGAAATATAAAATTTTTTTAATTTCATAACAACTTCCTTAAAATCATCAATTTAAAGACTTAATTAGTCTAAAAAACCCTTTGAATTTAAATCACTTTTAATTTCACTTTTTATCTCTATCAGTCTTTATTGCAATTTAAAATATTCTCTCTCACTAAGTAAGCACAAATTTACAATATCAAATGATTAAAATATATAAGGAGAATAATCAATAGAACCATGGAATCCACCTATACCACCACCAACATATTCATAATTTGGGGAATAATCATAGGGATACGTGGAGTGTCCATTGTAATAGTAATTATCATGATAATAAGTATAAGGTCTTTCGTAATATATTGGAGTACCAATGGGACGATAGATGGGTGAACCAAAAGTAATGCCAGCCGATATAATGGGAACCGTAACAGCCATACTTAGCAAACAAAAGAAAAGTAACTGAAAATAAAAATTTGTAAAATATATTTAAATTTTATATAAAAAATATAATTTGTATATTTTACACACCAATTTATATAAGATCATCATATTCTTGCTTAACGGGTTTAGCTGTTGTGCAACTAGTATTGACTTTGCAACTGTTTGAAAAATTTGTGTTCTAGTCAGACAAAGGCTTTTTATACTCTGACACTTGTGTCGTTTACAAATTAACTTCACGCCTATTTCTTTAAGCATCCACTGGTTATTACTAGACTATTGAAACTAAAAACAAGAACTATTCTGTAACTGGTTTGATTTTGTAATCTCATTTATTGTGATTACAAACCTTGAACTTGATATTGCATCGCTTTGTCTGTTTCAATTCTTCTGCACTTCATTACATTCTAAACGAAAGACTTCTAAACGTGTTTTTGTTTTTGGCCATTGTTTTTTTGTGTTGTTTGTTGTATCTACTACTTTTGTTTTGCAGCTACTAGTTAGTTATTTTAGTCAAAAATTCCAATAAAATTTCTTTATTTATAGTTTTGTTTTGTCTTTATATAGAGGAAAAAATATTATTGTGTTGTAAGGTATAAATTTTGTAAATAAAAATTATATGTAAACTGCACAGTGGGGTCGTTAAAAGCAAACATTATTAAACTGAGTTCTTAACAGATTATACTTCGATGTTAATAATGATGTCTATACTATGAATAGACTATGACTAGACTATGAGTAGACTATGACTATGACTAGACTATGACTAGACTATGACTAGACTATGACTAGACTATGACTAGACTATGACTAGACTATGACTAGACTATGACTAGACTATGACTAGACTATGACTAGACTATGACTAGACTATGACTAGACTATGACTAGACTATGACTAGACTATGACTAGACTATGACTAGACTATGACTAGACTATGACTAGACTATGACTAGACTATGACTAGACTATGACTAGAGACTATGACTAGACTATGACTAGACTATGACTAGACTATGACTAGACTATGACTAGACTATGACTAGACTATGACTAGACTATGACTAGACTATGACTAGACTATGACTAGACTATGACTAGACTATGACTAGACTATGACTAGACTATGACTAGACTATGACTAGACTATGACTAGACTATGACTAGACTATGACTAGACTATGACTAGACTATGACTAGACTATGACTAGACTATGACTAGACTATGACTAGACTATGACTAGACTATGACTAGACTATGACTAGACTATGACTAGACTATGACTAGACTATGACTAGACTATGACTAGACTATGACTAGACTATGACTAGACTATGACTAGACTATGACTAGACTATGACTAGACTATGACTAGACTATGACTAGACTATGACTAGACTATGACTAGACTATGACTAGACTATGACTAGTAGACTAACTAGACTATGACTAGACTATGACTAGACTACTAGACTATTATGACTAGACTATGACTAGACTATGACTAGACTATGACTAGACTATGACTAGACTATGACTAGACTATGACTAGACTATGACTAGACTATGACTAGACTATGACTAGACTATGACTAGACTATGACTGGACTATGACTAGACTATGACTAGACTATGACTAGACTATGACTAGACTATGTCTAGACTATGACTAGACTATGTCTAGACTATGACTAGACTACCACTAGACTATGAATATCCTACATTTATCATCACACAATTTATCAGTGACCCACTGTAATCGAGTTGTCTTATAACTTGTTGTCTGTTGTGAAGATTCTTTCTTTCTTACAATTCCCTTTAAAAATGATTCAAAATAAAAAAACACGTTTATTGATTGTATGTATTCATATGGATTATATCAACTATCACATTATTTTGTACCTTGTAAAGAGTACAATTGGAATGGAAATAGTAACATTGAGACTATTTATAATTCTAAACTGTCACTCGCCCAGTATGTAAGATTGCTATTGAAAGAGTTATAACAAAATAACGTATCAGGTTTTCTGGTCATATGACAAACTTAACATACATATTTATGTGTATGCTCGAAGTTTAATATGAAATCAGTTTCAAAACTTGAATGATAAGTATTCGTATAAATGTTATAAAAATTAAGTTTCCTCCCTAATACTAAGGAAAAGGTCAGTTTGTTTCTCATTATCCACACTTAAATTAATAAGTGGTACAACCTTTTTTAAGGATTTTGCAAATAAAAAAGATGTTCATCCTTATTTACGATATCTTTTAAATACCTCTATCACCTGCCCACGTATCAATATCATGCATATCATTAAAATTTATTCCTTTTTCTTTTCGTTAATAAGCATGTGTATGTCAAAATCCCCATCATTGATTTTATAACACCACTACGATTTATTCTGTCCTTCATTTTCATACTTTAAGTCACATTAATATATTCATATGTGATTCTATAATACTATTGAATTCATTCTATCACATTATTTTTATTATTTTTGTGGAGGCTTAACACGTGAATTATTATATGCTTATTCTCGGGATATATAACTTTTACTGAAAAAAACCGCAAAAGAAAAAAGTTTTCTTTTTGATGATATGTGGAAAAAGTAAAATGGTATCCCCTTTACTTATGACAGTATTATCCAATGCATCTAAATTGGGACTGAACATTATTTAGTAGGTTAGAAGTGAAACCTAGAAATTGTATTTTTATAGTCTAGTCATATTTTTGTCATTGTCTAATCGTAGTATAGTCTATAGTCTAGCCTATATTCTAGTCTATAGTCTAGTCTATAGTCTAGTCTATAGTCTAGTCTATAGTCTAGTCTATAGTCTAGTCTATAGTCTAGTCTAGTCTATAGTCTAGTCTATAGTCTAGTCTATAGTCTAGTCTATAGTCTAGTCTATAGTCTAGTCTATAGTCTAGTCTATAGTCTAGTCTATAGTCTAGTCTATAGTCTAGTCTATAGTCTAGTCTATAGTCTAGTCTATAGTCTAGTCTATAGTCTAGTCTATAGTCTAGTCTATAGTCTAGTCTATAGTCTAGTCTATAGTCTAGTCTATAGTCTAGTCTATAGTCTAGTCTATAGTCTAGTCTATAGTCTAGTCTATAGTCTAGTCTATAGTCTAGTCTATAGTCTAGTCTATAGTCTAGTCTATAGTCTAGTCTATAGTCTAGTCTATAGTCTAGTCTATAGTCTAGTCTATAGTCTAGTCTATAGTCTAGTCTATAGTCTAGTCTATAGTCTAGTCTATAGTCTAGTCTATAGTCTAGTCTATAGTCTAGTCTATAGTCTAGTCTATAGTCTAGTCTATAGTCTAGTCTATAGTCTAGTCTATAGTCTAGTCTATAGTCTAGTCTATAGTCTAGTCTATAGTCTAGTCTATAGTCTAGTCTATAGTCTAGTCTATAGTCTAGTCTATAGTCTAGTCTATAGTCTAGTCTATAGTCTAGTCTATAGTCTAGTCTATAGTCTAGTCTATAGTCTAGTCTATAGTCTAGTCTATAGTCTAGTCTATAGTCTAGTCTATAGTCTAGTCTATAGTCTAGTCTATAGTCTAGTCTAGTCTATAGTCTAGTCTATAGTCTAGTCTATAGTCTAGTCTATAGTCTAGTCTATAGTCTAGTCTATCTATAGTCTAGTCTATAGTCTAGTCTATAGTCTAGTCTTTAGTCTAGTCTATAGTCTAGTCTATAGTCTAGTCTATAGTCTAGTCTATAGTCTAGTCTATAGTCTAGTCTATAGTCTAGTCTATAGTCTAGTCTATAGTGTAGTCTATAGTCTAGTCTATAGTCTAGTCTATAGTCTAGTCTAAAGGCTAGTCTACAGTCTAGTCCACAGTATAGTCTATAGTCTAGTCTACAGTCTAGTCTATAGTCTAGTGTACAGTCTAGTCATAGTCTAGTATTGGCTAGTATAGTCTATAGTAAAAAAGTGGAAAATTATTTTTAATATAAAGTTATTTTTTCTTTCTACTTGAAGTCTAATCTATAGTCTAGCCATAGTCTAGTCAAAGTCTTGTCATAGTTTCCCATTCTTAAAGAAAAAACATAGACATTTTTTTTAAAGCAAAAATTTATTTTGCAATTTTTAAAATTTTTATCCTAAAACTTTATTGAATATTTCGCTATGGTTTCATGTGTTAAAGACCTTTTTGATAAATTTGATTTCAATTTATTATATTGTCTTATTTTGAAGCATAATTTTATGTCCAGAGTTTAGCGTGACATAAAAATATAAAATAAAAATCTAAATACATACTGAGAACAGGCAATTTATTTACACGGAATTTATAAAATTTTATGTTAAGTTTAATTTTGCAAAAAATTATATTTGAGAATAATTATTTTGCCTTTATTTTCGCGGTGAACACACAACAAGTATGTGATTAAATATTTATTTAAGTTCATATGAAGTGCTAAAATGTTCATTTGATCCCATTATATTTAAGACATTTTCCATGTATATATTAACATTTAAAGGAAAATCACAGAATACAATTTTTCGCAATAAATACTGGATTAAATTGTAAAGGACAATATACAAACACTTTTAAACGCACGACCAAAAAAGAAATGTACTTGTAGCGTGAAATGTAAAACAATAAAAGGAAAATGAAAAGTCACGTTGAAAAATTTTAAAACTTTCACAGAAAAAAAAAAACGAAAACAAGTAAATTGGAGGAAAGTCAAAACAGCAGAAAATGCCTTTGGGAAAGTAAAACAGAAAATGGATAACATCGTCACAGTAGCACCATCATCAACGCCACCAAACGACATCGTCATGAAACATCAAAGAACAACAGGTGTTTTTGGGTACTTGTTTTTTCTGTTTGGTTTTTTGTTGGTAGAGGAAGAAAAGAAAAAAATTGGGACAATAAACCCTGACTGTTAGAGACCATGCATACCGGAAGAAACACATGTTTCGTAAGTTTTCAAAACAACTGTATTGAGAAATTTCGCACAACGCGTTTAACGTCGTCATGTTTTCCTAACAAAACAAGTGAATGTCACAAATCACGTTGTTTCGTTTAAGGCCAAACGAAATATACTAAACATAAGAGTCCTGTTTTGTGTTGAAATTTTCTGTGAACATTGAAAAGCTTTACTTTTAGCCTTAGACAGTGTAAGGATATATGTGTTTGTGTGTGAGTGTGTGTTAGAGTAAAACAAACACGAGTCTGCGCTTGATGTTGTTGAAAAGCTTTAATACACGAAGGTTAGTAGCAGCAACTAACGACCATGGAATAAACTATAAAAGCAAACGCTTTCTAACAGTAAAATGTTAGTTCTCTAGCGGACTTTGAACAGTTACGGTCAATATTAATATTGCGAAAATCTGAAATCAAATTGAAAGGAAATATTAACGGTTTTGAGAATATTGAAATAAAAATTCATTAAAAAAATCTTACAAGTGGATTTATTAAAATTATTAAAAACCAAAAATATTTTGTGAAAAAATAAAAGAACATTTTTGAAAAACTATTTTTAAAAACTTATAAATAAATAAAAACTTTGAAATAAAGATTTTAAAAATTAACTAAGTGTTAAAAAGAAAAATAAAAAATCTTAAAAAAAAATCTGGATTATAAATACCTGAAAATGGATACTTTATCACCACATAAAAACTCCAAACCCAGCAGTTCCAGTAGCTCTGGCTGCTCGGCCTCATCCTCAACTACGGATATCAAAAATTCTTATAAAACCCAACGTTTGGATAACAAACCAGCTGGCTTACGTTCCAGATCCTTTTTACATTGTCTTAGCAGACATTTGGGTCGTCATTTTATACATCATCATCCGAATCATCATACGGTCCATCAAAATGGTCAAACTATTGTTTATAATAGTCAAGAGGAGCTAAGATCCTCTTCTACTGATTCCTTTTCATTGAGTTATGAACGTAATTCTCGCTTAGATGGTTCTATGCAGCAAACTAATTCCAATGGCACAGGCACTTCCAGTTTCGATATTAGCAGTGAGGAACGTACATCTAGAGCTTCTTCAACCTCAGCCTGTTCTCGATTTACACCCGAACAAGAGGATATGGATAATTCAGTAAATAAAAATTACACAAATAATAAACAGCATCATATATATATCTCCACTACCATCTATAGACCTTCAAGTTCATTGGATTGTCATGATGATTTAGAAGAGGATTACAGTGAATCGGATAGTGGCAATTCTAGCAGTGATGAGAATGAGGAAAATAATTTGCAACAAAATCAAGAGAATATCTTCAATCAAAATGTAGTAAATAGCAAATCAAAATCTTCACCAGCCTCAGTAGCAAATACACCTTCCTCTAATCTAACTACTTCTTCTGCCAAAGGTTTACATTTGAGTCGCATATCTATAACATCTTCGGTGAGAAGCATTTTCCAGCATATCTCCTCTGTATCAGCCAGTTCAACACGTTCTTTATCCTGCTCGAGTACCCCCTTAAAAAGAGTATGGGATTCTAAGTGTAAAAAATCCAATTCCTCACCAGCCAGCAGTTCATCGAATAGCAATAACGCTGCCAAATCAAATAAATCTTCCACACGTTCTTCAGCCTCAAATTCTTCCTCTTCCAATTCATCTAACTCCTCTAAGAAGACAGAAAAGAAACAACAGAGTATTTTAAGACCACCCATTAATTATGTCTATATGAAGGGTATGTCCGGTTTATACTCACGAGTACCCCGTTATTCTGTCTGCTGTCCCTATGGCACCCAACAATGGGCTTAAGCATCTAAAAAGAAATCTATATACAGACTAATAAAACCAAGTAGCACCAATTATTTTTTTAAGTCTTAATAATAACTAAAAACAATGACAAGGAGTAGTTGATTACAAACGAAATAACAACAAAAGTAATGCAGTGCCTAAGTTCGACAAAATAATTTAATAGAAATTATTAAAAGTTTAATTAGAGTATGGTATGTTATTAATGATTAAAAAAAGCTTTAGGGACTTATTTATACTTGTAAAAAAAACTAACAGCGTTTTGTTTAAAACAAATTAACCTTAAAAGAAAACCAAGTTTTCTATAAATTTAATTATATAAATTTAAAAAATATATATATATTTAGAAAATTTAAATAAAAATATATAGAAAGGAAAGCACAGGCACACATAATAATAATTATAATATAAAACAGTTCAAACTTAAGCTACAACAAAATTTCAATAAAACTATAGTAAAAGAAATATAAAACTAAAATTTAGCAAAATATACACACAAACAATTTTATAAAAAATAAACAGCAATACTTTAAAATTTCTTAAAAAATATTATTCAAATTTTTCTTTTTCTTAACAAAATGCTGTTTATAATAAACTCTCTTAAACTAAATATAAAAACATATCCTTTTTATCTTAATTTACTCTACTTTTCCTAACTTAAAAAATTTCTTTTAAAAGCTTAACAAAAAAAATATTTAATTTATTTCCAATACTACGAATTTATTATTAAAAAAATCCCTATATATTTACTTAAAGTAAACTTAAAAACTATTAGACAAAATTTTATTATAAATAAAAAAATAATAATAAAAAAAACTGTAAAAATTACTTTTGTATATAAAATATTTAGTTAAGTATTAACCTTAATTAGTAAATACCAAATAAATAATTTATTTTTCCTACTCTAGCTTTAAATTATTAAAATTATATTTTTATTATTTATTTTAGCTTTAAGTCTTAAATTTTTAAGAAAAAAATTTCAAAAAAAAAACTAAGAAAATAATAATAAAAACAAATTATTTAAAACAAAAAACAAATGAGTTTTTATTTTTTAAAACACAATTCTAGATAAAGAAATTAATTTTAGAAAATTAATTATATTAAACGTTTTTATGGGAAAAACATCAATTCCTTTTTAAACCTTAAAAACACAAAGGTCAAAGGTTAAATAATGAAATATTTGTCGTTTAAAAAGCTTGATCTAAGTTTTCAGTTAACTTTGGTTATATTTTTAAATGTCTTCAATTAATAGGATTTTATATTGTTACTGAGTAACCCGATAGTGGTAGTATGCTAGCCTATCAGTCCAAGGGCTATGGGTTCGATTTCCATCAGATACTCTAGTCTGCTACACTACAACGATCGTTTGGTCATCGTCACCCTGTGCTCTGTAAATTAGGTTAGCATATAATTTGTAATTGTATTGTAATATGTTGTTACTTTAACCTTTTCAATATTTTTAAAAGTTGCAACTATTTAGCTTCAAGTCAAAGGTCAAAATTTAACAAAAGTTTGATTCCCACCAGATACCCTGATCTAATGAACTACAACAGTTGTTTATTCATCATCACCCTGCTCTGTAAATTAGGTTAGACTATAATTTGTAATTGTATTGTTAAATGTTGTTACCTTAACCTCTTCGATCTATTTAAAAGTTGCAACTATTTAGCTTCAAGTCAAAGGTCAAAATTTAACAAAATTTTAAACTGAAGCATCTCCATTTGTTTTAGTATTTGGGTTTTGGAAAAATATTACTTAAACATTTTAATAGATTTCATACGATTAGGATCAAAACGTCTCTACCGAATGAAAATTTTGACCCCAACTATGTAAAATGTCTAAATTGCAATATTTAATTAAGAAAAACTTTTTAAATTTTTCTACATGCTAGCGTTTTGAAGCTTTTAAAGTCCAAGTGATTGCTCACATACGTCCAAAATATTCGAAAATGTATCTTATAGACAATCAGCCATTCCCTAAAGACATTGAATTTAATAATTCTGACCTTGTGCGCTAAAAAAAAGCGAAGTTGCTTTAGCAAAAGTCTGTCTGTATGTATAAGTTGAAGTGCTTTATGTGAACGCCTGCCATGACGTCCTTATTTTACGGTGGTTCTTTTCCAAGCATTGGATGTGCAGTGATATGACTCACCATCGTTCCTTTGAGCTTCTTAAACACAAGCGGCAAATTTGAGTGCATCGTTCTATGTACAAAAATTTGATCTATCTAATCTCTGACCAATGCTGTTCTATTGCAAAATCATACTTCTACACAGACGGGATAGTCTCCCAATATAAAACTAAACATTAGTATGGACTACATATACATTTAACACAGTTTATTACACGATTTATAACACGGTTTATTACTCGTAACTCAAGATTTTGTAGGTGTTTGGACAATTTTATAAAAAGATTATTGTTCTATTCACACTCAACCATAAAGATCAGCGAAGCAAGTATCATCAACTCAACATCTTGCACCCAGTTTACAGCATTTATCATAATATCCATCCTACACCATACCTGTATTTTGTAACGCTCCTAGTAGATAGGAGCGAAAAAAATTTAATCCAAAAAATTCATTCTCGTAGGTTTGGGTTTAAATCACAGACACTACATTGATCTTAAAGGAACCACAACTGGTAACTGTAGTAACATATTATAAGAGTCTCTGGCTTGACTTTAGATATAAATGCACAGGAACACTTTTAATTATAAAATGTCCTACACCATCTGAAATTTTAATCTGTCGAGGCTAGATTCATTGCTGATCAATCCTTTAGATTTTTAACAATTTGTTTTCAAATTTTATTGAATTATGTTATTAAGATTTATGTATTCCATATATCTATTGAAATTTTCAACAAATCAAAGGTATTATTTTGCAAAACCTTAAAAAAATTGTATTTTTTAAAGATTTTAAAATTTACTTTTAGAATATGCAAACATTTTTAACTATTTTTTTATCAATTCTTCGTTTTTTTCTATATTACAGACATCATCAACCACAAACTTCAGAGCAATTCTGGTAAGTGAGAATTTAATACCTATTAAAGTATACACATAAACGAATTTACACATTAATAAGTAGAATTTTCCAAAACTAGGTCTATTAATTACCAAAAATGTTCTTTGATTTAGAATTATTTGATACATCCACTATAACATAATACCCTTAACTACGGAACATATAGTATTAACTCTATGTGTAATACTGCAGCAAATATTTTATACCCTGCAGTTTTAGTAGAACTAGTTTTTACTTTAAGATTATATTAGAAGTTCTTATCTAAACACTTGAATTGTTCAGTAGAATGGGATTTTAACATGTTTTAATCCAGTCATTGAAATGATGGACACACAGTCTACGGTACATCTTCTCCAATGTAAATCATGTAAAGATGAGAGTGAAATATTGGGCGACTATATATATACTTGCCAACAAGTTTAGTTGTAGTTAAATTTAAGTTCAGTACACGTAGAGTTCTTGTTTAGTTCTAGTTCAGTTCTAGTTCAGTTCTAGTTCAGTTCTAGTTCAGTTCTAGTTCAGTTCTAGTTCAGTTCTAGTTCAGTTCTAGTTCAGTTCTAG
>NC_060953.1:43487960-43496536 GCF_022045245.1 Lucilia cuprina | reverse complement strand
AAAACGGACTTTTAAGTTTTCATTCAAAATATCGGTTTTTGGTAGGAAATATAAGTGATCACAGATTTCGCTTGTTTTTGCTGTATCTGTTATAGTTTTCGAGAAAAATGGACTTTTATGTTTTCACACAAAATGATCACAGACTTCGCTTGTTTTTGCTGTATCTCTTATAGTTTTCGAGAAAAACGGACTTTTATATTTTCACTCAAAATGTCAGTTTTTGTAAGAAAATATAAGTGATCACAGATTTCGCTTGTTTTTGCTGTATCTCTTATAGTTTTCGAGAAAAACGGACTTTTATGTTTTCACTCAAAATATCGGTTTTTGGTAGGAAATATAAGTGATCACAGATTTCGTTTGTTTTTGCTATATCTCTCATAGTTTTCGAGAAAAACGGACTTTTATGTTTTCACTTAAAATATCGGTTTTTGGTAGAAAATAGAAGTGATCACAGATTTCGTTTGTTTTTGCTGTATCTCTCATAGTTTTCGAGAGAACGGACCTTTATGTTTGCACTCAAAATATCGGTTTTTGGTAGGAAATATAAGTGATCACAGATTTCGCTTGTTTTGCCTGTATCTCTTATAGTTTTCGAGAAAAACGGACTTTTATATTTTCACTCAAAATATCGGTTTTTGGTAGGAAGTATAAGTGATCACAGATTCCGCTTGTTTTTGCTGTATCTCTCATAGTTTTCGAGTAAAACGGACTTTTAAGTTTTCATTCAAAATATCGGTTTTTGGTAGGAAATACAAGTGATCACATATTCGGCTTGTTTTTGCTGTATCTGTCATAGTTTTCGAGAAAAACGGACTTTTATATTTTCACTCAAAATATCAGTTTTTGGTAGGAAATATAAGTGATCACAGATTTTGTTTGTTTTTGCTGTATCTCTCATAGTTTTCGAGAAAACGTACCTTTATGTTTGCACTCAAAATATCGGTTTTTGGTAGGAATATAAGTGAACACAAATTTCGCTTGTTTTTGCTGTATCTCTCATAGTTTTCGAGAAAAACGGACTTTTAAGTTTTCATTCAAAATATCGGTTTTTGTTAGGAAATATAAGTGATCACAGATTTCGTTTGTTTTTGCTATATCTCTCATAGTTTTCGAGAAAAACGGACTTTTAAGTTTTCACTCAAAATATCGGTTTTTGGTAGGAAATATAAGTGATCACAGATTCGGCTTGTTTTTGCTGTATCTCTCATAGTTTTCGAGTAAAACGGACTTTAAAGTTTTCATTCAAAATATCGGTTTTTGGTAGGAAATATAAGTGATCACAGATTTCGCTTGTTTTTGCTGTATCTCTTATAGTTTTCGAGAAAAACGGACTTTTATGTTTTCACTCAAAATATCGTTTTTTTTAGGAAATATAAGTGATCACAGATTTCGTTTGTTTTGGCTGTATCTCTCATAGTTTTCGAGAGAACGGACCTTTATGTTTGCACTCAAAATATCGGTTTTTGGTAGGAAATATAAGTGATCACAGATTCGGCTTGTTTTTGCTGTATCTCTTATAGTTTTCGAGAAAAACGGACTTTTATATTTTCACTCAAAATGTCAGTTTTTGTAAGAAAATATAAGTGATCACAGATTTCGCTTGTTTTTGCTGTATCTCTTATAGTTTTCGAGAAAAACGGACTTTTATATTTTGACTCAAAATATCAGTTTTTGTTAGAAAATATAAGTGATCACAGATTTCGCTTATGTTTTCACTCAAAATATCGGTTTTTGGTAGGAAATATAAGTGATGACAGATTTCGTTTGTTTTTGCTATATCTCTCATAGTTTTCGCGAAAAACGGACTTCTATGTTTTCACTTAAAATATCGGTTTTTGGTAGGAAATATAAGTGATCACAGATTTCGTTTGTTTTTGCTATATCTCTCATAGTTTTCGAGAAAAACGGACTTTTAAGTTTTCACTCAAAATATCGCTTTTTGGTAGGAAATATAAGTGATCACAGATTCGGCTTGTTTTTGCTGTATCTCTCATAGTTTTCGAGTAAAACGGACTTTTAAGTTTTCATTCAAAATATCGGTTTTTGGTAGGAGATATAAGTGATCCCAGATTTCGCTTGTTTTTGCTGTATCTCTTATAGTTTTCGAGAAAAACGGACTTTTAAGTTTTCATTCAAAATATCGGTTTTTGGTAGGAAATATAAGTGATCACAGATTTCGCTTGTTTTTGCTGTATCTCTTATAGTTTTCGAGAAAAACGGACTTTTATATTTTCACTCAAAATATCAGTTTTTGTTAGAAAATATAAGTGATCACAGATTTCACTTGTTTTTGCTGTATCTCTTATAGTTTTCGAGAAAAACGGACTTTTATGTTTTCACTCAAAATATCGTTTTTTAGGAAATATAAGTGATCACAGATTTCGTTTGTTTTGCTATATCTCTCATAGTTTTCGAGAAAAACGGACTTTTATGTTTTCACTTAAAATATCGGTTTTTGGTAGAAAATAGAAGTGATCACAGATTTCGTTTGTTTTTGCTGTATCTCTCATAGTTTTCGAGAGAACGGACCTTTATGTTTGCACTCAAAATGTCGGTTTTTGGTAGGAAATATAAGTGATCACAGATTTCGCTTGTTTTTGCTGTATCTCGTATAGTTTTCGAGAAAAACGGACTTTTATGTTTTCACTCAAAATATCGGTTTTTGGTAGGAAATATATAGGTGATCTCAGATTCGGCTTGTTTTTGCTGTATCTCTCATAGTTTTCGAGTAAAACGGACTTTTAAGTTTTCATTCAAAATATCGGTTTATGGTAGGAAATATAAGTGATCACAGATTTCGCTTGTTTTTGCTGTATCTCTTATAGTTTTCGAGAAAAACGGACTTTTATATTTTCACTCAAAATGTCAGTTTTTGTAAGAAAATAGAAGTGATCACAGATTTCGCTTGTTTTTGCTGTATCTCTTATAGTTTTCGAGAAAAACGGACTTTTATGTTTTCACTCAAAATATCGTTTTTTTTTAAGAAATATAAGTGATCACAGATTTCGTTTGTTTTGCTATATCTCTCATAGTTTTCGAGAAAAACGGACTTTTATATTTTGACTCAAAATATCAGTTTTTGTTAGAAAATATAAGTGATCACAGATTTCGCTTGTTTTTGCTGTATCTCTTATAGTTTTCGAGAAAAACGGACTTTTATGCTTTCACTTAAAATACCGGTTTTTGGTAGGAAATATAAGTGATCACAGATTCGGCTTGTTTTTGCTGTATCTCTCATAGTTTTCGGGTAAAACGGACTTTTAAGTTTTCATTCAAAATATCGGTTTTTGGTAGGAAATATAAGTAATCACAGATTTCGCTTGTTTTTGCTGTATCTGTTATAGTTTTCGAGAAAAACGGACTTTTATGTTTTTACACAAAATGATCACAGACTTCGCTTGTTTTTGCTGTATCTCTTATAGTTTTCGAGAAAAACGGACTTTTATATTTTCACTCAAAATGTCAGTTTTTGTAAGAAAATACAAGTGATCACAGATTTCGCTTGTTTTTGCTGTATCTCTTATAGTTTTCGAGAAAAACGGACTTTTATATTTTCACTCAAAATATCAGTTTTTGTTAGAAAATATAAGTTATAGTTTTCGAGAAAAACGGACTTTTATGTTTTCACTCAAAATATCGGTTTTTGGTAGGAAATATAAGTGATCACAGATTTCGTTTGTTTTTGCTATATCTCTCATAGTTTTCGAGAAAAACGGACTTTTATGTTTTCACTTAAAATACCGGTTTTTGGTAGAAAATAGAACTGATCACAAATTTCGTTTGTTTTTGCTGTATCTCTCATAGATTTCGAGAGAACGGACCTTTATATTTGCACTCAAAATATCGGTTTTTGGTAGGAAATATAAGTGATCACAGATTTCGTTTGTTTTTGCTGTATCTCTTATAGTTTTCGAGAAAAACGGACTTTTATGTTTTCACTTAAAATATCGGGTTTGCGTAGGAAATATAAGTGATCACAGATTTCGTTTGTTTTTGCAATATCTCTCATAGTTTTCGAGAAAAACGGACTTTTATGTTTTCACTTAAAATATCGGTTTTTGGTAGAAAATAGAAGTGATCACAGATTTCGTTTGTTTTTGCTGTATCTCTCATAGTTTTTGAGAATAACGGACTTTTAAGTTTTCATTCAAAATATCGGTTTTTGGTAGGAAATATAAGTGATCACAGATTTCGTTTGTTTTTGCTATATCTCTCATAGTTTTCGAGAAAAACGGACTTTTATATTTTCACTCAAAATGTCAGTTTTTGTAAGAAAATATAAGTGATCACAGATTTCGCTTGTTTTTGCTGTATCTCTTATAGTTTTCGAGAAAAACGGACTTTTATATTTTGACTCAAAATATCAGTTTTTGTTAGAAAATATAAGTGATCACAGATTTCGCTTGTTTTTGCTGTATCTCTTATAGTTTTCGAGAAAAACGGACTTTTATGTTTTCACTCAAAATACCGGTTTTTGGTAGAAAATAGAAGTGATCACAGATTTCGTTTGTTTTTGCTGTATCTCTCATAGATTTCGAGAGAACGGACCTTTATGTTTGCACTCAAAATATCGGTTTTTGGTAGGAAATATAAGTGATCACAGATTTCGTTTGTTTTTGCTATATCTCTCATAGTTTTCGAGAAAAACGGACTTTTAAGTTTTCACTTAAAATATCGGTTTTTGGTAGGAAATATAAGTGATCACAGATTCGGCTTGTTTTTGCTGTATCTCTCATAGTTTTCGAGTAAAACGGACTTTTAAGTTTTCATTCAAAATATCGGTTTTTGGTAGGAAATATAAGTGATCAGAGATTTCGCTTGTTTTTGCTGTATCTCTTATAGTTTTCGAGAAAAACGGACTTTTAAGTTTTCATTCAAAATATCGGTTTTTGGTAGGAAATATAAGTGATCACAGATTTCGCTTGTTTTTTCTGTATCTCTTATAGTTTTCGAGAAAAACGGACTTTTATATTTTCACTCAAAATATCAGTTTTTGTTAGAAAATATAAGTGATCACAGATTTCGCTTGTTTTTGCTGTATCTCTTATAGTTTTCGAGAAAAACGGACTTTTATGTTTTCACTCAAAATATCGTTTTTTTTTTTAGGAAATATAAGTGATCACAGATTTCGTTTGTTTTTGCTATATCTCTCATAGTTTTCGAGAAAAACGGACTTTTATGTTTTCACTTAAAATATCGGTTTTTAGTAGAAAATAGAAGTGATCACAGATTTCGCTTGTTTTTGCTGTATCTGTTATAGTTTTCGAGAAAAACGGACTTTTATATTTTCACTCAAAAGTTTTCGAGAGAACGGACCTTTATGTTTGCACTCAAAATGTCGGTTTTTGGTAGGAAATATAAGTGATCACAGATTTCGCTTGTTTTTGCTGTATCTCGTATAGTTTTCGAGAAAAACGGACTTTTATGTTTTCACTCAAAATATCGGTTTTTGGTAGGAAATATATAGGTGATCTCAGATTCGGCTTGTTTTTGCTGTATCTCTCATAGTTTTCGAGTAAAACGGACTTTTAAGTTTTCATTCAAAATAGCGGTTTTTGGTAGGAAATATAAGTAATCACAGATTTCGCTTGTTTTTGCTGTATCTGTTATAGTTTTCGAGAAAAACGGACTTTTATATTTTCACTCAAAATGTCAGTTTTTGTAAGAAAATATAAGTGATCACAGATTTCGCTTGTTTTTGCTGTATCTGTTATAGTTTTCGAGAAAAACGGACTTTTAAGTTTTCATTCAAAATATCGGTTTTTGGTAGGAAATATAAGTGATCACAGATTTCGTTTGTTTTTGCTATATCTCTCATAGTTTTCGAGAAAAACGGACTTTTATGTTTTCACACAAAATATCGGGTTTTGGTAGGAAATATAAGTGATCACAGATTTTGTTTGTTTTTGCTATATCTCTCATAGTTTTCGAGAAAAACGGACTTTTATGTTTTCACTTAAAATATCGGTTTTTGGTAGAAAATAGAAGTGATCACAGATTTCGTTTGTTTTTGCTGTATCTCCCATAGTTTTCGAGACAACGTACCTTTATGTTTGCACTCAAAATATCGGTTTTTGGTAGGAAATATAAGTGATCACAGATTTCGTTTGTTTTTGCTGTATCTCTCATAGTTTTCGAGAAAAACGGACTTTTAAGTTTTCATTCAAAATATCGGTTTTTGGTAGGAAATTTAAGTGATCACAGATTCGGCTTGTTTTTGCTGTATCTCTCATAGTTTTCGAGTAAAACGGACTTTTAAGTTTTCATTCAAAATATCTGTTTTTGGTAGTAAATATAAGTGATCACAGATTTCGCTTGTTTTTGCTGTATCTCTTATAATTTTAGAGAAAAACGGACTTTTATATTTTCACTCAAAATATCAGTTTTTGTTAGAAAATATAAGTGATCACAGATTTCGCTTGTTTTTTCTGTATCTCTTATAGTTTTCGAGAAAAACGGACTTTTATGTTTTCACTCAAAATATCGTTTTTTTTAGGAAATATAAGATCACAGATTTCGTTTGTTTTTGCTATATCTCTCATAGTTTTCGAGAAAAACGGACTTTTATGTTTTCACTCAAAGTATCAGTTTTTGTTAGAAAATATAAGTGATCACAGATTTCGCTTGTTTTTGCTGTATCTCTTTTAGTTTTCGAGAAAAGCGGACTTGTATGTTTTCACTCAAAAAATCGGTTTTTGGTAGGAAATATAAGTGATCACAGATTCCGCTTGTTTTTGCTGTATCTCTCATAGTTTTCGAGTAAAACGGACTTTTAAGTTTTCATTCAAAATATCGGTTTTTGGTAGGAAATATAAGTGATAACAGATTTCTCTTGTTTTTGCTGTATCTGTTATAGTTTTCGAGAAAAACGGACTTTTATGTTTTCACACAAAATGATCACAGACTTCGCTTGTTTTTGCTGTATCTCTCATAGTTTTCGAGAAAAACGGACCTTTATGTTAGCACTCAAAGTACCGGTTTTTGGTAGGAAATATAAGTGATCACAGATTCCGCTTGTTTTTGCTGTATCTGTTATAGTTTTCGAGAAAAACGGACTTTTATGTTTTCACTCAAAATATCGGTTTTGGTAAGAAATATAAGTGATTACAGATTTCGCTTGTTTTTGCTGTATCTCTTATAGTTTTCGAGAAAAACGGACTTTTAAGTTTTCACTCAAAATATCGGGTTTTGGTAGGAAATGTAAGTGATCACAGATTTCGTTTGTTTTTGCTATATCTCTCATAGTTTTCGAGAAAAACGGACTTATATGTTTTCAATAAAAATATCGGTTTTTGGTAGAAAATAGAAGTAATCACAGATTTCGTTTGTTTTTGCTGTATCTCTCATAGTTTTCGAGAATATCGGTTTTTGGTAGGAAATATAAGTGATCACAAATTTCGCTTGTTTTTGCTGTATCTCTCATAGTTTTCGAGAAAAACGGACTTTTAAGTTTTTATTAAAAATATCGGTTTTTGGTAGGAAATATAAGTGATCACAGATTTCGTTTGTTTTTGCTATGTCTCTCATAGTTTTCGAGAAAAACGGACTTTTAAGTTTTCACTCAAAATATCGGTTTTTGGTAGTAAATATAAGTGATCACAGATTTCGCTTGTTTTTGCTGTATCTCTTATAGTTTTCGAGAAAAACGGACTTTTATATTTTCACTCAAAATATCAGTTTTTGTTAGAAAATATAAGTGATCACAGATTTCGCTTGTTTTTGCTATATCTGTCATAGTTTTCGAGAAAAACGGACTTTTATGTTTTCACTCAAAGTATCACTTTTTGTTAGAAAATATAAGTGATCACAGATTTCGCTTGTTTTTGCTGTATCTCTTTTAGTTTTCGAGAAAAGCGGACTTGTATGTTTTCACTCAAAATATCGGTTTTTCGTAGGAAATATAAGTGATCACAGATTCCGCTTGTTTTTGCTGTATCTCTCATAGTTTTCGAGTAAAACGGACTTTTAAGTTTTCATTCAAAATATCGGTTTTTGGTAGGAAATATAAGTGATCACAGTTTTCCCTTGTTTTTGCTGTATCTGTTATAGTTTTCGAGAAAAACGGACTTTTATGTTTTCACACAAAATGATTACAGACTTCGCTTGTTTTTGCTGTATCTCTTATAGTTTTCGAGAAAAACGGACTTTTATATTTTCACTCAAAATGTCAGTTTTTGTAAGAAAATATAAGTGATCACAGATTTCGCTTGTTTTTGCTGTATCTCTTATAGTTTTCGAGAAAAACGGACTTTTATGTTTTCACTCAAAAAATCGGTTTTTGGTAGGAAATATAAGTGATCACAGATTTCGTTTGTTTTTGCTATATCTCTCATAGTTTTTGAGAAAAACGGACTTTTAAGTTTTCATTCAAAATATCAGTTTTTGGTAGAAAATATAAGTGATCACAGATTCCGCTTGTTTTTGCTGTATCTCTCATAGTTTTTGAGAAAAACGGACCTTTATGTTTGCACTCAAAATATCGGTTTTGGTAAGAAATATAAGTGATTACAGATTTCGCTTGTTTTTGCTGTATCTCTTATAGTTTTCGAGAAAAACGGACTTTTAAGTTTTCACTC
>NC_060953.1:43481234-43487860 GCF_022045245.1 Lucilia cuprina | reverse complement strand
TCCGTTTTCCTCGAAAACTATAAGAGATACAGCAAAAACAAGCGAAATCTGTGATCACTTATATTTTCTAACAAAAACTGATATTTTGAGTGAAAATATAAAAGTCCGCTTTTCTTGAAAACTATAAGAGATACAGCAAAAACAAGCGAAATCTGTGATCACTTATATTTCCTACCAAAAACCGATATTTTGAATGAAAACTTAAAAGTCCGTTTTGCTCGAAAACTATGACAGATACAGCAAAAACAAGCGGAATATGTGATCACTTATATCTCCTACCAAAAACTGATATTTTGAGTGAAAACTTAAAAGTCCGTTTTTCTCGAAAACTATAAGAGATACAGCAAAAACAAACGAAATCTGTGATCACTTATATTTCCTACCAAAAACCGATTTTTTGAGTAAAAACATAAAAGTCCGTTTTTCTCGAAAACTATAAGAGATACAGCAAAAACAAGCGAAATCTGTGATCAGTTATATTTTCTTACAAAAACTGACATTTTGAGTGAAAATATAAAAGTCCGCTTTTCTCGAAAACTATAAGAGATACAGCAAAAACAAGCGAAGTCTGTAATCATTTTGTGTGAAAACATAAAAGTCCGTTTTCCTCGAAAACTATAAGAGATACAGCAAAAACAAGCGAAATCTGTGATCACTTATATTTTCTAACAAAAACTGATATTTTGAGTGAAAATATAAAAGTCCGTTTTACTCGAAAACTATGAGAGATACAGCAAAAACAAGCCGAATCTGTGATCACTTATATTTCCTACCAAAAACCGATATTTTGAGTGAAAACTTAAAAGTCCGTTTTTCTCGAAAACTATGAGAGACATAGCAAAAACAAACGAAATCTGTGATCACTTATATTTCCTACCAAAAACCGATATTTTTAATGAAAACTTAAAAGTCCGTTTTTCTCGAAAACTATGAGAGATACAGCAAAAACAAGCGAAATTTGTGATCACTTATATTTCCTACCAAAAACCGATATTTTGAGTGCAAACATAAAGGTACGTTTTCTCGAAAACTATGAGAGATACAGCAAAAACAAACGAAATCTGTGATTACTTCTATTTTCTACCAAAAACCGATATTTTTATTGAAAACATAAAAGTCCGCTTTTCTCGAAAACTATGAGAGATATAGCAAAAACAAACAAAATCTGTGATCACTTATATTTCCTATCAAAACCCGATATTTTGAGTGCAAACATAAAGGTCCGTTCTCTCGAAAACTATGAGAGATACAGCAAAAACAAACGAAATCTGTAATCACTTCTATTTTCTACCAAAAACCGATATTTTAAGTGAAAACATAAAAGTCCGTTTTTCTCGAAAACTATGAGAGATATAGCAAAACGAACGAAATCTGTGATCACTTATATTTCCTAAAAAAACCGATATTTTGAGTGAAAACATAAAAGTCCGTTTTTCTCGAAAACTATAAAGGATACAGCAAAAACAAGCGAAATCTGTGATCACTTATATTTTCTAACAAAAACTGATATTTTGAGTGAAAATATAAAAGTCCGTTTTTCTCGAAAACTATAAGAGATACAGCAAAAACAAGCGAAGTCTGTGATCATTTTGTGTGAAAACATAAAAGTACGTTTTTCTCGAAAACTATAACAGATACAGCAAAAACAAGCGAAATCTGTGATCACTTATATTTCCTACCAAAAACCGATATTTTGAATGAAAACTTAAAAGTCCGTTTTACTCGAAAACTATGAGAGATACAGCAAAAACAAGCGGAATCTGTGATCACTTATATTTCCTACCAAAACCCGATATTTTGAGTGAAAACTTAAAAGTCCGTTTTTCTCGAAAACTATGAGAGATACAGCAAAAATAAGCGGAATCTGTGATCACTTATATTTCCTACCAAAAACCGATATTTTGAATGAAAACTTAAAAGTCCGTCTTACTCGAAAACTATGAGAGATACAGCAAAAACAAGCCGAATCTGTGATCACTTATATTTCCTACCAAAAACCGATATTTTGAGTGAAAACTTAAAAGTCCGTTTTTCTCGAAAACTATGAGAGATATAGCAAAAACAAACGAAATCTGTGATCACTTATATTTCCTACCAAAAACCGATATTTTGAATGAAAACTTAAAAGTCCGTTTTTCTCGAAAACTATGAGAGATACAGCAAAAACAAGCGAAATTTGTGTTCACTTATATTTCCTACCAAAAACCAATATTTTGAGTGCAAACATAAAAGTCCGTTTTTCTTGAAAACTATAAGAGATACAGCAAAAACAAGCGAAATCTGTGATCTTTTATATTTCTTACCAAAAACCGATATTTTGAGTGAAAACATAAAAGTCCGTTTTTTCGAAAACTATAAGAGATACAGCAAAAACAAACGAAATCTGTGATCACTTATATTTCCTACCAAAAACCGATATTTGGAGTGAAAACATAAAAGTCCGTTTTTCTCGAAAACTAAAAAAGATACAGCAAAAACAAGCGAAATCTGTGATCACTTCTATTTTCTACCAAAAACCGATATTTTGAGTGCAAACATAAAGGTACGTTTTCTCGAAAACTATGAGAGATACAGCAAAAACAAACGAAATCTGTGATCACTTCTATTTTCTCCCAAAAACCGATATTTCAAGTGAAAACATGAAAGTCCGTTTTTCTCGAAAACTATGAGAGATATAGCAAAAACAAACGAAATCTGTGATCACTTATATTTCCTACCAAAAACCGATATTTTGTGTGAAAACATAAAAGTCCGTTTTTCTCGAAAACTATAAGATATACAGAAAAACAAGCGAAATCACTTATATTTCCTACCAAAAACCTATATTTTGAGTGAAAACATAAAAGTCCGTTTTCTCAAAAACTATAATTGATACAGCAAAAACCAACGAAATCTGTGATCACTTTCATTTCCTGACAAAAACCGATATTTTGAGTGAAAACATAAAAGTCCGTTTTTCTCGAAAACTATAACAGATACAGCAAAAACAAACGAAATCTGTGATCATGCCAAATCAGTGATCACTTATATTTCCAACCAAAAACCGATATTTTGAGTGAAAACATAAAAGTCCGTTTTACTCGAAAACTATAAGAGATACAGTAAAAACAAACGAAATCTGTGGTCACTTTCATTTCCTGACAAAAACCGAAATTTGAGTGAAAACATAAAAGTCCGCTTTGTCTCGAAAACTATAAGTGATACAGCAAAAACCAACGAAATCTGTGATCACTTTCATTTCCTGACAAAAACCGATATTTTGAGTGAAAACATAAGAGAAACAGCAACAACAAGCGAAATTTGTGATCACTTATATTTCTTATCAAAAACCGATATTTTGAGTGAAAACATAAAAGTCCGTTTTTCTGGAAAACTATAAGAGATACAGCAAAAACAAGCCAAATCAGTGTGATCACTTATATATCTTACCAAAACCCGATATTTTGAGTGAAAACATAAAAGTCCGTTTTTTCGAAAACTATTAGAGATACAGCAAAAACAAACGAAATCTGTGATCACTTATATTTCCTACCAAAAACCGATATTTTGAGTGAAAACATAAAAGTCCGTTTTTCTGGAAAACTATAAGAGATACAGGAAAAACAAGCCAAATCAGTGATCACTTATATTTCCAACCAAAAACCGATATTTTGAGTGAAAATAAAAAAGTCCGTTTTTCTCGAAAACTATAAGAGATACAGCAAAAACAAGCGAAATCTGTGATCACTTATATTTTCTAACAAAAACTGATATTTTGAGTGAAAATATAAAAGTCCGTTTTTCTCGAAAACTATAAGAGATACAGCAAAAACAAACGAAATCTGTGATCACTTATATTTCCTACGAAAAACTGATATTTTGAGTGAAAACTTAAAAGTCCGTTTTTCTCGAAAACTATAAGAGATACAGCAAAAACAAACGAAATCTGTGATCACTTATATTTCTTACCAAAAACCGATATTTGAAGTGAAACATAAAAGTCGTTTTTCTCGAAAACTATAAGATATACAGAAAAAACAAACGAAATCTGTGTACTGACCGCAACTTAAATTAACAATTACACATTTTTTGTAATTTTCGATTTCTAGGAATCTGTTATGTTTTACATCTTTTGTCTACCCTTATAGGAAATGCGTAGCATTTCTTAGTTTTTTTTTCCAGAGAAAGGCCTAAACAGTTCGCCATACTCTAAAGTTTTTTGGATGTTTTTAACTGAAATTTTATATGTTTTGCTTTAGAAAGAAAACAAAGTAGAAATATTTATTTGTTTTGTCTTTTGCTCATTATTTGTTTAACCATAGTGCGCAGTATAATCATTTATTCCTAAGGGTTAAAGGGTTTTTTTTGTTAAGATGTTTTTGATGAATTTTCACTGTTGTCTTTAAATGATATAATGATGATTTTGTTTACATGATTGTGTAAGGGTTATTTTGCTAAATTTCTGGGAACTTATAAAAGAGAATAGACATAGTTAAAAAGTTTTTAAATTGATGCCCTCCTCAAAAAAAAAAACCCACAAAGAAAATAATTGTTTAGCTAGATGAAATTCCAGGGAACTTTTTTTTGCAACAACTAAAGGCCTTATAACTGTTGATATTTCAGTTAACTCCTAATAAACTATTAATAAGTAATGTAAATGATATGTAGTACTCTTTAACTGCTTATTAAATCTAATCTAAAAGGTTGCTTTCTATTCAATATTATTTTAATAAGAATTATTTTGTTTTAAATTTTTTTTTATTTATTTTCTTTAACAAATAGATTCGTTCATTGTCATTTCATGTCTGATGCTACATAAATTTTGCTTGACAAATGTTAAGAAAAGAAAAAAAAAGAAAGGAATAATCATCCAAAACAAAACTCCAGTGAAAACAAACAAAGTTTTAACAAATATTTGCTACAAGAAAAATTCATTGAACTTAAAAATTATAAATCGTTTTGTTATTGTCTAGTAAATAGTCTACATGTGTTACGATATCTGTATTTGAATTGCATCTTTTCAATTTGAAAAAAAGGCATACAAATACAATTATTTAACAATTACAATAAATTTCCAAAGTCTGGTATGAAAACGTATTTACAAATATATTTTGTTGCAAGTACAATTGTTTTTATTTTCTTATTTAATTACACCCGATGTTTCGTATTGCACTGTGGGTTGAATTTTTCAGATAAATGGAAATTCTGAAACAGAAGTGAACGTATACGGACCCCTGACTACGCCCCCTAAAGCATTAACTAAATTAAAATAAATGTCGTATCAATGATCGTCTGAGAGTAATTATCGGCCTGATGACTGATGTTAAGAGGATTTTAATTTAATACTCTTCGAAAGGTTATCAATGCATCATATAAGAATCAGGCTATTCGGGAATATTTCAAACGAACGAGCGAATGTAATTGCTGTACAGTAAAGAAAACTCAATGATATTGAACTCACGTATGCTAAACCGTACGACGCAACAAGGGCTGAATCAAAAGCTTCGGCGAGATAATCCCATACACACGTTTGGAATAATAAATCAGTGAGTAGAACCACAAAGATCTTATGTTTACCCTATCGCGAAAAGAATAAGCAAGTATGAGGTAAGGTCAGTAATAAGTGTTTTGAGGGTATAATGCAGAACGAGCGAATTCAGACATTTTAACGCAATGAAGGTTATCGCAATGACAATGATTTCCATTTATAGTGTTCAAATTGTATTCCGGACATGGGAAATTGTTTTTAATTATCTCTGGGCCCAAATTCGTTTAGTATTCTATATCCTTGCTTTTTGATTAAACTTTCTATCTATTGAATCGATTAAATCTAAAGCCAAAATTGCTATTTTATTCTTGAATCTTGCTTTCCTTAACTTCGAACCCACTGTGCTTCTGCATAAATATAAAAACATGCAGTTGTAAGTTTTTTTCAATTCAATAACATTGAAAATATAACACACTTATAATATAAAGTCCATTACACCAAAAATAAAATATCACAACGCAATTTAAGGAGATTTACATAAAAACCCCAAACTTTAATACCTAAGCAAATTTTCTAGCACCAAAAAAAAGGTAAGGTAAATAAACATTGAACTTGATAAATTGTATTTGTTAACTAACACGTTATTTTTTAATATAAACAAAAAACTTTAAAAAGGTGTTTTCTTTATGAACGCCTTTTTTCAATGATTGGTCTTGCACCAATTCCAATTAAAGTAATTTAACAAAATCTTATTTTTTTTTTTTGCATAAAACATAGTCATATATTTAGTTTTGTTTGACTTAATTAGAGAAATGATTGCAGGACTTTGTACATACATACATACATATGTGCGTGTGTATGTATATGAGTTTGTACGTAAGTGCCTTGAATAACAGATTCTTTTCATTTAATATCATAATAAAACATGTTCAATTTTCTTGTCTGCTGTTATATCCTTGACATACACAGCATTCGATTTTAAATGGATTTTTATGGGTGCGTGTGTGTGTGGAATTGTTGTTGATATATAAAGGTTAAACTATACCCTGCAGTACTAGAACTGAACTAGAACTGAATTAGAACTGAACTAGAACTGAACTAGAACTGAACTAGAACTGAACTAGAACTGAAC
The DNA here is from genome assembly GCF_022045245.1 of Lucilia cuprina. NCBI lineage: Eukaryota > Metazoa > Arthropoda > Insecta > Diptera > Calliphoridae > Lucilia > Lucilia cuprina. Next base: position 43,481,261 of record NC_060953.1, on the reverse strand, counting down.
TAGAACTGAACTAGAACTGAACTAGAA
>NC_060953.1:43475667-43481134 GCF_022045245.1 Lucilia cuprina | reverse complement strand
GTATCTGTCATAGTTTTCGAGCAAAACGGACTTTTAAGTTTTCATTCAAAATATCGGTTTTTGGTAGGAAATATAAGTGATCACAGATTTCGCTTGTTTTTGCTGTATAACAAAAAAACGGACTTTTATATTTTCACTCAAAATATCAGTTTTTGGTAGAAAATAGAAGTGATCACAGATTTCGTTTGTTTTTGCTGTATCTCTCATAGTTTTCGAGAAAACGTACCTTTATGTTTGCACTCAAAATATCGGTTTTTGGTAGGACATATAAGTGATCACAAATTTCGCTTGTTTTTGCTGTATCTCTCATAGTTTTCGAGAAAAACGGACTTTTAAGTTTTCATTCAAAATAACGGTTTTTGGTAGGAAATATAAGTGATCACAGATTTCGTTTGTTTTTGCTATATCTCTCATAGTTTTCGAGAAAAACGGACTTTTAAGTTTTCACTCAAAATATCGGTTTTTGGTAGGAAATATAAGTGATCACAGATTTCGCTTGTTTTTGCTGTATCTCTCATAGTTTTCGAGTAAAACGGACTTTTAAGTTTTCATTCAAAATATCGGTTTTTGGTAGGAAATATAAGTGATCACAGATTTCGCTTGTTTTTGCTGTATCTCTTATAGTTTTCGAGAAAAACGGACTTTTATATTTTCACTCAAAATATCAGTTTTTGTTAGAAAATATAAGTGATCACAGATTTCGCTTGTTTTTGCTGTATCTGTTATAGTTTTCGAGAAAAACGGACTTTTATGTTTTCACACAAAATGATCACAGACCTCTCTTGTTTTTGCTGTATCTCTTATAGTTTTCGAGTAAAACGGACTTTTATGTTTTCACTCAAATAATCGGTTGTTTGTGGGAAATATAAGTGATCACAGATTTCGCTTGTTTTTGCTGTATCTCTTATAGTTTACGAGAAAAACGGTCTTTTATGTTTTCACTCAAAATATCGGTTGTTGGTAGGAATCACAGATTTCGCTTGTTTTTGCTGTATAATTTTCGATAAAAATGGACTTTTAAGTTTTCACTCAAAATATCGGTTACCGGTTGGAAATATAAGTAATCACAGATTTCACTTGTTTTTGCTGTATCACTCGCAATATCGGTTTTTGGTTGGAAATTAAAGTGATCACAGATTTCGTTTTTTTTTTTGCTGTATCTCTTATAGTTTTCGAGTAAAATGAACCTCTCACTCAAAAGAACTTTAAATAAGTACATATGTAGCTTTCAATCTCATAGTGCTCTTGTTGTTTCGATAAAATTGCTGCAGAACCATTCTATATCGTCTACGCCTAACTGTACGATCGAAATTAGTTATGGAGCTAGTTGATTCAAATATTCTATATTTCTGTGTTGCAAAATGTAATTAAAATCATAAATATAATGACATTTTTGTCAGTATAAATGCTATTCAACAATTAAAGTGAAGACACATTTATTTATTTTTAAATTAAATAGTAATTTAAACTATTAATAAATTTAAATTAGTCCTTTTGTTTTAACTTCCATTCATGTTGTTACCGAGTTGTGATTGTATAGTATGTAAACTAAATAAAAAACAAATGTATAGATGAAAACATATACATACATATGTAAATAATGTGGTTGTTCATGTACAAATGTATACATCTGTTAGGGGAAGTGAGTGACACGTGGCTATTAAATGAATGTTATTCATTCATTCATAAAATATTCATGTATTTTAATAATAAATAATATTGTTATATATTTATAAAATATACACATATTATTCAATATTTTATTATAGGTTATTATTAGGTAAGTTTTGAGGATGAAAAGACATAATATGATTATGTTGACCTTCTCTTTTAATAAATCAAATCTAGATTTAAGTATTAAGTGAACTACTTGTGGTATAAGTAATATTTATTCCAACGTTACTCGTATCACACACTGAAAGTTATAATTATGTTTAATTTTTAACATTGACAAACAAAAGATAAATGTCATAAACACCTAATATATAAATTTCAGTTTATTAACCCTTTAACCAACTATTTGTTTTAAACTTACCAACATTACTAAATCTATGACATAAAATCTATTAAAAGCCGAGTACAGGTTATGGGTGCTTGCACTAAAATCTGCAATATAAACAAAAGAGTTCAAGCTTTCCGGGCTATATTAATAATTTAGTGCCATTGTCTTAGACAAACACTGAGAAGGATTATAGTTTTCCTGTTATTTGTCATTATTTCTAAGTGGTTGTACATAAGGTTATGCTTTATTTTTAAATAAAAATACTTTACATGAAAGTATAAAGGTTAGTGACTGTACACTAATGACGTCATAAACGTCGCAGATATTTTGGTTGTTACTGTTGTTCATTATCACCAATAGATAATCAATTTCTTTCAGATACATACATCATCATTATAATCGCTCTGCAGACCAATTTTCTTGTGTAGGTTGCTTGAATGACAGTTGCATCTGACGGCAAAATGTTCAACATGCTATTAAATGTTTTACAATATTTTGGGGCAATGAACGAAAAAATTTATTTAAGCAGTCAAAAGTAATTTGAATACAATTAGAATTAAAAGTAAATTAATATTAATTGCATTATACATTTTTGTAATCCCTCATACTCAAAATTTAGGAAATATAATACGCTTGATGCAAATTACTCATACCAGTCTTTGTTCACTTTTTGATTAAATTATGGTAAATAGAAATGATAAATAGCCAGATTTGAAAAATTAAAAATAGGATTTTTAGTAAATGGACGAATTTTTAGAGAAAGTTGAAAAATCAAGAACTGAACCAGAACTAAACTAGAACTGAACTAGAACTGAACTAAAACTGAACTAGAATTGAACTAGAACTGAACTAGAACTGAACTAGAACTGAACTAGAACTGAACTAGAACTGAACTAGAACTGAACTAGAACTGAACTAGAACTGAACTAGAACTGAACTAGAACTGAACTAGAACTGAACTAGAACTGAACTAGAACTGATATAGAACTGAACTAGAACTGAACTAGAATTGAACTAAAACTAAACTAGAATTGCACTAAAACTGAAGTAGAACTGAACTAGAACTGAACTAGAACTGAACTAGAACTGAACTAGAACTGAACTAGAACTGAACTAGAACTGAACTAGAATTGAACTAAAACTGAACTAGAACTGAACTAGAACTGAACTAGAACTGAACTAAAACTGAACTAAAACTGATTTAAAACTGAAGTAGAACATTGTCCCCCAAATTACTCCGCATAGTTTAAAACAATGCCAATATGTTCTAACACATAAACATATTTACTTATGTAAGTTGAAGTTCAATTCTCAAAAAGTGCTTCTTGGGTAAGAATAAAACAATCTAATTGTTTTTTTAACTCCTACTCCCAAAATACAAATACTAAAAAGCAATTATATTGTCAACTACAAAATCTTGTATATTGTTGTCTATTATTACAAAATGATTTCTTGTCCATTGCCTTTAAATGTAATTAATGCTTCCTTTCTACACATTCTTACAAGCATTTAATTGCATTGTAGAAAATGCAATTAATTGAAAGTACAAATATTTGTCAATTGAAATTAATACAACTTGATACAGGACAATGACTTCGTTCTGTTAAGAAGCAGGGAAATGCGAAGAGATTTTATTTGTTTTAAAAATTGTTTTTTTTTTTTCATTTCTTTTGTTTTGTCAACAATTATAAGCAACGGAAGTAAACACATTATTTCGTATTTAAAAAAAAACTCAATACATTTAACTATATAAGTAAGCGATGTGTATTAGACAAATATATTGGTGTGAAAATAGACTTATACGAATCTGAATTACCCTTTTACGATAAACACAAACACCATCATAAGAATATTTCAAATTGATCAATTGTGGAAGCTTTTAATGATAAAAGTTAATATTTGTTGTAAATATATTAGCCTGTTTTCTAATCACAATAAACAAACTGTAAACTGTTGCAAACTGTTTAAAAAACCTAAATGTAAATTTTCTTACTCATAGCGGTTAAATTTGAACAGAATTGTAAATTGTGCAGTATTTGTATGTATGCATCTACAACACAATATACACATGTATGTATTTAAGAAGGGTAATTTTAGGGATTTAATATATGGTACTTTCCGAAATAGGTACGAAAATAATGTATTTAAAATTTGAATAAAAATAAGTTAGTAAAAACATGAAAAATCAGTCATGTAAAAATTAAATTAAAATTTATTTTAAGAAATATTCATGTACAAGGTTAATTTGTCTACATACTATTTTTAATTTAGTTTGTAACACATACACATCTTGGTTCCTTCTAAAAGCGGCCCATCTGTAATCGACAATTTTTCAGTTCTTTTAGAAAATAAGAAAAAGATTGTATATCGAGGGAATATATTCAATAGTCTCCATGTAAAATAACACAAGTTTTCAGGAGAGCAAAATTTGAGATTTTTGAGTTTTTTCTTTTACAATATATTTTTACGACCATATTCTAAATCGTTATATAAAAAGAATTTTAAATTTTGCATTATTTGCAAAATAAATCACAAATTTATATCAGATGGAGCTTTTTTTCCTACGAAATTTTTTTTAAACCTTCAGATAGAGAGTTTTTCATAGAAATATAAATTTTTTAGTTGATTTAATATCAACAAATACAGTGTTGTTCGAAACCAAAGCAACTTTGTTTGGCATTGTGTACAAAGTGCTATATTTTCTATTTTAACTGATTTTTTCAAAATTATATAATTGATAATAATATTATGTGTCTGCATTATAATAACAACAAAAGTTTAATTCCATTTGGCTGTGAATTGCAAGAAAATTATAACTGAATTAACTCCATAAATAGCTGTTCGAAACTTAAGCAACTTTTTGATCTTCTTATGAAAATCTTTGGTCCTTTTGAGTTCAAAACACCTTTATGAAATAGATGCAGTTCGTAATGAATCCCAAGCAGATTCTAAGCCATTCGCAAGTTGCAATGTTTTCTAAAACTGCGAGTTTCGACCCAGCGCTTCAGAATGCCGAACAGCATCTCTAAGGGACTTGAAAACTATCCAATTTTATTTGTATTTTAACATCAGGACTTACTCCGCTCACTTAAAATCTTGCCCACAACTTTAATTGTTTATGTCACTGGTGCAGGAATGTTTTCTGGATATTAAAATCTTATTTTTATGAAAATGATAGATAGAGACTATTGAATAGTCTCTATCTTAATCATTAAAAAGCATGGTTTGGTATTGAAAATTAGAAAGATCGGTCCTTGATTTATCCCACGGAATACAATCGTAAATAAATACATCAGTTTCTAGAACTTAACTATAAAAGAACTTGAACTGAACTAAAACTAGAACTGAACTAGAACTGAACTGAACTAGAATTGAACTAGAACTGAACTAGAACTGAACTAGAACTGAACTAGAACTGGACTAGAACTGAACTAGAACTGAACTAGAACTGAACTAGAACTGAAC
>NC_060953.1:43469539-43475567 GCF_022045245.1 Lucilia cuprina | reverse complement strand
TCTATAGTCTAGTCTATAGTCTAGTCTATAGTCTAGTCTATAGTCTAGTCTATAGTCTAGTCTATAGTCTAGTCTATAGTCTAGTCTAGTCTATAGTCTAGTCTATAGACTAGACTAGGGAATGGTCTATAGACTATACTGTATACTAAACCATAGACTAGGCTATAGACTAAATTATAATTTAGGCTATAAACTAGACTATTACCTTTCTATTTAAGTTTTTGCTGGGTGTGTTTACCTGTTACCTGTTAGCAAAAATCCTAATAATATAAAAGCTTTTTATATCTTTTCCTGGTATTGTGTTTCGATAGAAAAACTAAGAAAAAGGATTAATTTTGTTTTTAGCTCCTTTAACGGAAGTCAAACACAGTAGTAATAATTATAACTTATCACATTACATGGTCATTAAATAAATTCGAAAAATTGCCGAGAATTTTAAGAATTAACTATGTGTTTGTTTTTTAAAGGTATTTGTATTAATACTTAAAATTTTTCTCTTATTTTAGAAAAAATAAATAACAAATCGTAGTTATTAAGAAATAACTATACTACATGACCGCCTGCTGTTTCAAACTAAAGCAGGGTAGTTATTGTGAACAAGTATTTTCGTTATAAAATGAAAATAATCTAGTACTTATCTATATACTACAAATTCAAATTCCATAGAATTTGATAAGTAATTGGACAAATCTTAGCAATATATGTATTAAAATTTATGTAATAATTTTTGGGTAATTTCCTCAGTTTATAAATAGGTTATTTATATAATATCTTTTATAAATTTTCTTTGGGAAATATTGTAGTCCTTTTTTTTGAAATTAAATATATTTAACTGACAAATATCTTTTCTCTGTGAGGCCATGCATAATTTAAAACTTTAACTCGAAAACTGACTCCTTTTTTTTGGTAAATCATAAGTTTTCTATAAAAATACCTAAATTTTTATTTAATTAAAAATTTTTATATTTAAGAATTTTGAACAGTCTTTTTTGCTAATAAATCCTGTGAATATATTTATTTTTTTTAATTTGTTGCTTTTATTGTATAAATAATTTCGTTTTAATATAAAAAGTAATAAATTTAAGCTTTTTTTATAAGAAAAAAATTTATGTGCAAAATTTTAATTTGTTATTAAAATTATTATTTTAAAAATTTAAACTTCATGTTATTAAACTAGATGATGTTGAGAGTGATGAAGTAATGGAGTTTTTTAACGATTTTTAACATTTCCAATTGTATGTAATTTAGAAAGTATTTCAAATTATATTTCAAAATTTGTCTATAATTTTTTAATGACATTTCAAAGCCCTTTTAATCTTAGAACAGAAATTGCTATTGAAATCCCGTCAATTTCTAAATGTAAATTCACAATTTCTATTTAAATTTTTAGCTATTTTCTAAATTGTATGTCCAGGAATCGTGTTAATGTTATAACATTTTAGCAAAAACACGCTAATGACTAGGCACTTACTTTTCAATTCATTACTTTTAGGTACTCTTGTAATGACTTAGATATTATCAGTTACGTAAGTAGTATCTAGTTTTGAATTTTGAAGTTTTATTTTCACATTTTTAATAAGAGATATTTTAAACTCCCTATTATAAAGTACTTATTTAACTATCAATTTGTAAGCGACCGTGGTAAGTACTTCCTTCCAATGTCGTTACCATGTTAAAATGATTTCTTGCTTTCAATGTCATTAACGTGTTAAAGAAATTTGTTAAAATAATAATGAATAAGTAGGGGAGTCGGATTGTTTAGCTTTTAAACCAGAAATGCTCAAATATTTATTATGGATTTTGACAGCCAGAGTATATCAAAGTTTATATATAAAAAAACTATCAACAGTTCTCCAACATTAATTCGGTTTTCTCAAAATTTTGTTCTTGTATTTCTGTGTGTATTTTAAAAACGTCGCGCATAGACCTTGCTTCGACAAGTGCTGATCAGCAACTGATTTGATTTTGTTTTTCATGTTGAGAGCAAACCAATTAATATTGCTCATTATAAAAAGAAGAAGAATTAAACCCATAGTGTATGTGTATCAACTTAGCGTCAGCAGAATTTTCTTACCCTATCACGCGTGCTATGTAATGGCAATATTGAGCTCCGCTGTTTTAAACTCATTACTTTTCAATGTAATTTTTTTTTTTTTGAAAAAAATTGGAAAAACCTTCAAAAAATATTTTGTTATTCTTTTAATAGAGATCACTAAATATAGACCCATTAGATTATAAGATGATCTAGCCATCTCCGTCTATTGATAGAGTCCGAATGAAAAGAGCTTAAAATACTTTTTATTGACATGATAGACCCTACCCTCCATATAAGGTCTTCTTCGGGAATTTAATTTAACGGCCTTTAGCAATAAAATTTAATATAAACAAGTTTTATATAAACCAAAAACACTCTACTAAGTTTTATGAGAATCGGTTCTCAGTTCTATCAAATTGTAAAATGATCGGTCTTTAATTAAAAATTAAATCGATCCACAATTGTTTATTAAAATTTGTAAGTATTTGATTTTTAATTATCCCAATCCCTCATTGAGACCCCTATTTCTAAAATCATTATGATATTAATATAAGTCTAATGATGTCTATATATAGGGCTTTGACTTTGTTTTGAATAGAGAACGTATGCTACGCCAAATCAGAACAAATACATCTATGTCTCTATTGGGCCTATCGTGCACTTCCTCATCAGTATCAGGAAATCAAACCCTCTACTTCTGACCTGATAGACTGGAACACTGACTTCTTGAGACCCCTATTCCTAAAATCATCATGATATTAATATTAGTCTAATGATGTCTATATATAGGGCTTTGACTTTGTTTTAAATATAGAACGTATGTTACGTCAAATTAGAAAAAATACATCTATGTCTCTATTGGGCCTATCGTGCACTTCCTCATCAGTGTCAGGAAATTGAACCCTCTACTTCTGGCCTGATAGACTGGAACACTAACTTCTAGCCTACCATATTAACATATACGGACATGGCTTTCTCAACTAAGAAATTGAGAATTTGTAACTGTTAATAATCTTGATCTTTAAAATAATTAAAATAGAAATTTTCTAGAATTTACCCAGTGGTATTTGAGGATGATTTTTGAATACATTTGGAAATGGTGTTGAGTTTAAAAATGGAATAAGATGAACAAAATTAGGATTTTTTTATAATTTTGTAATGTTTTCAATATCACAGTTTAATAAATGAGTAAATTAATGAGTTTTTTCTTTTCTGGCACAGAAACCGAAAACAAACTTGTCCACATACCATTTATTTTCTGTTTTAAGATATAAATTATTTAAATTAAACAGGGCATTAGTTGCCGGCAGTTAAAATCCAAAAGTTCAAATTCAAATTAAAATTATGGTTATTTTTTAATTTCAATTACATATTTTTCCCTCAAAGGAATGATATCATAAAATTTCTTTAAAGGATGCATTTTATTATAAATGAAAGGTTCTCGGAATATTCGAGAACAAAAATAGAAAGTAAATAGAATGAAATGATCACCATAGAAGAATTAATTTAAAATCGCTTAATAACAGCTAATAAACAATTCATCATAACTAAGTGGACTATTTATTTTCGGTTTCTAAAAAAAATGATGTTTTATTTTTAGTTTTACTTGTATGAAACACATTTGCGATTAATGATTGTGAATCATCTAAATAAGACTGCAAAGAAATTATATATTAAAACTATATAGTGTCCTGTTTTATAGACACACGCACATTTATTTAATAAAATAAATGAGAACAAATTTCTAATCACATACAAACTAAAATGTTATGGCAACAAAAAAAGAAAAAAAAAGAAAAATTAAATATTTTTTTTCTTTAATGTTTCTATCTACAATTGCATATGTATGTGTATTATTAAATACAGTGTTATGTACGATATAAGAGTATGATATCATATGTGTATCTATTGTAAGTATAAATATGTATGCATGTATGTATGAACTTTAAACTTTCAATTACTTAAGTATGTATGTGTGTATGTATGTATGTATATTGCACTATAACTGCTGTTTTACTGTCAGTCCCATCCTTGAAATTATAGCTGCTGCTACTATATATTTAAAAATTTTATCTAACAAATTTAACGTCTGGCATACTGACAACATACCGAATTACGTGGTACCCTCTGGGTTGGTAGACCCGAAATGCCCTTTAGATATGTATATGAGACTGGCTGACGTAGTATACGTTGTGGCGGTGGTTTTGTTTTGGTTTTTAAAGAAGACGACGACGACAATGATGATGATGAGGATGATGCTTTACCCGCTATCGAGGCTGAACAGGATGAAGCTGAACACGAAGAAGTTTTCTTAAGACATGATGTTGTCACTGCTAAGGAAGATGTTTGTGATTTCTTATTGAGTTCTAGGTTAGAGGAAGATTTCAAAGCAGATTTAATGGGTGTGCCATTGTTGGTGGATGCCGTAGACGATGACGTGGGTAAAGTGGGTGGGGGTGTAACACCACTGCAGGAAAGGGAACGTGATGATAGAGAGAATGCCTCAAAGGCTCGCCTTAAAGAGGTGGTGGAACGTCGATGAAGGCGCGAAAAACTAGAACGTGCAAATGATTTACGCTCTTTATTGTAAGCATTAGGCTGTTTCAAAGCTTCATCAGAATTTTCATTATTATCATCTACAACATTTTCATCTGCATTATTGTCACCAGTCTCCCCATCATTGCTCGCAATAACTGAACTATTAACTTTTTGCTGTTGTCGTTGTTGTTGCAACTGCAATTGCTGCAGTTGTTCATCAATATCAACTGTACTACTAGTTTCACTCGAGGCACACGATACATACTCATTGGCTGCACAGGCCGAATGAGAAGAAGAGTTAAGCAATAGATTAGTATCTTTTTTATTGTTATCGCCTGTCGATGACAATGTTGATGCTACTGCCGATGAAGGTGGTGTATGCGATGAACACGAATCGGTCGATGAACTTTGATTGTCCTCCTCATTGCTGGCCGTATAAACTAGGTCATCATTTGACCTCAAACCAAAACGTCGACTCAGTTGACGAAAGAAGCCCATATTGCGTTCATAACGAGGTATTGGCGAATTGCCACTGCAATTGGGTGAAATACTGCGGCTGTGATGTATTGCGTCATCATTTAAGGTATCCAGGGGAGTATGGCCTTCTCGAACAACCGCTGCCACTGGCATATCGGCAAAATATACATGAGTTGTACTCATTGTTATCTAGAAATGTTTCTATTTTTTTCAAATTTTAATTGCTTTTATTTAAACTTCAGTACCTTTAATTTGTGTATATATTGTCTATTTATTTCTTTTTCTAGTTTCAATATTTATTTATGCATTTTATTGCATTTATACCGGTATCATTGTTTTGAATTGCTCTATTTACACTCACTCTCTCTTTAATGTCTGCAATTTGTTTGTGTTTATTTAATTTACCGTTACTTTTACTTTATTTCACTTCTATTTAATTTTGTTGTTTTCCTGTTCCGCTTATTTCTCAACCACCACTCACTTTGACTGTCCTTAGAGTACTGAAGGATTTTTCTGCAAGCGGCTTACTTTTATACCACTTGCTCTCTTTTCGCATCTTCGCTACATTCTCTCCATTTCTGCATACTATATCTATGTTTTTGTTTTGCACTAGTCTGCAAAGTTAATGTGTGAAGAAGTACTCTTTTCTGTACTTTTTTAGAAACATTAGTAAATGTACCGCTAACATAATTAAAAATACATGGCTTTAATTTTAAAACGGTTTGAAGGCTGAATATTTATAGGCTTCTAGGAACATAAATAGCAACATTTTGCAAAATCGATATTTATTTAATATAAATAACTAAAATAGTATGGTGTTAATATGTTGTTGTAAGAACCTTTATCAGTTCAGTTCTAGTGCAGTTTTTATTCAGTTCTAGTTCAGTTCTAGTTCAGTTCTAATTTAGTTCTAATTTAGTTCTAGTTCAGTTCTAGTTCAGTTCTAGTTCAGTTCTAGTTCAGTTCTAGTTCAGTTCT
>NC_060953.1:43467244-43469439 GCF_022045245.1 Lucilia cuprina | reverse complement strand
AGATAGATAGATAGATAGATGGTTAGATAGATAGATAGATAGATAGATAGATAGATAGATAGATAGATAGATAGATAGATAGATAGATAGATAGATAGATAGATAGATGGACAGATTAGTTCTTAGTTAGTTAAATTAGATAGTTAGTAAGAAAGACATCTTTGCCTCCCAACTCCCAATGTGTGTAGCAAAGGATTCCTACGGATATTTCCTCTAATATTACCCTTAAGCATGATATTATTTAGTTATTATGTTCCAAAGATTCCGACTAACATTTGGCGAGTTAATTTTGTTTATATTGGAGGAATTTTTTCAGAAATATCCACAAAAACAAAAAATGTCTAAAATTTTCGAAAATTACAAAATAAACGAAAATTTTCCAAACATTCTGTTTAGGACAAATAGAGATTTTGTCAGTCTTGCAATCATAGAGATATTATGGTCTTTTTTTTACAACATACATCAACCTGCAATGGACAAATAAATAAACCATTTTCTGAAAAATATTCTGTATTATTTTAATAAAGTATTTCGTTTAGAAGAGACAATATTCCTTAAATAAATATATTCCAAATGCGATATAAAAGTAATATAAAGAAGATAAAAAGAGTTTGTTGGAGGTCAAAACGTTCTTATTATACAATGAAGATTTCTCCAAATATTTATGTAAGTTTTGTTATGTTTTACTGCATTATTGTCCACCATTTTCCCTTTAATACTTTACAAACACATTTGTAAAGGAAAATGTTATGTGCATGCTGCATATACATTTCACATGCCCACAATAAGTATATGTGTCATGTGTTATTAGAGATATTACATATAGAACGTTTGTTAGTTGCATAAATCTACCTTTGTATATGAACGAGTTTTCTTAAGAATTTCACGTGATTTTTAGACGGCCGTGGCATATGTCTTGATGATTTTGCCATGCCATCACCATCACGTTTAAAATTTCTATTTCATTCTATGCAGTCAGTCAATCAGCTCTAAATGTTGAAAACAATGAAAATGGTGTGGAAAAAATTAAAAAACACGGTGTTGCAGAAACAACGTCATAGTTTTGTTTCTTTTGAATGTTTTTTAAGAAAAAACGTTGTTTGAAATAAGGAAATAAGTTAGAACTCATATGTTAAACATTAAGTTAATAATTGTTGCAATTAGCTTATGATGGTTTTTAAAGAAGGCTTATTTAAAAGCTGTTAGTTGCGAGGAGATTAATTCGTCTGCTACATTACAAAAAACCAAAACAACCCCTTCTCTTCCCATCTTGAAAATGTCTATATAATTTGAACTAAGTAAAAGAAATGAAACCCTAAACTGCTTTAACTCAACTCAATTCAAAATCAATGTCGCCGACTAGACAATTAGATATTGATATAAAACCAAACAATTGTAGATACATTTCTAAGAGTTCTCTTGTCTGTTTAGATTTGGAACAAAAAAAAATAAACAAACAAAACCAGCCTCTTTAGCAATTTCCTTTTCTTACTTTACAAAATTACCATGCAAAAGATCTCATCATCATATTTGTACCAATAAGGTAACTGACCATAACAATAGAAATGTATTAAAAACCATTAAACAGACCTTGGTCACTGATCTTTTATAGTGTTTGGTATGATTTTGTTTTCTTCTAATTTGTCATTGAATAAAATTGAACTGTTGAACTTTTACCTTAAGGGCTCTTGACTCTACAGGCAAATAATAACAGCAACAACAACATCATTATTAGAATCATTATGAACTCAAGCGCAACATCTGAAAAATAAACACCTTCGGCTACATTATAAATATGATTGTGGAAGAGTTAATTTGCCACAATTATTCAAAAGTTTTATTGTTATATGTACATAATATTTGTTGGTTCTTTCTGTTGATTTATTCTCAACAAGCCCCAACAATGATGTGTTATTGTAAAAATTGAGTTATCAAGTTTCTATTTCAAAAGTTGACACTAAATTTTACAAAGAAAAATTTCCTTGCTAAATTGTTAGTAAAGTACACTAGGGCTAAACAATAGGCTAATTCACTGAGTTGCCTAGACTATATAGACTAGACTATAGACTAGACTATAGACTTGACTATAGACTATAGACTAGACTATAGACTAGACTATAGACTAGACTATAGACTATAGACTAGACTATAGAATAGACTATAGACTAGACTATAGACTAGACTATAGACTAGAC
>NC_060953.1:43464860-43467144 GCF_022045245.1 Lucilia cuprina | reverse complement strand
CGGTATACTTTAAGGTGGGTATTGGACCAATATTTTTGTATGTTACAAACATCAGCACAAACGTATAATACCCTCCCCACTATAGTGGTGTAGGGTATAAAAATATGCCTACTGGGTATACACATCAACGGTACAACATTATATTATAGTGGTTTTGTGGATATAAAAAGGTAAACTTATAATTTGCAACAGTATTACAAATAAACGATTTGATATAAATGGATTAAAAAGTAAAAATGTTTAAAGTGGTAAGTGGTAAACTAACTAAGTTGTTAATTAATAAAAATTCTTTTTATATTTTCAGATTTTATTGCTATTATTTTGTGCCTTTACCCACTCCACAAGGGATGTAGTAGAGCTAGTAAATAAAGATATTTTGGATAGTTTTTATGAATATGTTTTTCAAAATTCTACCTATTTTATTTATCACAATACTAGCGCTCTAATGCCAGTAACTAATCCCTTGGTGTTAATGGAATTATTTGTTACACCTTTACTACCAGCAATTCCCTACAAACTTGCCACTTTTGTTGTGCGTTTAGTGCGTTTATTTTTGCCACACATACCACCACGTCCCTTTGTCAGCATTGTACAAGTGTTGGTGGAAAATATTTGTTGCCTTAAACCGTTTGCAAATTTAACTTTTACACTTGGTTTTACCACAAACTTTCAAACATCTGGCCAATTCGGTTGGATGGGTTAGACAAAGTAATTATGAAAAATTAAAATTAAAAAAAATGCAAATGTTGTAATAAATTTCTTATGTAAAATAATACTTAAGTTAAGAGTCTAAATAAAATAAACCTAACGGTTATTGAACCTATATGGGTTTGAAAAACAAATTATTAAAAAAAAAGTTAACTAAAGTTTGAAGAAGTAGGAAAAATCTTAAATAAAGCAACCACACATCACACATTTTGGTTACTTAATACGCTTGTAGACAGCGTTTAATAATAAAAAAAACCAAGAGCCGGTAGTTTCTTTAAAAATATCAAATTTATTTTGTCAAGTTTTTGTCACAAAGTTGGTAAGTTGTTGTACTTTAAATAAAAAATATTACATTACAGTAAGAAAAATTAACAAAAGAGAAAAAAAACCAAGGCCCTTTTTTCTAAGAATTTGTATAATATTTTTTTGCTATAAAATGTTGTTGATAACTTAACAAAATTATTAGTATTTGTCTAATACACAGCATCTAAACACATACAGTTCTTTTTTTTTTTGCACGATTAAAAAACAACTCAAAAGTTATTACATTTCAAAATGTTTAAAATTGTAAGTTCTTTTTTCGTTTTTAATTGAAAACTGCCAAAAGGATAATCTAAAGTTTTTATAATAATTATCCTTTTTACAGTTTGTCTTTTTGTCTCTTCTTGCTTTGGCTTTTGCCAAACCTGGCTACATACACTCAGCTCCTGTTTTAACATCTTATCATCATACCGCCACTGTGCCCATTGCACATGTTGTACGTCCTGTAGTTTCAGCCCATAGTGTTGTTGCTTCACCATTGATTCATCATCAGCCAGCTATATTACATGGCAGCTCCATTCATGGTTCTTATCATCATGGTCTTTATTAGATACATCTAAAGGGAAAATATTAAAGAAACGAATTTTTGTTCTTTATTGTAAATTGGCTTTGTTAATTGGTTGAGTGCATTTAATAAATTTTTACTTAATTGTTTTGTTATATTACTAATTGGAAAATTAATAGAGTTTTAATATGTTATGGGATTTTTATACTTTATACATTACCTAGTAATGATTATGGTTATAACTTTACTTAAACATGTAGACAGTATATACAAGAAGAAGATAGTGATCGTGAACTCTAAAAGATAAATTGAGTTCATATTGCTTATTCTAAAGGCAATAGGAGAAAAGGAGTGATACATACTACAAGTTCCAAATTTATGATCCAACAACATTGTCCAATTCTACCTTATTTTGACGATAACTATTTAACTTTTAAAGATCTTAAGAGGCAAAAAATCTTTGAAGGATAAATGATTATACATGGAAGAGCACAGCTTTACTCTGTATGATCTTTAATTTGACATGTCTCTGGACATGACTCAAACTTGTTCATTTTGGGAAGGACGCTTAGGATGATCCCGTAGGATCTTTGTGGTTTTACCTAACATTTCATTATTACCAGAGGCATTCTCTTACCTATATTTCTATTTCAGTCCTAGTTGGTTGAAATGGTTTTGCATTCGTCAGCTTAACTCGTCGAACTCCCTACTCAGATAGATAGATAGATAGATAGATAGATAGATATATAG
>NC_060953.1:43427737-43464760 GCF_022045245.1 Lucilia cuprina | reverse complement strand
ATCGGCCCATATTTGACCTATATAAAGCCTCATTTAGAAAGTTTAGTTTTTTATCAATAAATGGCTTAAATATTTTGGAATTATGGTAATATTCAACATAAAAGTTTCCTACTTGTTATACCCTTCACCTTCGTGAGAAGGGTATATATAAGTATATATACTGGATCCTTATAGATAGCGTAGTCGATTAAGCCATGTCCGTCTGTCTGTCTGTTGAAATCAGTTTTTAGAGGTCCCCAGATATCGGCGAGATCCAAATCTTCAATAATTCAGTTAAACATGCTTTCGAGAAGATCGCTATTTAAAATCAACAAAATCGGTCTATAAATAACTGAGATATGAGCAAAAATCCGAGACAACCTCTGAAAATTTCATCAAAAAAGCCACATTTTGTTCATGCTTTGTTAAAAAAGCAACAACAACACTGTAAATTGGATAAAGATGTACATGTGCGTGTGGAGATGTATTTGGTTTTATTCAGCTGTTTATTTTTTTGTATGTTTGTATGCTGTTCTGTTCTCACGAATGTAAGTGGGTATAACATGAACAAGGAGATAAAGCAGTAATATGTTGGTAATACTACTGATATTTGTTTGAGGGTGGTAATACAGTTTGACGGTGGTATTACAGTACAATGGTTAATATTTCTTTCTGCTACAGTTTATATTTGTTTGTGTGTATGTTATGTGTGACATGTGTGCAGAGATACAAAATAAATAAAAACTGTTTTTTAAAACATACTTGGTGAAGGGTATATAAGATTTGGCACAGCCGAATATAGAAATATTACTTGTTTCTTATGTTAATTGTCAGTAAACGTCAGAAGTCATAATAGTTTATAAATTAAAGTTTTAATAATTATAAAATATAAATATAATCGCTTTAGGAAATGTTTACGCCACATTGTATTTAGTGCTAGGTTTTGTTTTTAATAAGTTAAAAAAACGTGTTTTAACGATCTCCGATTATAAAAATTGAAAAAATACAACGAAGTATTTCCAAAAGAATAACTTATATTACCACTTCAAAAGTAGCACTAAGTGAATTTGTTAACCTTCTATGGAAGTAGTATTTATTGACTACCAAAGCAGCGAAAGGAATAAAAATAAACCTTCGTGAGAAGGATATAAATAAGTTTGTCATTCTGTTTGTAATTTCTATAATATAATTTTCCGACCCTATAAAATATATACATTCTGGATCGTTAAAGTTAGCGCAGTCGATTAAGCCATGTCCGTCCGTCTGTCTGTTTGTTGAAATCAGTTTTTTAGAGGACCCCAGATATCGCCGAGATCCGAATCTTCAATAATTCTGTTAGACATGCTTTCGGGAAGATCGCTACTTAAAATCTGCAAAATCGGTCCATAAATAACGGAGATATGAGCAAAAATCAGGGACAACCTCTGAAAATTTCATCAAAAACTGAGATTTTTTTTCATGCTCAAACAGAAATTGCAAAAACAAAAATAAAATACATAATCATACGGTAAATTTTGTTATTGTACTCTTATTTATAAAAACAAGCCATAAAAGGGGACTTTTTGGTACTTTTTCGTTTTTCAAAAGGTACTTTTTGAATTTTCTATAATACTGAACCTAGAAATATGAAATTAAGTAAGTAGATTCGGAATTAGATGAAAACCCAAAAGGGAACTTTTTAGTTTTTCATGAAATGTAGAGTCCGGATTAGACGAGAACACATAAAATTGGATTTTTTGGTGCTTTTTCGTTCTACAAAAGGTACTTTTTGAATTTTCTATAATATTAAGCCTAGAAACATGAAATTTAGCATGTAGGGCCTTGATTATGTAAGAACTTATTTCAAGTTTCTAGCCGGTTTAGGTCAGAACACACAAAAGGGGACATTTTGGTACTTTTTTTGTTCTACAAAAGATAATTTTATAATTTTCTATAATATTAAACCTAGAAAAATGAAAATTAGCATGTAGGGCCTTGATTGTTCAGTTTAAAAATTATTTGAATTACGCATGTAAAAAGTGGAAGACTCTAATATTTCAATGTTTTTTTTTTCTCGACTCGAAAGTTATAGAACACAGGCACTGGTATTTGCTACACGGATGGCTCTAAATTGGATGACAAACCGGCCGGTGGTTTTCCATATTAAAGACTCATAAGTACAAATATACCTCCGTTTAACTAACCGTAACACAAGCTTCCAGGCAAAAGTCCGAGAAATTCCTGAATTTTAAAATTGGATTACAATAAATATGATGTCCAAAGGGCTTAATATATTTAATGATATCTAGAAAGCTGTGACATCTAGAAACAAATGCAAAACCATTCGAATCAACACAATCTGAATTTAAAAAATGTGGGTAAGAGAAATAAGGTCGCGTGGAATAATAAAACTTAAAATTGGTCTAAAAGTGGCCTAATCTTCGAATTCAATGTAGACACATCCTCCTATAGCATTAATTAATGATACTGCTGATTTTCTTACTATTTGGGCTTACTTTGGCCACATATTCAATTCCCTTCAGAAATTGACTTGAATGTCCACAATTCTCTTATTAACACCAATTTTATTAAGATCCTATTTTATAAATTCCTTAAATAACATGAAATTAAGCAAAACTCAACATTAATGTTCTATTATGACAAAAATCACCCTTTTAATTCATTACTGCTGTAGGGTATCTTGTAGTCAGCCATGCTTTCGATAACTCGAAAATAGTAGAAAAAAGTCGATAACTCGAAATAGTAGAAAAATATTCAAAAACAGTCGAAAATTTTAAAAAAGTGGAAAAAAGTCAGAAAAATCGAAAAAAGTAAAAAAAAAATAGTCGAAAAAGTCGAAGATGTCGAAAATAGTAAAAAAGTAGAACAAAATCGAAAAGTCGGAAAAGTCGAAAAGTCGACTATTTATAAAATACTTAAAGTCGACTTTTAACTAAATGAAAAAAGTCGAAAATTCGACTTTGCATAAAATGCAAAAAGTTGAAAAGTCTACTTTTCGTTTCAACTATAGAACCCTAATTTATAGTTCCGTATACTATTCAAACTTTGTACTATACACACAGTTAAGTATAACAGTTTAACTGTTATACAAAAATTAATAAAGTTAAAATATGACCAAAATAAGCAGCATACATTATGGCGCCCATAATAAAATTTAAACAAATAAAATTAATCTTTTTGGTTTTTATAACAAATTTTTCTTTTTATTTTATTAATTTAATAAAATTTACTACAAAAAAACATATTCCTGAGTATCGAATACAACAAACAAATCGTTAACAGTCAATTTATGTTTTACTTCTTCAACAAAAGAGGAGCAGTGTAGGGAGCAGCTACATAGGGAGAGGCTGCAGCATAAGTGGTATAAGGAGCAGCTACGTATGGTGAGGCAACGTATGGAGAGGCAACATAGGGTGAAGCTACGTAAGGAGAAGCGGCAGCAACGTAAGGAGCAGCAGCAACATAGGGAGCAGCAAAGTTACCATGATATTCCTGAGAGACTACAGCGCTGGCAGCCAAAGGAGCAGTATAAGCCAAAGGAGCAACAACACCGGGTTTAGCAGCAACGCAGGCAACGATGGCCATCAAGACAATAGCGGCGAATTTGAACATTTTGATTTTAATATTTGGATTTTAGCTGTGATTTGCAAAAGAAAACAAATTGAACTGTGATAATCACAACATTAAGTGGTCATTATATAGCAAAACAATTTCAAATTGTTTTTCTTCATATTTTTTAATAATTTTGTTGCTGTTGTTGTTTTTGTAGTTATTTTAGTACTTAAAGCCAAAGAACCTTGTTGTTTCTTCATATGTATATGTTTAATATGAATGTGTTTTTTTTTTGTATGTAAATACTTGGCTGGTGGTGGTGGTGATGGACAGTCAGTCCATTTGTTATAATTATACAGAATTCCTTGAGAAAACCCCCCCATTATGGACTTAAACACAAAGACAAATAAAAAATAATAATAAAATATTTAAAGACAATTTAATGTTTTGGCTTTTAACCAACTTTAGTTAAAACAAATGAAAAAAATAACAACAATTTCAATTTAGTTTGATAAAAAAACTATTTAAGGCAAATTTTCAATTCTAGTCACGTTCAATACATACATTCCTTCTTTAGATTTTAAAAGTAAGTAACACAGTAGCCTATTAGTTTTTATTATGTATAGTATTTTTTTTATCAATTATTTTAATTAATTTATTTGTGTTTTTTTATAAATAATTTTTATTTATATAAAAAGATTCCATATGTGTATTTATTTATATCTTTCTTTCAAGGTCTTTATTTTTATGAGTACAGAAAAAAAGAACTTTATATAAAATTCTGTTTTTATTTACTTTGTACCGGAAATGAAGAAATGTCTGTTGAAACTTTCTTTTTGTTTTCGTTTAAGGATTGTAATTAATATTTTTCATTTACTCTTTTCCAAAGTAGAGATTTAGCAAAAGAAGACATTTTAAAATGTTGGGGTAAAAAATTATACTTCCATAAATAATTAAAGCATTAAACTACTGCTGATTTTGTGAGTAATGTTCTTCAGAAAGTTTTGCTTTTTGATTTTGTAAGAATTTTCCATAAAATGAGGAAAAATTTCTTACATTAAATTTAAATTCTGTGAATAATTTTTATCATTCTAAAATTTTCATCTTTCTTAGATTTTCCAAAAAAAATATGAAGATATTTCTATCAGATTCAAGTTCCTATATTAATTGTTGATTAAAAAATTTCAGATTTAATAAAATTTATTCTCAGATTTGAGAGAACAATGTTTTTAGGATTACTAAAGAATTTTTTTATAAAGAATAATTCTCTTAAATAAATTTTCTATAAAAGTTTTAAAATAAATTTTTCTTTCAGAATTTAAAAGAAAAAAATTTTTGCTCTCAGAATTTGGAAAAATTTTCTAAAGAAAATATTTCACTCGAAATATCTTTCTCTCTCTTTTCATAAAAAATTACTTAAAAATTTTAAAGAATTTTTTCTATAAAAATACAAAAAAATTTTCTCTCATATTAGAGTGAAATCTTTTTAATAGATGAGAAATTTTCTTTTAAATTATAGTGAAATTAGTGAGACATTTTACGTAGGAAATGTTTCTCTCAAACTAGGAAGAAATTTTCTATATCTCCAGTTAAAGGGAAATTTTCTATAAACAAATTTCTCTCATTTTAAAGAAAAATATTCTATAGAAATCGTTTCTTTTCAATTAAAGATAAATTTTCCATTGAAATCGTTTCTTTCAATTAGAAAGAAAATGTCTAAAAAAATATTTCTATATAGAAATGTTAACTGGAATTTCTGTTATATGTATTAGAGAGAAATTTTTTATAGAAAATGTTTCTTTCAAATAAGAAAGAAATTTTCTCAAGAAAAAGTTTTTCTCAAATTAGAAAGAAATTATCTATAGAAAAAGTTTCCTATAAATTACAGAGTTTCTATGAAATTACAGAGAAATTTTTTATAGAAAAATTCAATTTCAGATAAAAAAAAAAATTCTAAAAAATGGTTTCTTTTAAACAAGAGAGAAAAATGTTCTATAGAAAATGTTTCTCTCCAATAAGAGAGAGAAATTTTCCATAGAAAATGTGTCTTTCCAATAAGAGATAGAAATTTTCTATAGAAAATGTTTCTATGGAAAATGTTTCTCTTCAATATGAGAGAAATTTACTACAAAAAATAGCTCAAATAGGAGAGACATTTTCTATAGAAAATGTTGTTCTCCAATAAGATAGAAATTTTGTATAGAAAACTTTTCTATATAAAATGTTGCTCACCGATAAGAGAGAAACTTTTGATAGATAATGTTTCTGTAGAAAATGTTTCTCTTCTTTATGAGAGACATTTACTACAGTAAATAATTCTCTCTAATAAGAGATAACTTTTTTATCGAAAGTTTTTTCTATAGAAAATTTTTCTCCCTAATAAGAGAGAATTTTCCTATAGAAAAAATTTCATGGTCAATTTAGATATGTTCATCTGTCTGTCCGCCTGAGTGTCGATGTGAACCACCTTAGTGGGGGAGTATATTTTGCGTTTGTGCTGATGATTGTAACACCCAAAAATATTGGACCTTCAACCACTTAAAGTATATACACTTGTTTTGACATTAGCATATTAAAAATTTTAAAAATCGATCCATTATTTCGCTAATCGCCCATACAACCATAACCCCCGAATAAGTCTTTTGAGCTCATAAATATGTTAGAAGTTCTAATGTCTTTATGAAAATCGACAAACTTATTTTGGAGTTTTTGTAAAGATCAGACGTCTTTCGATTCTAGCCGCCACATAAAGTCTCATTCTGAAAATGACTTGAGAGTCGAAATTCATTTATAAACACTTATATCGTGAAATTAAATTCTGCAAAAATAACTTTAATGTAAACTTTAATCCCTCTAGCGAAGCTTGTTAAAATATTTCGGAATTAAGGTAAAAAACTCTAACTGTAGTAGTCCAGGAAAAAAGAACTTCCAAAGAAACGAAAAAGAAGTAGAATTTACTCCATGGAAGTACTGAAAAAGACCTGAAGAGTTAATGATTTTAACAGAGGCTTGTCTTAGCAGGGATGTTCTTTTTATTTGATTCCAAATTCACCGCATCTGAAGTCATTCTTAGGAAGTTATTTTTATGTTCTTTTTTGGAAGTTATTAGAAAATGAAATTATAGTATTATAGAACCTTAAATTTAAAAAAAAAATTGATAATTTTCGCTTCTTTGGACTGCGATAAACATCACTTCTACAGAAGTTAAAAAAAATCACTTTGTTTTACTTTTGAAGTGGTGGTAAATGTTATTCTTTTGGAAGTACTTTGTTTTATTTTTGGTGGGAGTGTATCATATGGTTGGGTTATGTCCACTGATATATTCTCTCATTTGTTTAAGTTCGGCTTATTGATAAAATAAAAAAACAGAAGAAATTGTTCATTAATTTTTTGGTATTAGTCTACTACATGTAAAACTGTTTTATTCATAAATTTTTTTTAATTTATGTTGTTATCAGTATTAAATTATGTGCAAATAAGGCGGCTGGATTTCAATTTGCATTTAATTCTTAATTTTTTATTGACAAAGTTCAGTCTCAAGAATACACTGTTCGAAATATGGAAACAAAAAACAAACTGTGACATAAAAATAAGTCAGCGAACTTTAGTTTGAATTCAACGACTTTTTTATGCACTTCAATGCCTTTATATGGGATGGAGATAAACATTAATTAATTTCATACAAATTAAAGTTATGGGGTCAATTACAGTAATAAGTGTTGAGTTATATTCGATTTTGATTTTTTCACTTTTTTATCGAAATTCTTAATGAAAATTTGATTTGGTATTTAGTAATGTAGTTAATTCATACATTACCTGGTAATGAGTGGTTGTTATCAATAATATTATTAAATTAGTTTGAATGGGATTTATATCCAATTATCTAGTGAATACGTCTAGAGGCATCTATTCAACTTTAGTGCTTCGAATTATAGTTGATATTAGTATTTAAAGAAAAACTATTCCATAAAGTATTATAAAATAACTTGCTAACGGAGCACTGAGTAAGCGGAATAAGTAATAAATACAAAAAATATCTCTAGAGCCAGGTTAAAGATCGGGTAAGCACATTTGTAAATATATGGTTATTTTTTGATTATCGTACAACAAAAATAATTAGTTTTTCACTCCAAAAGTAAGTAATTACACATAACCTGCCTGCTTACCGAGTAAGTAAAGGTTTTCTTAGGAATGTATTCCCTTAGAAGTTGTTTAGATAATGGGCTTGAGTTTCGCATAGACCCTAGTATGAAACTGTATTGAGTTATAATTTTTTTTGCAAATTATTCTTATCAAACTTAAAAATAAAAACAAGAAATATATTTTTTTATAAATATAAAACAAAAACTAAAGAGATAAAACTTTTTTTAAAAATAAAGAAAGAATTGCTTTTAAAATAATTATTTCATTCAGTTGTAAAGAAGAAACGTTCGTATTAAATCGCATGAACAATTAGACGGGAGTTATAGTTGAAAATAAATAAATAAATAAATAAAATGAAAAACATAAAAATATTTTTAAAAATTAATCTTTTAATTGCAATAATAATATCCTTGAGCTATGCTGAGGATATAGTGCTTAAATGTGATGAATACAATACAAATATCGGGGGTATGGAAAAATTCTGTACGGTATCGGGTTTTCAAGTAACACATTCGCAAAATGTTAAAATACCCCCCTATGTTAAGGCGAATCAAACGAATTTTATGAAATTTTACAATTCCGTACTATTGGATATACCCGCTAAATTGTTTGATGTTTTTAGTAGTTTGAAAACTTTAGATGTTTCGAATACTGAAATAGAGGATATATCACGTAATACCTTTACATCGGCTAGTACTTTGACCACATTGAATTTGAGTCATAATCATATAGAGAAAATCAATACCTCGGTATTTGTGGGAGCACATAATTTAATGCGTTTGGATTTAAGCTATAATAAGCTGCACACTTTGGGCACTTTAGCTTTTCGCGGTCTGACCAATATGAATAAAGTTATATTATCGAATAATCAGCTGTCTGTTATACCAGAGGATTTATTTTTTGAAAATACTTACATGGATGCTGTCTACTTGGATAATAATCAATTGGAATTTATTAAACCGGAAGTATTTTATCATCTAAGACATATAAGAGATTTAAATTTAGCCAATAATCGTTTAAAATCTTTCGATCCACAAACATTTCAACATTCCTATGGACCGGAAGTATTAATATTGGCCCGTAATCAACTGCAAGAGTTTAATTTATGCAATAAGACCATAACTAAGAAATTGGATTTAGATTCGAATAGATTGACGTCATTGGTGGTGAATGGCACCAACTTTTTATCGGCCATTAATAATTCCATATCAAGTGTCAATGTATACAATGGACAATCAGTAAATGTACTTTTATTGCGCAGCAATAACTTAAGCGATATAACGAATATTACTTTGCTAACACATTTAACCGAATTGGATTTATCCTATAATCCTGTGGGTACACCCAATATCAGCACTTTTCAAAATCTGCAACATTTAACGATATTGAATTTAAAAGCTACTGGCATAAAGAAATTAACTTTTGGCATGTTTGCCAAACTTATTATGTTGGACAGTTTGGATTTGTCCTACAACAATTTAACCGATTTAAATTTGGATATTTTTGTACCCGCCAATCTTAATATCAGATCATTTTATGTGGATGCCAATAATCTCACCGAAATACAAGGCAAATATACTTTTGCCAAAGCATTTCCACAACTGGCTGAATTGGGTATATCACGTAATCGTTTCAACTGTTCCTATCTACACTGGTTACTCATTAAGCCTCAATTAACCGATTACACAAATTTACATATAGAACACGACGACACCGCCCAGGAGACCACACATATACGTGATGTCACCTGCATAAGTCATGTTCAAGATGAACTACAACAGGCTGAACGTGATCTTGAATCTTCGAAAAATTTCCAACAAATCTTACAACAATCTATGGATACTATGGCTGTAAATGCTCAAAAAATGCACAAATATTTACTTATCATGTCCATCACACTGACATGCTTTATAACGGTTCTATGCGGAGTATGCATTGTAACAGCTGTACAATATTGGCGCACACAACGTGCGAAATATTTTCAACGTCGTGGTGGTTCAATACTCTTTCATTCGAATGCCACTACCAATACTCTAGTGGAACAATAAAAAATCTCTACCGGATCAATGTGTGTGTTAACTGTTGGCCAAGACAAATTTCATCATAAATAATCACGATTAATATAGACGTTATTATATTTTTATCATCATTAAGTTTGGATTAATTAGTAATTAGAGTGTCTAAATGTTTCCAAAGCAGTGTAAATAATTTCTGTCTAATAACAGAGGTGGGTACTAAACGAAATAGTAAGTAATTATTTTTAATTATAATGACAGTAGTGAGAATATGATTAGCACAGATTTAAAATAAAATAACAAAAAACGGGGAAAAAACGATTAACTGAGTTACAAATGGAAAATTTCTTCAAATATTTGAACCTTAGCCGACTCTCAGAGTCCAAAAGTGTTTTGCAGAAAATCTCTTAAAGCTAGAAAAATGTCTTCCTCAAAAACTGAGAGCAACAATTTTCTTTAGAAAATGTGTTTCTCAGTAACTTAAAACAAATATTTGTTATCTCTTTTATATTCTGAGAGCAAAAGTTGTCTTTAGAAAATTTCTCTCAGGAGCTAAGAGACTCTCTCAAAAAGTTATTTTATAAAATCTTTATCAGACTCCGATAACTTAACTCTTTTAAAGAAAATAAATATTCTTAAGAAAACATCTCTCTCTCTCTCTGAAACTGAAAACAAAAAGCATATATGTCTCTCAGAAACTGAGAGTAAACATTTGTCAATAGGAAATGTCTTTCGCAAATATTTTCTATATAAAATTTCTTTCTCATTAACTGAGAGAAAAATTTTCTATCGAAAACATATCTCTCATACTCTAAAAAAAGATATCTTTAAATATTCTATAGAAAAAGTCTCTCTCAGAAACTGAAACAAATGTCTATAAAAAAAGTTTTTCTGAGAAACAGAGGGCAAATATTTTCTATACAAAAAAAGTCACTTTCATAGACTGAAAGAAAAATGTTCTATAGGAAATGTTTCTCTCAGAAACTGAAAAAAACATTTGTCTTTTAAAAATTGTCTCTTTGAGTAACACTGAGTACAAATATTTTCTATACAAAATATCTCTCACACAGACGGAAAGAAAAGTATTCTACAGGAAATGTCTCTCTTAAAAGTTGAGAGCAATAAGTTTCTATTGAAAATGTTTCTTTCTCAGACTCTGAAAGCAAGCATTTGTTATAGAAAATATATGTATAAATATTCTTTAGAAAATCATCTCTCGCTGAAAATGAAAGCAAAAAATTTCTATAGGAAATATGTTTCTCAGAAACTGAGAGCAAACATTTGTCTATAAAAAATGTCTTTCGCAGAAACTGAAAGCAATATTTTCTATATAAAATATCTCCCT
This sequence comes from Lucilia cuprina, assembly GCF_022045245.1. NCBI lineage: Eukaryota > Metazoa > Arthropoda > Insecta > Diptera > Calliphoridae > Lucilia > Lucilia cuprina. The sequence continues at coordinate 43,453,726 of NC_060953.1, read as the reverse complement.
CATTAACTGACATATCTCTTATACTCTAAAAAAAGATAACTGTAAATATTCTATAGGAAATATCTCTCTCAGAAACTAAAAGCAAAAAATGTCTCTCAGAAACTGAGCAAATGACTATAAAAATTGTTTTTCTTAGAATATGAGAGCAATTATTTTCTATACAAAATATCACTTTAAGAGACTAAAAAATGTTCTATAGGAAATGTCGCTCACAGACACTGAGAAAAAATATTTGTCTTTAGAAAATATCTCTCTCAGAAACTGAGAGTAAATATTTTCTATACAAAATATCACTCTCATAAACTGAAAGAAAAGTGTTCTATTGGAATGTGTTCTATATGGTCACAAATGTCACTCTCAGAAACAGAGAGCAATAATTTTCTATTGAAAATGTTTCTCTCTCAGACTCTGAAAGCTATAGAAAATACTTGTTAGAAGAAGTCTCTGTCAAAAACTTAAAGTAAAAATTTTCTAAAGAAAATGTCTCTCTAAGGGAATAAAATATTTAATAAAAAATGTCTGTCGCAGACTGTGAGAAAAAAAATGTTCTTTAGAAAATCCCGCTCAGACTATGAAAGCAAACATTTTCTTTTGAAAATCATTGAAATCTGTAAAATAAATATTTCTGACACTAACAGTTTGGTATAATAGAAAATAATTGTCAAACCCTGGTAAGTAATTATTTCTAAAGAATATTTCTCTCAGGCTCGTAGAGCAAACAATTTTTACACTCTTAAAAGCTTTAATTTTCTATAGAACATTTTTAATAAAACTTTTCTCAAAAAATCTAAGAGTAAAAATTGTGTTTGAAATAATTTTTCTCAAGATCCGCAAAGTAAAAATGCTTTAAAAAGTTTCATACAGAATCTGAGAGCATTATTTTTCTATAGAAAATTTCTCACAGATTGTAAGAGTTAACAATTTTCCAAAGAAAATGTCTCTCACACTCTAAAAGCAGAACATTTTTTATTAATTTTTTTAATCTAAGGGAGCAAGAATTTTTTATGTAAATTCTCTCAAACTCTTTAAGAGCAAACATTTTTTTACTGAAATGGTTCAAAATATTCTATAATAGATATCTTCCAATATCAAAAAGTAAATTTTTTCATAGAAAAAATCTCTTAAAATCTAAAAAAAAAATTGTATGGACAATTTTTCTCAAGATCTGAGACCTTATATTTAATATTTTCAAAAATAACAGAGAAATTTCTCTTAAGATCTGAAAGGCATAAATTTTGTAAAAAGTTCCATTAAGAATCTGAGAGCATTATTTTTCTATAGAAAATTTCTCACAGGCTTTAATAGCAAATATTTTTTCTGAAAAAACTATTTCGCACACTCTAAAGTCTGTAAATTTTTATGGACAATATTTCTCAAACTAAGAGAGCAAGTATATTGTTTAGAAATTTTTTCAATATCTTTAAGAGAAAAATTTTTCTATAGAAAATTTCTCTGAAATTGAGAAAAAAAACAAAACGATCATTATGGTCTGTGCTCTTTTTATGAACATTACTGCACTACTAATATGTACTATTTTTACATCCTTTTTGCCAAGTTATTTTTATATGGAAAATATATGTTTGTCTGAATTTTGACACAAAAAAAAGTAAAACAATTGACAAAATACAATTATGAGAAAATAAACATTAATAAAATAATTAAAGTTAATATTTTAATTGGACAAACATACATAAATATATTTTGTCTGTAAAGGATAGTAACAAATGCAACATTTGTTGCATGTAAGTTTCAACAATATAAAACAACTCACTACAGTAGGCAATTTATACTATGGGTTGATATATATATGTAAAAGAGACTGTTTCAGACTTCCTATTAAAATGTTTAAAACAATTAAAATTCCTTTTTAAATAAATTTTATAATTAAGGCATAGTTTTTGTTGTGGAAAATTTAGTTTTGTGTCATTGATCATAAACCAAATTGTATGATAAAATTTTGGCTTATATTATTTAATATTATATGCCAGTTGGTTATAATGCAACAACAATTCTAAGTACCCTGTAGTTCTAATGGACAATACCTATTTAGTGACTTCTCTTGCCACTTAAAGACTTAGTGTTGTGAGAATTCGATTCTATAGACTAGTTCAGTTCTAGTACAGTTCCAGTTCAGTTCTAGTTCATTTTCAGCGCAGTTCTAGTTCAGTTTTAGTTCAGCTCTAGTTCAGTTCTATTCAGTTCTAGTTCATTTCTAGTTCAGTTCTAGTTCAGTTCTAGTTCAGTTCTAGTTCAGTTCTAGTTCAGTTCTAGTTCAGTTCTAGTTCAGTTCTAGTTCAGTTCTAGTTCAGTTCTATTTCAGTTCTCGTTCAGTTCTAGTTCAGTTCTAGTTCAGTTCTAGTTCAGTTCTAGTTCAGTTCTAGTTCAGTTCTAGTTCAGTTCTAGTTCAGTTCTAGTTCAGTTCTAGTTCAGTTCTAGTTCAGTTCTAGTTCAGTTCTAGTTCAGTTCTAGTTCAGTTCTAGTTCAGTTCTAGTTCAGTTCTAGTTCAGTTCTAGTTCAGTTCTAGTTCAGTTCTAGTTCAGTTCTAGTTCAGTTCTAGTTCAGTTCTAGTTCAGTTCTAGTTCAGTTCTAGTTCAGTTCTAGTTCAGTTCTAGTTCAGTTCTAGTTCAGTTCTAGTTCAGTTCTAGTTCAGTTCTAGTTCAGTTCTAGTTCAGTTCTAGTTCAGATCTAGTTCAGTTCTAGTTCAGTTCTAGTTCTAGTTCAGTTCTAGTTCAGTTCTAGTTCAGTTCTAGTTTAGTTCTAGTTCAGTTCTAGTTCAGTTCTAGTTCAGTTCTAGTTCAGTTCTAGTTCAGTTCTAGTTCAGTTCTAGTTCCAGTTCAGTTCTAGTTCAGTTCTAGTTCAGTTCTAGTTCAGTTCTAGTTCAGTTCTAGTTCAGTTCTAGTTCAGTTCTAGTTCAGTTCTAGTTCAGTTCTAGTTCAGTTCTAGTTCAGTTCTAGTTCAGTTCTAGTTCAGTTCTAGTTCAGTTCTAGTTCAGTTCTAGTTCAGTTCTAGTTCAGTTCTAGTTCAGTTCTAGTTCAGTTCTAGTTCAGTTCTAGTTCAGTTCTAGTTCAGTTCTAGTTCAGTTCTAGTTCAGTCCTAGTTCAGTTCTAGTTCAGTTCTAGTTCAGTTCTAGTTCAGTTCTAGTTCAGTTCTAGTTCAGTTCTAGTTCAGTTCTAGTTCAGTTCTAGTTCAGTTCTAGTTCAGTTCTAGTTCAGTTCTAGTTCAGTTCTAGTTCAGTTCTAGTTCAGTTCTAGTTCAGTTCTAGTTCAGTTCTAGTTCAGTTCTAGTTCAGTTCTAGTTCAGTTCTAGTTCAGTTCTAGTTCAGTTCTAGTTCAGTTCTAGTTCAGTTCTAGTTCAGTTCTAGTTCAGTTCTAGTTCAGTTCTAGTTCAGTTCTAGTTCAGTTCTAGTTCAGTTCTAGTTCAGTCCTAGTTCAGTTCAAGTTCAGTTCTAGTTCAGTTCTAGTTCAGTTCTATTTCAGTTCTCGTTCAGTTCTCGTTCAGTTCTCGTTCAGTTCTAGTTCAGTTCTAGTTTTGTTCCAAGTTCAGTCCTAGTTTATTTCATATTCAGTTCAGTTCTAGTTCAGTTTTAGTTTTGTTCAAGTTCAGTTCTAGTTCCGTTCATAATCAGTTCAGCTATTGTTTTATTCTAATTCAGTTTTAACTGAATTAGGTAAATAAGGAGTAGTTTTGTTACTTTCCTACTATTAGTTTTTGCAAAAGAAAAAAATAATAATTTTTTGTTGTAAAAAAGCATCTAAAAAACTGTCAAGTAACTACTAAACTCCTTCCAAGTAATGCAGTAGGTATGTGTTTCTTTTAGACAAAATCTATCTAAAAACTTATGATTTCTTGAAGAACTGCCGGAAATATGTTTATTGTTTATCTATATATATATATATATTTTATATAATAAAAAATATTTTATTAGAATTGCTGTTGATGTGAACATATCATCAATAGTTTAATCTCATTATGGTTTGTTATGAGCCTGACGTTATGTATGTGTGCTCTAGCTGTATATTTTATTTAATTGGTAATAACAATTATATGAACATTTTAAAAATATTCATATGGAAAAATTGTAACTTTGTGTATAAAATGTATAATCATTGGATAATGTAAATACCAATAGATTTAAATGTTAATTAGTTTTTTAGAAATTGTGAAAGAAATTTTTCAAAATTTGATAGATTAATTGTGATTTTTAAATTAAGGATTATATAATTATGAGCTTAAATGCTCTTTTAGGGTTTTCTGTTGTATGGAGTCTAGATGAAATAATATATAGTTTTTAAACATTTCCTATCGAAATTGTTTGTTACAAGCTTAAGCTAGACGGACGGATGGTCATGGCTTAATTAACTCAGAAGACGATTGTAAGCAGACAAATTATCAATCAGTCAATTTTATTTTACTTTTAAATTCTTATGGAACATTTTTAAATTTGTTATAGTACCCAATTAATTAAGTATTAAATATTTAGTTTTTATGCACTCTATGTGATTTATAATAAATCATTATTATTTATTTAATGATTCATGCGACCCAACAGTTTTTGTACGTGGACAAAATTTAATTTATTTTAGTGCAAAAAAAAAAAATATTTAATTAAAACAAAACTGCCGGTTAGCATGCTTTAATATGGAGTGATTTTTTTTCCAAAAAAATTAAAAGTAAACAGAATACCCTACATTTTTCAATTAAATTAAGTAAATAAGTTAATGAATCTTGTACTTCGACGTTGGTTGTATGTTTGTAAAATGAACAAGTACACAAGGGGGAAAAGATATACACGCCTGGTACCAAATTGACACCACATTTTTCAATAACATATGTTGTCAAAGTATATACATACGTACGATAATATTAGGTAAGGTTGACAACGCAATGTTGTCACCATTGAGACAATTTGTTGTCGAAAACTAAATTTTATATACATCCGTGTTCTAAAATTTAAATTTTGACAACGAATTATTGCAATATTGAAAACGCTGCGTTGTCAACATCACATAGTGTTATCGTGAGTATGCATGAACTTTGACAACGGATGTTATTACAAATTTTGGGGTATATGAGTGTGTGTGCATGAATGCTAAGTCTGACACGGCCAGTGAGTATAGACTTTAGTCGATGAATTTACGTCTTCATTAAAGTTATAGTGGAATAAGTGTTTATAAGTGTAGGTTGAACTTAAAGACATTTTCTAAAGGAGAACCTAGCACCCAATGTTTAAAAGAGTGCTTTAGACTTTTAGTACATTGGCTTTAGACTTTTATTACATTTTACATTATAATGTCATATTCGGTCGGTTTCGGTTGTATGGGGACGAAATAATTTTCAGATTTTAACAATTTTCATAGCCTTTCTAGCCGTCCTTGGGTCAAAAGAATAGTATGTGCCAAATTTCATAAAATTCTCTTAAAAATTGCCATCTGCAGCGTGGGCAAAAGTTTTACAAGGACACATAGACGCACGGACCTATGTAAATCGACTCAGATTTAGTAATTTTGAGCCGTTTGGTAAAATTTTTAGTTAATCTTATTTTGAATCTCAAATTAAACCAAAATTTCTCAAAAGAAATGCACTTTGACCCAAAGAAAACTTAAATTGATTCATACTTGAATCAAATATTATCAAGTACTTCCTGAGAATGACTTCAGATGTAGTGAATTTGAAATCAAATAAAAAGGACATCTCTCTGCACTTTGACCCAAAGAAAACTTAAATAGATTCATACTTGAATCAAATATTATCAAGTACTTCCTGAGAATGACTTCAGATGTAGTGAATTTGAAATCAAATAAAAAGGACATCTCTCCTATGACAAGCCTGTTTTAAAATCACTTCTTCGGGACTTTTTTAGTACTTCCATTAAGTCAATACTACTTATTTTTCGATTCTTTGGATGTTCTTTTTTTTTGCTGTGTACTTAACGTACCTACGTATGAAACCGCTCTAGATTGTACGGATTACTAGTTTTTATATTTCTGTATAGGAATACGATATCAACATTAAGTGTAGAATATGAAAAAAAAAATCCAAATTTATTTCATATTTTTTGGCCCACCAACAGCTGTTTAAAAAACGTACAGTACTAAAAACTTGGCAATGATTAAAACAAAACCAATTGGAAGACGAATTGTCTCAAGGCCATTTAAAAATACAAAAAAAAAGTAAATTATAAACACAACAACTAAAAGTTAGCCGGCATATGAAGAATATATATGGAAATATACATGGAAATCAGACAAATACAAAAATAGGGTTTATAGAACGTATAATCGCATGCTAAACACATGCCTGCATAAATACGCATACACTGAAATGTATTCAAAATTGTACTTGTATAAAATATTTAAAATATAAAATATTTTTTTTTTGGCGGACATCTTCAAGTTTTATTAAAAAAATAATAAAAATAAATAAATTAAATTATTCTAGCAACGAAAACCAAGACCAAATAATTTGACTATAAAAGCCTGAGTTAAAGCATTGTTTTAGTATAGTTTTCTAAAAGTAGTAAACACAACAAAATCCCAACAAAATGTTCAAATTGGTAGGAATTTATTTCAATTAAAAAAAACAAAATTTTAACTAAAACTTAAAAAAAGACAAACATTTAATAAAATCCTTTTTTATTTCCCTTTACAGTCCGTCTTCATTGCCTTGTTCGCTTTGGTGTGCTCCGCCTATGCCAAACCCGCTGTTCTCGCTGCTGCCCCCGTTGTAGCTGCTGCTCCTGCAGGTGTTGTTACCGCTACTAGCTCTCAATATGTTGCCCGTAACTATAATGGTGTTGCTACTGCCCCCGTTGTAGCTCCCGTTGCTGCTGCCTACACCGCCCCTGTTGCTGCTGCCTACACCGCCCCTGTTGCCGCTGCCTACACCGCTCCCGTAGCTGCTGCTTACACCGCCCCCGTAGCTGCCGCTTATGCTGCTCCTTATGCTTCTTACTATCCTTACTCTGCCGCTGCCTACACCACTGTCTTCTAAATGGAACGGGATTACTTTTTATAATGACTGGACTTTGTGATTTTTTACATAATGGAAAAGATGATTCTCTTTATTTTTAAAGTTTCTCTTTTTCGCAGATTTGTTAAAGAAATTTTTGTTTATATTTTTTAAAAATATTTGTTTATAGTTTTAAAATAAAGTTAAAAAGAAAATATATATGCATTTCAAATACTATTTTTAGATAAATTTTGCAATGTGTTTTTATTTGAGAAAAATTTGACTGTTCAAATAGTTACTGCAATATAAATTGTAAAAAATGTTATTTTTCGCTATAGGGTCAAAACTACTGAATTTTTTAGACCTATACCGAAAGAATTAAAGAAAACAATTATTCAACTCTTTGAACGGAGAACATGATTTTAAGCATATATGGAATTGAGGAACTTTTAAGAACAATATATTATATATTTTTCTAATCAAAAGAAGCCTTTCACAGACATGTTTTACATTATTCTGTTCCTACCAGATTTAAAAGCAAAACCTCAGCTTAATAGATGGATTCGTGTTTCGATTACCCGTATAGTCTATTTGAGCTGTTGCCTACTCCCCATTTACACGTTGTGTCTTTGCATTTCGGCTGCATAATTTGAATACTTGAACCACGACAAGGTGGTTGTAAGTCATCTAAGCAGCTCACCCTGAGATTGAAAAAGAAATGCCGTGGAATAAGCCCAATAGGATAGTTGTTCATATGACTTCTTGCCTCCATAGAAGTGGTCTATCTGATAACCTCTTAACTAACTAACTAAATAACTAACTAACTTAATAACTAACTAACTAACTAACTAACTACCTAACTAACTAACTAACTAACTAACTAACTAACTAACTAACTAACTAACTAACTAATTAACTAACACTAACTAACTAATCTATCTATCTATCTATCTATCTATCTATCTATCTATCTATCTATCTATCTATCTATCTATCTATCTATCTATCTATCTATCTATCTATCTATCTATCTATCTATCTATCTATCTATCTATCTATCTATCTATCTATCTATCTATCTATCTATCTATCTATCTATCTATCTATCTATCTATCTATCTATCTATCTATCTATCTATCTATCTATCTATCTATCTATCTATCTATCTATCTATCTATCTATCTATCTATCTATCTATCTATCTATCTATCTATCTATCTATCTATCTATCTATCTATCTATCTATCTATCTATCTATCTATCTATCTATCTATCTATCTATCTATCTATCTATCTATCTATCTATCTATCTATCTATCTATCTATCTATCTATCTATCTATCTATCTATCTATCTATCTATCTATCTAATATCTATCTATCTATCTATCTATCTATCTATCTATCTATCTATCTATCTATCTATCTATCTATCTATCTATCTATCTATCTATCTATCTATCTATCTATCTATCTATCTATCTATCTATCTATCTATCTATCTATTTATCTATCTATCTATCTATCTATCTATCTATCTATCTATCTATCTATCTATCTATCTATCTATCTATCTATCTATCTATCTATCTATCTATCTATCTATCTATCTATCTATCTATCTATCTATCTATCTATCTATATATCTATCTATCTATCTATCTATCTATCTATCTATCTATCTATCTATCTATCTATCTATCTATCTATCTATCTATCTATCTATCTATCTATCTATCTATCTATCTATCTATCTATCTATCTATCTATCTATCTATCTATCTATCTATCTATCTATCTATCTATCTATCTATCTATCTATCTATCTATCTATCTATCTATCTATCTATCTATCTATCTATCTATCTATCTATCTATCTATCTATCTATCTATCTATCTATCTATCTATCTATCTATCTATCTATCTATCTATCTATCTATCTATCTATCTATCTATCTATCTATCTATCTATCTATCTATCTATCTATATATCTATCTATCTATCTATCTATCTATCTATCTATCTATCTATCTATCTATCTATCTATCTATCTATCTATCTATCTATCTATCTATCTATCTATCTATCTATCTATCTATCTATCTATCTATCTATCTATCTATCTATCTATCTATCTATCTATCTATCTATCTATCTATCTATCTATCTATCTATCTATCTATCTATCTATCTATCTATCTATCTATCTATCTATTTATCTATCTATCTATCTATCTATCTATCTATCTATCTATCTATCTATCTATCTATCTATCTATCTATCTATCTATCTATCTATCTATCTATCTATCTATCTATCTATCTATCTATCTATCTATCTATTTATCTATCTATCTATCTATCTATCTATCTATCTATCTATCTATCTATCTATCTATCTATCTATCTATCTATCTATCTATCTATCTATCTATCTATCTATCTATCTATCTATCTATCTATCTATCTATCTATCTATCTATCTATCTATCTATCTATCTATCTATCTGTCTGTCTGTCTATCTATCTATCTATCTATCTATTTATCTATCTATCTATCTATCTATCTATCTATCTATCTATCTATCTATCTATCTATCTATCTATCTATCTATCTATCTATCTATCTATCTATCTATCTATCTATCTATCTATCTATCTATCTATCTATCTATCTATCTATCTATCTATCTATCTATTTATCTATCTATCTATCTATCTATCTATCTATCTATCTATCTATCTATCTATCTATCTATCTATCTATCTATCTATCTATCTATCTATCTATCTATCTATCTATCTATCTATCTATCTATCTATCTATCTATCTATCTATCTATCTATCTATCTATCTATCTATCTATCTATCTATCTATCTATCTGTATATCTATCTATATCTACCACAACTTAAAAATTCGCAAAATTTATGTACGTAATTTTGGAATTGTCATAAATGTTTAATTTACTCTAATTATTCTAAATAGCCATTAATAAACATAGATGCCTATAGAACAAAATCGAAAACAATGCGGAAGCCTCACATAAATCAAAAACACGATTAAATGCTTTCGATTAAAATGCCTACAAAATTTCAAATCCGTAATGCTAAAATCAGAATAAAATTAAATGCAACGCACGTTCTAATTAAAACTACAAATGTATTTTGTTTTAATTATTTTATAATAATAAAATACAAATAATATTAAATAGACAATACGCACACATAATAAAATAATAATAATAAATATGAAGAAAACATACAAGCAGGATGCATACAAAAATTTAAATAATAATAATAATAAAAAATTAACAAATTCACATTTATGAAAATGTTAATGTTATTTCACTAGACAGCAGCAACAATTGGCAATGTTAGGGGCTGATCTTGAGGCAAGATAAACGCAGGATTTTGCACTATGGCCTGTGGTTGGTAGGCACTGTAAATGCTGCCGAAGGGTACAAAGCCGTTTGGAGTTGAAAAGAATAGGGGGTATTGCGGTCCACCCGGTACTGCAGCAGCTGGAAATATGGCTCTGGGCTGGTAAGGCGGTTGGACAGGATGTTGTTGTGGTGGTTGAGGCGGTGCAGCACGATGTTCCGGTGGTACATCTACATTCTCCGCAGCATCTATAGCCAGATCTCCCGGTCTGGCGGACACCATGTGTGGCAGGATTATTGTCGCCATAACAATTACCGTGACAATCTGTAATTTTTGTAGGATGGGGATTTTTGGCCAAAGTTTTGGGGGATTGAGAGTTTTTAGGTATTATAGTTATAGGAGGTTTTTTCATTAGCAGAGTAGTAGTTGGAGTTGGTGGTGGTAGTTCAGTGTTATTATTAAAATTATTATGCTCGTCGTAATTAGAAATGTCATAATTATTATGACGTTTTAAACTTACAAATTTAAACATTTTATTTAAATTTTTTTTTCGTTTTTTTTTTTTTAAGTAAAACTTAAATATTTTTTTTTTTTTAATTTAAATTTTAAATTTTTTTGGTGTTTTTGTTGTGCGTTTTTGAATTTTTACGTTTGTTTTGAATTTTTATTTAGATTTTTAAGCGTTTACTGTGGATTCTCGTTTGTGTTGTGGGTGTTGCGAAATACGTTTAAATGAGAATTGAATTAGAATTTCAAGTAGTTGTGGATTTTATATTTTTTAAACTTTTTAAGGTTATTTTGCATTGTAGCTGCTAGTAACTTCCATACATTAACACATTTTATAATAAATGAAATAAAAAACATATATTTTTACACATTATAACTACAACAACAACAATAATTATGATTTTAAAGTCTTATAAGTATAATTCTCAAAGTCACAAAGTACTGCCAGGTACTATTTACTGGACTTTTATTGCAATTGTGTGTAAAACAGTTTACATACTAACTGAAATGAAAACAAAATAATAATAATAATGACAATAATACAACAATAAAATAAAACATTTTATTTTTGTTAAAATTCATTTGTTGTAATTGTATGTGTAGAGATCAGGGGCCGTCAATTTTTGTGTATGCGTTTGTGAAGAATGTAAACTGTAAATCGATTGAAAAGTTTCTAAAAAATGTGAAAATGTGTTTATCTTTTCAGCTGAAAAAAATATTTCTATAATAAAGGCTTTTTTCATTAATACATTAATGAAAAGCTAACTAAGAAAAAGCTTTTTCCTTAAGAATTATCTTTTTTTCATCAATAGAAATGTTTTCTCATTACAAAAAGCTTTTTTTGTGAAAACCATTTTTCTTTGAAAAGTTTTTTTTTCTGTAGGAAAAGATTTTTTCGTTAGAAAACCTCTTTAATTAAAAATAAACTCTTTAGAAAAAAAGTTTGCTTATTAACAAGAAGCTATCATTACAAATTTGTTTATTACAAAATTTTTTTTTTCGTTTAAGTTTTAATAATTAGAAAAACCGTTACATAATTTTGAAAAACTTTATTAGAAAATGTTTTTCCTATATGAATGCTTTTTACATTGGAAAAAGTTCGTACATTTTCAATGTTTCTTTATTAAATAAAGCTGTTCCTTTAAAACACTTTTTTTACAAAGAAAAAGGCAATTTCTTTTTTATTCGAAAAATATTTTTTCTTTAGAAAAATTTATTTCATTAGAAGAAATCTTCTTTATAGAGAAAAAGACTTTTCTTTTTTTCATTGGAAAAAGCTTTTTCATAAGCTTTTTTATTAATAAAAACAACTTAGAAAAAGCTTTTTTTATTAAGAAATCGTATATCAATACAAAATCATTTTTCATTACCAAAAGCTCCCTTATCCGCAAAAAAAAAAACAAAACTGTTTTTGTCAAGAAAAGGGAACTTTTTTATTAGAAAAAATTTTTCCATAAGGAAAACTTTAGAAAAAGCTAATGAATAATATTTAAATCAAGTTAAATTTTATGTTTCTAAGTTTTCATATAAAAGAAATCTAATTTTAGACTTTTTATTAGAAAATGTATTTCTTACAAAAAAAAATCTCAAAAGCTCCTTTGACCTTTATGAAAACTTTTCTTAAAAAGAAATTTTTCCAAAAAAAAGCTCTATTCATAAGACCCAACAGTTTTTATTAAAATGTTTCATTAAAACTAATTTGTTTCATTAGAAAAAATATTTTTTATTTGTAAAAGTTTTTTTCATTGGAAAAAGCTTTTTTATTTTAAAATGATTTTTCACTAAAAAGCTTTTTTTTCAATAGAAAAGGTTTTTGCAATAGAAAATTTTGTTTCATTACAAAAAAAGCTCTCTCATTAGAACAAAAACTTTTTAATTTAATTTATATTATTACAAAAAGCTTTTTTAATAGAAAATGTTTATTTCATTACAAAAAGCCCAATTATAGGTAAAAAATTAAATTAATTTTAAAAAATATTTTAACAAGAAAATCACTTTTCATTTTCATTCAAAAAAAGCCTTTAAGAAAATCTTGTTTCATTACAAAAAGCTCTCTCATTAGAAAAAAACCTTTTCGTTGAAAAAAAAATTGAACAAGGTTTTTCACCCATGAAAAAGGCACATTACTTTTTTATTAGAAAAAGCTTTTTTCAATAGAATAAACTTATTTCATTACAAAAAGCTCAATTATTGGAAAAAAATTAATTAAATTAAAATTAAAATTTTTCTTAAAAATGCTTTTTACAATAAAACCCCCTTTTCTTTTCATTGAAAAAAGAGCTTTTGTTATTATAGAAATTAATAGAAAAAAGCTTATTTTAATAGAAAAGGTTTTTGCAATAGAAAATCTTGTTTCATTACAAAAAGCTCTTTCATTGGAAAAAATACCTTTTTAGTTAGAACAGAAATTTAAACAAGCTCATCCAAGAAAAAGGCCCCTTTCTTTTTTTATTACAAAAAGCTTGTTTTCAATAGAAAAAATTTATTTCATTTCAAAAAGCTCAATTATTGGAAAAAATTATATTAAAAAAATCTTAAAAAAGATTTTAACAAGAAAACCCCCTTTATTTTTCATTCAAAAAAGCTTTTATTATTATAGAAATTAATAGAAAAAACTTATTTCAATAAGAAAAGGTTTTTTATTGCCAAAAGCACTCTCATTGGAAAAATCCTTTTTAGTTGCAAGAAAAATCGAAAAAGCTTTTTAGCTAAGAAAAAGGCCTCTTTTGTTTTTATTAGAAAAAGCTTTTTTTTATTAAAAAAAAGCTTTTTTTCAATAGAAAAAGCTTATTTCTTAATAAAAAAGCGTATTAGAAAAAATCGATTAAATTAAAATAAACTTTTTCATAAAAAAAGGTTTTAACAAGAAAATCTCCTTTTCTTTTCATTAGATGAAAGCTTTAATGATCAAAAACTAGTGTTAAATTATGAAAAGTTATATAAATATGGAAAATTCATTGACACACATCTGTTTTTTTTTTCGAAAATTTGAGTCATCCGTTCATTGACCGATATTTTAAGGAAGTTCTAACTTAACATCACTAAACCAAATATATACCAATAAATTTACTTTAAATGGAACTATAAACATCTCACATTTGTCACGACTTAATAAACGACCTTCGTTTATTGACCCAACTTTAATTTGCTACTACTAAACCAACGTTTTTAATAGTTGTAGGCCAAGTTTAGTTTATATTAAATCTATTTTAAAATATCTAAACAAATTCCTTATATAGTAGACAAACAGTTCCCAAACTTTTTATAATAGCTTCAAACAAATCATTTCCTATAATTCCCTAACCCTGCTTTGGTTCCTTTTTTTTTTTGTTGGTAATGTTGTTGTTGCTGTTTGTAATAATTAATATGCATATCACAACTTGGTGAGTATATGAATACGAACAAATATATATATATATATATAATATATATATATATATATATATATATATATTATATATATATATTATATATTATATATATAATATATTATATATATTAGAGTTATAAAAAAATTACAGAAAACAAAAAAAATTAAATATTATTGTGATTGTTATTGTTATTAGGTATATGATAATTTTGATGTTGTTGTTACTGTTTTTGGTCTGATTTGTTTTTATTCATATATATACACGATAAAACAATAAACGACCTTTACAAGTAGCAACAACAACAACAATAACACGTTGATATAATTCAACAGATACATTTTAATAAGAAAAGTGTTGACAAATTGATCATTTTAATGATTCCTCGTACTCGTACTTCATTTCATTTTACTACTCAACAATTCTTTATAATTTATGTTTTTATTCTTTGTGTTTTTTTTTTAAGACAAATAAAAACAAATAAATTAATTTATTTTGAAAATATTTTTGTTATTTTTTTGTTTTTGTAGAAAATTTTTTAACAAATTCAAGAACCTTTACTTATATGGATTTTGTTGTCGATTTCGTTTTATTGATAAACAGCAACAAATTTATGTTGAACTAAGAACGCAAAATGTTGAGAAAAATTAAAAAAAAAAATTATAATAATAAAAGTAAAGTTTTTAAGAACCTGGTTTGCATTATTAATTTTAAGTAAAACATAAATTCTTTAAACATTTGCATAGTTTTACCCTTTTGTTTATGGCTAAAAAAGAATTCTAGAAATTTTTACTATTTTTTTTTTTTTTTTTTTTTGTTAAAAATTTATTTTGTATAAAAGCTTACGACATTCAAGGGAACATCATCAGTTTACCTACAACTTTAGAAAACTATCAACGAAAACCCTCCCAAAAAAAACTACATCAAAATGTTCAAATTCGTAAGTGTCTAAAAGTAGGAATAAAACAGAATAACTAAATGTAAAAATTTTTTTTAACAAGCTTTGCTTAAATTTTAATTAAAAGCTTAAAAAAGCTTTAAGCTAAAGGCAGCTAAAGTTAATTAAAATTTTCCAAAAAGTGTTAAAAACAAAAAAGTTATAAAAAAGCTTCCTATAAAAAATTATTAACAAGTTGTGCTTAAATTTTAACTAAAAGCTTAAAAAAGCTTTAAGCTAAAAGCAGCTAAAGTTAATACAAATGTTTCAAAAAAGTGTCAAACAAATAAATTCCCTACAAAAGATTTAAAAATAATAAAATTTCTTTAAAAAAAGTTCCAAAAATTTAATGTTACATTTTTGTAAAATATTTGACATTCTTTTCAACAAGATATTCCAAAAATTATATAACTTTTCCTTAAACATTAATAACATTTCTTTCTCCCTCTTCTATAGTTCCTTGTCTGCTTGTTTGCCATCTTCGCCTGCGCCATGGCTACTCCTGCCGTTGTTGCTGCTCCCTACGCCTACTCTGCCTATTCCGCTTACTCTCCCTACACCGCCTACTCTGCTCCCGTTGCTGCTACTTATGGTGCTTATCCTTACACCGCTGGCTACTCTGCCTATCCTTATGCTGCCGCTGCTTATGTACGTTAAGTTGTTGCTCAGCTTTTAAGGATCTTATAATGATACAACAATATTACTCTGTAACTGGCTGAAGGACCTGCTCAACGTTAGATAATTTCGTTAATTTTTTTTACAATTGGCTGTCTTACGATTTTTGTTTATGTTGAACTCTATTGAGTTCAATTATCTTTTAATTTTTAATAAAATATAAATGCTAAAAATAAATACTAAATATAGACGAATCATTAGTTAATACTGATCTATAGTCAAGACTATAGAATGGTCTCTGGTGAAGACTAAAGTCTGGTCTATGGTCAAGATTATATACAAGTCTATAGTCAAGTTTATTACTACTTAGTCAAGTCTATAGACATGTTTATTTTCTAGACAATAGACTGATCTATAGTTAAGACTATTAAAAGTTTTATAGTCAATACTATAGAATGATTTTGGTCACGTCTAAATACTGGTATACACTCAAGACTTTAGACTGGTATATAGTCAAGACAATAAGGTGGTCAAGACTTTAGACAATACTTTAGACTGATCAATAGTCAAGAATAAAGAATGGGGTTGGTCTTGAATTTAGAAAGTCTATAGTCAAGATTATTACCAGTCAAGACAATAGACATGTTTATATTCTAGACTATAGACTGATCTATAGTGAAGACTATAAAAGCTTTTAAAGACAAGACTATAGAAAGATTTCTGAATAAGACTAAATTCTGGTCTACAATATACACTTTAAACTGGCATATAGACAAGATAATCAAATGGTCTATAGGCGAGACTATAGACAATATATACTAGCTTATATAGTCAATATAATAGAGAAGTTATAGTCAAGATTATAGACTAGTCTATATGTAAGATTACAGACTAGTCTATAGGTAATATTATAGACTAATCTATATTCAAGACTACAGACTGGTCTACAGTCAAGACCAGTCTGTAAATCAAGATTATATACTTGCCTATATATTAAGAATCTGGACTAATCTGTAATCAATATAATAGACGAATCTAGAGTCTTTACTATAGATGGGTGGAAGCCGTTTTAAACGAAACTGTATATACTGGCGGTATGCTATGTAATGACTATAGATCGGTGGAAGCCGTTTTAAAATACTAAGGAACTGATGGGTAAGCTGCGAGATGTACGATATAATATATTTCTCGGTATACCACAGGGTGGCATTTTGTCACCATTACTCTGGGTTCTAAATATCTTCTTGGTCTTCAAAGACCGCAGCAGTAGGCTGTTTTATTTTTTGCTACTGTCTCTATTTTTCCACTCTTCCCTATCTCTCTTTTTTTTACAGATACTCTTACAAAGGAATCAACATGGACCCAAGTAAATCTGCTACCTGTAATAACCTAACCTAGTCTAGGTTACCACGATTAATAGCCTCCTAGGGCCTTAAATGATAAAGTACTTTGACCTGTCTGCTATGCAGACCGTCGTAATGATTTTTAAAGAGAAATGATCCAAATTACTTTTATAGAAGAGCTGAAGGAGCTCTGAATAGGTATTTAGCTGGGATCAACCGGTGAAAATGGAAATCTTTCTTTTCACAAGAATGACAAATATTTCAGCATATACTGAACATTACTTCCTGGACAAGATGATACAAACAGCCCTTAATATATTAACCGGCAGCCAGAAGGAAATCAGGGCTATATTAGGTGATAGAATTAAGTCTAAGACCGTATTGAATCATAAGAAAGCTTTAAGTGAATACTCTGCCAGAGCTAAGGTTTACATCATATGGATACCAGAAATGTTATAGCTTTAAAGGTAAGGGAGCTCGAGGTAGTTAACCCGACACACGCTAAACTATTCGACGCAATAAAAGCTGAATTTAAAATATAAGTGAGAGAATCTCATAAGGCTTCTTGGAGTAATGAAATGGTAGGTAGTATCACAGAGATTCTATGATGCGATAGGATTACAAACACATCTATACAAAATTGGCAGTGCGGGTGACAAAGGCTAAACCATGACGGTATAGTTTTCTGAGTGGACACACAGGATTACAAGCAAAAGCTGAATTAAAAATATATCCTATATATATATACAGTACGTATTCTAGGTGGACACACTGGATTACATGCACATCTATACAAATTTGGCAGTACGGCTTCAGACGAATGTTGAGCATGTGGAGAGGAAAGTGAAACCTTGGAGCACTCAGTACCTTGGAAGAGATGTTATTCCGTCCTGACTAACACTGCTTAAAAAATTCTTGGGAATTACGTCCAGGAAACTGAGTTTCTCAACATTGAAAAATAATATACTAAGTGAACATTTCTTCCGGAAAAAAGCGCACTACAGTATTCGTAGTGGCCTTGGTGGATTTCTATGCATTTGATGTACTAACTTCCTTAAATGTTTAAATTAACTACCATTTGTAACTGATACTGACAATGTTAGTATTTTAAATCATTTTTCCTGGGTAATTACAATGCAAATAATTTAACTTTTTATGCCCTACTCCACTTTAGTAGGGAGGGTATATTGGGTTTGTTCTGATGTTTGTAACGCACCATAATATTGGTCCCATGCCAAGTATACCAACTGGCTTTTAATCAGTTTCTGAGTCGATTTAGATATGTCCGTCCATCTGTCAGTCCATCCATATAAACCTTGCAATCAAACTACAGGTCGCAATTTTGCAGATAATGCAATGAAATTTGGTACTGATCTTCAATTGTCCCAGGGACGAAGGTTATTGAAAATGGGAAAGATAGGTCCATTATTTCACCTTGCCCCCATACAACTGAACCCCTGAATAGGAATTGTAAACCCTGTAATCAAACTACATGTCGCAATTTGGGCACATTATATTCTATAGTACGGAATACAAAGCCTATTGAAAATAGTTAACATCGGTCCATAATTTCACTTAGTCCCATACAAGTCAACCCGCCGAATAGGGCTTTTAAGTCCATAATTATGTTTAATATACTCATATCTCGATAAAAAGTTGCCTTGATGACCTTAATCCTAGTCTCTATAAAATGCTCCCTTCAAATTTTGACTTAAATGTCCACAATTCTATTTAACAATAAATAGCTTAAGTATGTATATCCGAGGCAAGGTACAATTCAACTTTAGTGTTTTATTATGAAAACTAATTCATATTTTACTTTTTGTAACAGGTGTATGATATTATATGATCGGCCTCGCTCGACTCTAATCTCTTACTTGTTTTTTTATTGTTTTGTAATACTTTTATTATAGTTTTGTTTAACAAAAAATAAAGTATTTTTCAAACTTATTGTTTGTTTAATCAAACAATTTTTAAGAATTTAAGAATCTTAACTTTTACTTTATTTAAATTTTTTACTCTATCGATTTGATTATTGATAAAAATCATTACTTTACAATAACAAAATTAATTTAAGCCAACTACGCAAAAAATTAGTTAAATAATTACAATAACAAAGTAAAGTTTAGCAAGAACCTGGTTTGCATTACTAATTTTAAATAAATTATAAATTTAGTCAAAATTTTAAATAGTTCTACCCTTTGATTGTTATTGTTTAAATGATTCTATCTAATGGCTAGAATATAATTCGAAAGATTTTGTTAGTTTAAGCCAAAATTTGAAATTTGTATAAAAACTTGTGATTTATAAGGTAACATCATCAGTTTACCTAGAACTTCAGAAAACTACCAAACAACAACTTCAAAATGTTCAAATTCGTAAGTTTTTAAAAAGAAAAATTTTATTCTAAAATTTCAAAAATGAACTATTTAAAGTCTTAATAAGTAGTGCTTAAATCATAAAAAGTTTAACTTAAAGCTTTGTGTAAAAAAATCCAAAAGTTAATTGCTTCCAAAGTTCCAAACCAACTTAATAATTTCACATCCTTAAAATTATCTAAATGGCCTCAAAAATTTCATTTAATGTTTTCTAATTTCCCTTAGATTACAAGGATTCACTAATAATTCTACTTCTTTTACAGTTCATTGTCTGCTTGTTCGCCATCTTCGCATGCGCCATGGCTAGCCCCGCTGTAGTGGCTTCTCCCTACGCCTACTCTGCCTATTCTGCTTACTCTCCCTACACCGCCTACTCTGCTCCCGTTGCAGCTACTTATGGTGCTTATCCTTACACCGCCGGTTATTCTGCCTATCCTTATGCTGCCGCTGCTTATCTACGTTAAGTTGTAGAGTCATAAAGACAAGTTGTAGCTTATTAAGGAAAAAAGGACTGGATATAGGATTTGGACAATGTTTTAATGGAACCATAGACATTTTTTGTAATTTTTTTTTACAATAAATTGTCTTACAATTTTTGTTTATATTGAACTCTATTGAGTTTGAATATATTTTTAGTTTTACAAAGAAATTTTTAACATTTAAAAATAAAATATTTTTTTATAAAAAAATTAGATATTTTATTAAAAATCTGAAGGTATCAAGTCCACTTATATTTTCATTAAGTTACTAGCCGAATCAAAACATTATACATTATTAATATTTGTCGAAAAATTTCCAAATTACTTTTTCGAAATTTTCTAACTGCGGGTTACCTATGATGGTCTGACCAGATCTCAACAGTTCATAATACAGAACAATATATTAGTGCCACATGTGATCTCTTACTTTGTAGGTTATTTTAATGAATTCATTTTTGATTTCAAATAATGATTGGTTGCAAAAATTATATAGTGTTATAGGTTTTGTCATTCCGTTTGTAACACATCGAAATATCGATTATAGATCCATAAAGATATATATATTCTGGGTACTTATTAAATTCTAATACGATCTAGCCATGTCTGCCAGTCTGTTGAAAGCACGATAGAGTCCGAACGATAAGAGCTAGGGGGTTGAAATTTTTCAGAAATATTTCTTACAGGTAAGGTTTGTTTGGTATTGATAATGCCCTCAAACAAATGACCAAATTACCACGTCATCAGATGCACAACTGATCTCGGCTAGAGGGATTTAAGTTTACATTGGTGTTATTTATATAGAATTTTATCAAAATATTAGGGTTTATAAATGAATTTTAACCACCAAATTATTTTCTGAAGGGTAGTTTGTTTGGGGGGTCAAATTACACCCGATCACTACGAAAATCAGCAGTATCATCTACTTATATAAAATTAAGGTTTTTTTGGAGATATACTAGAACATTTAATATATTAATGAGCTTTAAAGCAGGGATATTGTTGTATAAGGGATAGGCAAAACAATAGACCAATTTTAAAGATATCCAATCCGATTCGTTCTTTGGAGAATAGCAATCCCAAAAAAAAAGAACTTCCTAAGAAGCGAAAAATAAGTAGTATTGGCTTAATGGAAGTTCTGAAAAAGACCTGAAGAAGTGATGATTTTAAACAGGCTCGTCACCAGAAGAAATGTCCCTTTTATTTGATTCCCAATTCACTACATCTAAAGTCATTCTCAAGAAGTAAATTTTATGTTCTTTTTATGGAAGTTATTGGGAAGTAAAATTGTAGTATTAAAGAATACTACAAATACATAAATAAATAAGGTAAAATATTCACATAGTGCTGCTTTTGAAGTGGTTCTAAATGGTATTATTTTGGAAGTACCTACTTCGTTTTGTTTTTGCTGGTATGTTTATATGGACATACAGACGGACATTATTAATTCGACTTAGATGGTTGTAAGACCAACATCATTGGATGTGAAAAACTTGTTACCAGTTTCTCTAGTCTGCCGGTACTATAAACTGGTGATGTAACTTTACTCCTCGGATATACATTGTGGTCGAACCAGGAAACTACATAATCTGGTATGTGGTTCTTAGTTGCCCAAAAAACTATGCCCTGGCTGGTCAGTTGGTTGAAGTTTCTTAGATAGATAGTAATAGTTAGAAAACTATTTTGGGAAACTTTTGATTTTTGTGTGTAAGAGAAAGAGAAAGAAATATCTCTCTTTCTCTCACACACAAAATCAAAAGTTTTCTAGTGTGAACCAGGTCTAATAATGGTGTTAGTTTAGAAAGATTTCGATCTTTAAAAGTTTAGAAATCTTTAGCCATTCAACTTTTACAATAAATCCAATTATATATTTGTAATGTTAAAAAATGGAATCACTATTATTTAAATTTAAAAGAAAAAAAAAAAAACACAAAAATAATTTTCTTAAACACATACAGCTTTCTAATTTATTTTTTCTTTCGTTTCGTTTTTTCCAAATTATTTACATTTCACTCTATTAATTTAGTCCGTCCGATCATAGTTCCTTTTCATCTATAAATCCTTTACTTCTTCTTCTTCTTCAACAAAGCAACAGCTGGAGCAGCAACAACGCGAGCAGCAGGAGCGGCTACAACAGGAGCAGCATGATAGACAGCTGGAGCAGCAGCAACTACGGGGGCGGCAGCATAAGCAGCAGGGTAGGCAGCGGTATGGGCAACAGTGTAGGCATTGTAGGTGCTAGCATAGGGAGCAACATAACCAGCAGTATAAGCGGCAGGAACAGCAGCAACACCGGCAGTATAAGCCAAAGGAGCACCATAGGCAACGGGAGCAGCAGCCAAGAAAGCGGGCTTAGCAGCACCAAAAGCAACGGCGAACAAAGCCAAAAAGCAGACAGCGAATAATTTGAACATTTTGACTTGAGATTGATATTACGCGGTATTCTTTAGGAAATGCTAAAAGAATGTATGACACTGATGAGCTAGAGTAGCTTATCTTATATAGCAAAAATTTCTTCGATTTTGAAATTGCAAATTTGATTTTTGATTTTTTTTCTTTCTTTCCAAATAGGATGTTTTATTTTTTGCTATTTAAAGATATTTTGTTTTTTTGTTATTATTTTGAAATTATGTAAGATATTTTTGCCTTTATTATTTTAGATCTGGGTGTTTAAGAATTCTTTGTACGTTTTTTTGGTACTTGAAGAGCATTAACAATTAAGCACATTTTATATTTTGTATTTATTCTTATTTCTTTTTTATTTTCTATTTATTGTTTTCGTTTTGCTATAGTTTTGTTTTCAATATTATCATCATAATATCTATGGTTATTTTAACACTTTAGAGATATTTGAAAGTTATGCTAATTCTCATGAATGGGACGTTGCACTTTGGAGTTTAATTGTTTTTTATATAGAACTTTTAAAATTTAAAAATTCCCCAAAAAATTGCTGTGAAAATAAAGATTTAATGATTACGAATTTACCCAAAAAGATTTTAATTTCGGAAAAACCAAAGCTCCTTACTAAAAAAAGACGTTAAAGTTAGCTCAAAATATAGCCCTTAGTCTACTTAATATTCTAAACCATGGAGCAGTCTATAGTATAGTCTAGTTTGTAGTCCAGTACATGGTCCAGTCTATATTCTAGTCTAAAGTCTGTACTAAAATCTAGTCCATAGTTTAGTCTATAGTCTACTGATAGTCTAGTCTATGGTATTGTCTATAGCCTAATCCATTGTAAAGTATAATCTATAGTCTAGTCTGTAGTCTAGTTTATAGTCTAGCTTTTGGTCTAGTCTATAATATAGTCAATAGTCTAGTCTACACTCTAGTCTATACTCTAGTCTTAAGTCTAGTTTACATTCTAGTCTATAGCCTAGTATGTAGTCTAATCTATAGTTCAGTCTATAGTCCAGTCTATAGTCTAGTCTATAGTCTAGTCTATATTCTAGTCTATAGTCTAGTCTATAGTCTAGTCTATAGTCTAGTCTATATTCTAGTCTATAGTCTAGTCTATAGTCTAGTCTCTTCAAGTCTTATCCATAGTTCCATCTATAATATAATCTATAGTCTAGTCTAGCCTATAGCATAGTCTAGCATTCAGTCTAATCTATAGTTTAGTCTAGTATATAGTCTAGTCCATTGTCTAGTATATAGTCTAGTCTATATTCTAGTCCATAGTCTAGTCTATAGTCTAGTCTAGTCTGAAGTGTAGTCTATAGTCTAGTTTAGTCTATAGTCTAGTCTGTAGTCTAGTTTGTAGTCTAGACTATAGTCTAGTCTGTAGTCTAGTTTGTAGTCTAGTCTATAGTCTAGTCTATAGTCTATAGTCTAGTCTATAATCTAGTCTATAGTCTAGTCTATAGTCTAGTCTATAGTCTAGTCTATAGTCTAGTCTATAGTTTAGTCTATAGTCTAGTCTATAGTCTAGTCTATAGTCTAGTCTATAGTCTAGTCTATAGTCTAGTCTATAGTCTAGTCTATAGTCTAGTCTATAGTCTAGTCTATAGTCTAGTCTATAGTCTAGTCTATAGTCTAGTCTATAGTCTAGTCTATAGTCTAGTCTAGTGAATAGTCTGGCGTAGTCTATTGTCTAGTGTATAGTGTGGTATATAGACTAGGCTAAGGTTTAGATTATAGTTTAGTCTATATTCTGGTCTATATTGTTGTCTATAGTCTAACCTATATTGTAGTCTATATTCTAGTCTATATATAGTTTGGGGTATGGTCTAGTCTATAGTCTATGTATAGTTTAATTTATAGTATAGTCTAGTCTGTACCTTAGAATATAGTTATCTTGAACTGCAGGGTTTCAGTTCTCCTTACACATGCTACGTCATACATGTACAATGAACACATGTAGGAGACTTCAAAAAATAATTGTCTTTATATGAGTATTAATTGTTACAATTAAGATTTATAGTATTTAATAGAATAGATCAAGGCCATTTACTGATGTTTTAATACAAATCACGTAGTTATATCGTTCTAAACCATATTAGGTGCGCCCTACATTTTAAGCTGACTGTATTAAGTCTAGTATTGCAAATCAATTAAAGCAGCAAAATTAAATAGAATATTTTTAATATGCTATAGGACGTAGCATTATTCATATTTACTTCTGTATTCATATAGTTTTCTTGGCCTTAATACGCAGGGGTAATAATTTTAAAATTTTTTACACAATTGCAATTAAAGATATTATTTTAACAAAGCAGATGATACATACCACTCTAGCTTACAAAGGGTTGTTTAGGTAAGTACTTACCAAAGTTTATGTTTATGTTGCATTGGAACTTTTGGTGGTCAATTATTTTATTATTTTCTTGAAAATAAAATGTTATTTCTATTATTAACATTTCTATTAATAACATTTTTTGTATTATTTTTTTATATTTGCTTAAATTTTATTATTTTCCAAAAATAGCTGCTGTTAGTAGAATTATGTATTTTATTTGAAAAATAGCTTAAGTAGTGATTATACTATTTATATACTTTTTTATATTTATCTAAAAAATACTTTTTATTATTGTCTGACGTCACAACTTATATTATATTTATTTTGAAATAGCTTTAAATTTCATTAATATGCTTAACTACTTTTGCATACAAATTACAAATGTTATGCAGAAACATCCTCCTTTATCATCAACCAAACACTGATATCGAAATTATTTTTATTAGTATATATACGAATGAAACATCTTAAAATAATACAAGGGTAAATACAATGAAATAAATATAAATAATTTCTCTGCTAAAAAAGAAAAGAAAAACTATTCTTTTTTATCCAAAAAGTTAGAGAATTTGTATCAAAAGCGGTTAGACTATGCACCAATATTCAAAATATAGTCTAGTATATAGACTTGGCTATAGACTATAGACTAAACTATAGACTCGACAATAGACTAGAAATGACTATACTTTAAACTATACTATAAACTAGACTACTACTAATACTAAACTATAAATAAAACTATACAGTAGACAATACTATAGGTAAAATTACAGAATAAACTAGACTAGACTATATATTAGGTCATAGAAAAGTCTATATAGAAGTTTATAGCCTCGATTTTATAATAGATTATAAACTGTATTACATACTTGACCATAGACTAGACTACATTATTGACTAGACTAGACAAAAACTATATAGTAGAGTAGACTAACGACAAGATTACAGATAAGACTATAGACTACATTATAGAAAAGTCCATTAACTAGACTATATAATAGACTATCGACTAGAATACAGTCTAGACTATAGACTAGAATATAGACTAGACTATCGATTGTACCATAGACTAGGCTATCGATTGTACCATAGATAGGCTATAGACTAGACTATAGACTATACTATAGTATACACTATAGTCTACACTATAGACTACGACTATAAACTAGACTATAGTCTATAGAATAGACTATAGACTAGACTATAGACTAGACTATAGACTAGACTATAGACTAGACTATAGACTAGACTATAGACTAGCCTATAGATTAGACTATAGACTAGACTATAGAC
>NC_060953.1:43426151-43427637 GCF_022045245.1 Lucilia cuprina | reverse complement strand
CTATAGTCTAGTCTATAGTCTAGTCTATAGTCTAGTCTATAGTCTAGTCTATAGTCTAGTCTGTAGTCTAGTCTATAGTCTAGTCTATAGTCTAGTATATAGTCTAGTGTATAGTCTAGTCTAGTCTATAGTCTAGTCTATAGTCTACTCTATAGTCTAGTCTATAGTCTAGTCAATAGTCTAGTCTATAGTCTAGTCTATAGTCTAGTCTCATATTGTTTCTTGTCTATATGTTACTCTATAATCTGTAGTCTCTATTTCCAATTATCCCTTCTGGTTGTTAACCCAACCGGACTTTAATTAAAGTGCGTGCGATGTGAAAAAGCCTTAACACTTTTACTGAAATTTTTATCTACCAAATTCTTTTTGATTACAGCTTTAGGTTGTAATTAACTGTTCTATTAAAAAGGGGCGTTTGTTCATATTTTTCATAAAATTTATGTTAAAAGTGTACACTTCAAACTTAGAGTTGGTGGAAATTATGAAACAATTTTTTTTAAATTAATTGTTTAAAGCAAAATGTGTAAATTTAATGAATAGTCTCTCTGTGATTTTAGAGTTTTACTCCCCATACACCAACGTATTTAAATATAGAAGTGCGTAGATATTGCTACTTAATGCATTTATGGATTTAATTTTAAAATGCAGACAGTATTGGCTTAAATAATTATATAGTAGTTTTGACTTAATTTGTTTAGCTTATCATTTTTGTTGAAGTGGAATTAATTTCTAAATAAATTTGAATTTTTTCCATTCATTTTACTATAAAATTAAATTGATTTTGATTAATAATTTGATTTGTAATAAATTTTAATATAATTTTTTTGTTTTTTTTTTCAGATTTTTGCAAGATTTAGGTAAGTGGATAGTATTTTTGTGTTACTTACCTTTACAATTAAATTAATAAGGTCTGCTGTTAATTTTCTTTTAATTATTTAATTGAAATTGTATTGAAGTTTGTAGTTTTAAATTAAGATTTTTTACTCAATCACAAATCTTAAAAAAATATTTTATGAAAATTATAGAAATAGTTAATTTTTTTGTTGGCTCTTAACCTTTTTAAGGCATTGTTTAGATTGTCGTTTCAGTTTGTTTAATAACATTTTTAAGTCATTGAAATTACCGAGGCAACAAATTGATAGAAATATTAGTATAAATGCTTAGCATTTATAACAAGGGATTTGAGAAGTTATGTTTTTATACCCTACACCACTATAGTGGGGAGGGTATTATACGTTTGTGCTGATGTTTGTAACATACAAAAATATTTGTCCAATAGCCACCTTAAAGTATACCGATCGATTCAGAATCATTTTCTGAGTCGATTAAGACATGTCCGTCCGTCCGTCCGTCCGTCTGTCCGGCAATAGTCTAGTCAAATCTATAGTCTAGCCTATAGTCTAGTCTATAGTCTAGTCTATAGTCTAGTCTATAGTCTAGTCTATAGTCTAGTCTATAGTCTAGTCTATAGTCTAGTCTATAGTCT
>NC_060953.1:43423005-43426051 GCF_022045245.1 Lucilia cuprina | reverse complement strand
TCTATCTATCTATCTATCTATCTATCTATCTATCTATCTATCTATCTATCTAACTAACTAACTAACTAACTAACTAACTAACTAACTAACTAACTAACTAACTAAATACAGTCTAGTCTATTCTATAGGCTAATCTAGAGCCTAGTCTATAGTCTAGTCTGTAATATAGTCTAGTTTATTGCAAATAATCTAGCCAAGATGCCTATTTTAGTCTACATGCTAGCCTATAGTCTAGTCTATTGTATAGTCTGTAGTATAGTCTATAATCTAGTCCATAATCCAGTCTATAATCCACAATCTAGTCTATAGTCCATAATCTAGTCTTTAGCCTAGTCTAAAGTCTGGTCTACTGTCTTGTCTGTAATCTAGTCTATTGCCTAGTTTATGGTCTAGTCTAAAGTCTTGTTTATAGTCCTGTCTATAGTCTAGCCTACAGTCCTGTCTATAGTCTAACCTATAGTCTAGTCTATAGTCTAACCTATAGTCTAGTCTATAGTCTACCCTATAGTCTAGTCTTAAGTCTAGACTAAAGTCTAGTTTATAGTTCAGTCTATAGTCTTGTCTATAATCTCGTCTATTGCCTTGTTTATGACCTAGTCAATAGTCTAGTCTAAGGTCTAGTCTAAAGTCTAGTCTATAGTCTGGTCTATAATCTAGTAAAAAGTCTGTACTTTAGTCTATAATATATTATATAGTCTATAGCATTGTCTATAGTTTTGTCTATAGCCTTGTCTGTAGTTTAGACTATAGGTAAATTAATTGGTTAACGTGGTAGTTGACTGCAAGCAAACTGGTAGGGCCCTCTACACCACTCGCTCCTGGAAGGAACTCTGATTTTGAAGACTCGATTATAGTTATACTTAGTATATTCTATAGTGTAGCTTATACCCTAGTTTATAGTCAATAGTTATGCTTATAGTCCAGTCTATAGTTAAGTATATAGTCTATATCTAGTCTATATTCTAGTCTATAGTCAAGTCTGTGGACTATCCTGTAGTCTAGTTAAACGTCTAGTCTATGGACAAGTTTATATTCTGGTCTAAAGTCTAACCTATAGTTGTGCATTTATTCAAGTTTATAGTCTAGTCTATAGTCTAATCTATAGTCTAGTCTATGCTAATATCCTTACTGTCTAGTCTAAAATCTAAGCTTTATAGTTTAATATTAAGCCTTTTATATTTGAGTTGGCATCATAGACCCAACTGAGAAAAACATTTATTTCTGTGAAAAATTTCAATCTAAAGTCAATTAATTTGCATTTTATTTGGATTATATTCTAGAATTTAAATTAAATCCTAAACAACCACTTGCTGGTACTTAATTATGTTTATTAAAAAATTGTTAAAATTGTAGCTCACGATTTTTTTTGTTTTATTTAACAAAAGTTGTCATTAATATAATTATTAGTTTGTAATCATTTTGATTTCGCCCTGAAAACAAAATTATTGCTGTAAGTAACTTGTAAATACCCTACAGAAGGTCGACTTGAACTATTAGATAAAGAAATGTTAATCTAAAATATAATGTTACAAAATTGATTACTCATATTTTCAGACTATGATTATCTTAGTATAAAGTATCACATTTTGGTTTACATAATCTATCTCGCCTCGAAATTTATGACATTTTGTAAAAGCCAAAAAACAATATTAATATTTTTTTCTTTTTTTGGTCAGAATCTAATAAGATTAATTGTTCACAACATTTGATCTGTTGTGTAGCAATAGAGGTGTAATCCGTTCAAGCAACAATATCTGTATTATTAAATTACTCCACCCTATTTTTGTTGTTGCATTCAGTTAGTTAGCTGCAAAGCACAAAAGTTGCAAGAGCAAAGTGTTGAAATTAAGTTAATAACTTTTTTGTTAAAACATGATGAATTATTATGTTTAAAAGCTATAATAAATGTATACCAGTTATCTGTTCAATAACATACACACACACTCTATTATTATAAATTTTTGAACTATTATGGTTAAATGTCAAAGTAGATTGTTGTTGGAAAAATTGTGTTTAAAAAATATAATTAAAATGCGTAAGAAAATTACAGTCATAAAATAACGATCATTAAATAGACTATAATTAATTATATGTTTTAAGATTTAAGATAAAATAGATTGTGAATTAAGATTTTATTAAAATAAAAACAAAAAGGTGTAATTGTAACAGTCACTTTGTTTATCGACAATCTCTCGTGCACAAAATATAAATTGATTTTCTCAAGCAATTAATATTCTAAGTTAATGTTTGTCTTGATGAAAACTTTGTAGAAATTTTATACATTTTGCTTTTGGTCTTGCATTTAAATAAAATAAAATATTTCTATTAAACACTTGTCAAATTTAAGCAATGAGTCATTGAAAAAAACTCTATGACTTAATGACATTTTATTAACATTATCTTTTTGTTAGTAAACTAATAATGTCATTAATGTATTTATGTAATCATCTTTAGTTAAAAGTTTTCTACATGTCCAGCTGTACGTAAAAAGTTTGTAAATTTGCTAATTGTATATTTAAAACATTTGTCATCAACTGACATGATTTAATTTTTTTTTCGAAATATAAACTATAATTATTGCAGTTGATTTGCAGTAAATGTTTTTGACTACCCGGCAGTTCTTAGAGTAGAAACTAACTTTTACTGTTTAATAAAAATGTCTTACTTTCGTCCAAAAATCTTCCTATAGATTGGTCCAGCCTAGTCTAAATGATTGTCTATAGAACAATCTTTAATCCAGTTTATAGTCTAGTGAATATTTTTAGTCTAAAGAATAGTCAATAGCCTAATCAGTAATGAGGTATATAGTTTAGTCTGTTTTCTAGTCTATAGTCAAGTTTATAGTATGGTCTACAGTCTAGTCTATAGTCTATAGTCCAGTCCATAATCTAGGCTATAGTCTAGTTCATAATCTAGGCTATAGTCTAGTCTATAGTCAAGTCTATAGTCTAGTCTTTAGTCTAGTCTATAGTCTAGTCTATAGTCTATTCTATAGTCTAGTCTATAGTCTAGTCTATAGTCTAGTCTATAGTCTAGTCTATAGTCT
>NC_060953.1:43374332-43422905 GCF_022045245.1 Lucilia cuprina | reverse complement strand
TAGTAAGTTAGTAAGTTAGTTAGTTAGTTAGTTAGTTAGTTAGTTAGTTAGTTAGTTAGTTAGTTAGTTAGTTAGTTAGTTAGTTAGTTAGTTAGTTAGTTAGTTAGTGTCCAATCTGAAATAAGAGAAAAAATTTATGATGGTGACAATAGATGCAGTAGAGCAAGATCGCCCCCATACACAAGCTATAAGTATTCAATTTCATTACTTCGGTAAAAGGTTCATAACTAAGATCGATAAACCGACTAATAGTTAGTATAATTAAAAAAAAGCAACTCAACTCCAAAAGTAACGTTATTTCTTTCTCCAGATAAACAAAGATACTTGTAATTTGCGTGATGCTAGCAAATTAAAGTAAATATAAAAATTCCGAAAATCAAACATTATATACCTTCTTATCAACATATTTTGTTGACGAAATTTTTGCAATATACATACATATTAAATTGAATACACATAGTGCTATATATTTTTTGTACACAAATGTATATTTTTTAATTTCTTTTCGAAATATTTAAATTTCTCTTATTAAAGAGGTCGATTAGTTCACATTTTTGTTTTCCAACACGATACTACGATTAAATATGGCTTTAAACATGTCTAATCTAGTCTTAAACTATATTTATAACCGACTTGTACATTTTTAATTGCTTAATATAATTAACTAAATTATATTTATTTGTAATCACGACACAATTTCACAAGCACTCGCGTGGCTAATAATTCAGCAACTGGCGGACATGGTTCGAAGTGTGAAGAGAAGAATTTTTACTCTAAACTTAAACAGGGTAAAGAATATTTACGAAAAATATGATTTGGAAAATTATTTCTGAATAGAAGGACTGTGACGGTTTAATCTTTATAAAATATTAAAATTTTTTGGAAAAAACAAAATCATTCTTCCCAAAAAATGTTATGCATTAATATGATTAATTTATTAGTTGCTTCAACTAAACAATTTTCGAAAACAATTTTGAGTTACTAGGAGACAAAGCGTTATAATTGAAAATTACAAAAATTGTTGAACCTAATTATCTCTCCAGTTTAACTGATTTGTCTCCTTAACCAATAGATTTAAAATCATTTGCAACTAAGTTTTAAGTTGCAATTTTATGCTTGTAAATAAATGCTAGCCTAAAATTTTGCAAAACATATTAGGCAATTTTTTTGAATCAAACAATTTTTTTCATTAATAAAAAAAAATAAACAATAACCTTAAGATTTAATATACGAGATATGTTTTTCGTTGACAGCTGATCTACTTAAATTTTATTGCAATCTAAAATTTTTCAAAATGATTTCATTTTTATAGAGCTCCTTTGCAATTAATTCGTTATGGGAAAAAGACAAAAAAAAAAAAAACATATACACACAACCTGACTGTGGCAAAATTTTTACTCGTAAAACAAATTTGTTAAAAATGAAGTGATGAAATATTAGATTTTTGTCAAAAATAAAATAGTTAAAAATGTAATGTGTGAAAACAAGTTGCAGAGTATTTGAAAAATGTGAAGCGTAAAATGTTTTAATATTAGATTCTTTTTAAAAGAGGAGTCTAATTAAAGGTGTTATTCAAAAATATAGACTAGCCTATAGACAAACCTATAGACTAGACTATAGGCTAGACTATAGACTGGACTATAGACTAGATTATAGACTAGACCATAGACTAGACCATAGACTAGACTATAGACTACACTATAGACTAGACTATAGACTAAACCATAGACTAGACTATAGACTAGACTATAGACTAGACTATAGACTAGACTATAGACTAGACTATAGAATAGACTATAGACTAGACTATAGAATAGACTATAGACTAGACTATAGACTAGACTATAGACTAGACTATAGACTAGACTATAGACTAGACTATAGACTAGACTATAGACTAGACTATAGACTAGGCTATAGACTAGACTATAGACTAGACTTTAGACTACAATATTGACAAGAGTACAGACTAGACTATAGACTAGACTATAGACTAGACTATATACTAGACTATAGACTAGACTATAGAATTGATTATAGACTAGACTATAGAATTGATTATAGACTAGATTATAGACTAGACTAGATTATAGACTAGACTATATTATAGACTAGACTATGTACTAGACTATAGAATAGACTATAGACTAGACTATAGACTAGGGTATACACTAGACTATAGACTAGACAAAAGATTAGACTATAGACTATTGACTAGACAATGGATTAGATTATACAATATTTTTTGTTCTAATATTGAGAAATTTTTCTAGATTTCTTATTTCTGCTGCAAAATATCTTTTAAAAACATACATTTCTAAATATGTTACAAAAAACACATAACTAAAACAAGTACTAAAACTAACATAAACCTCAACGATTCTGATTAATAACAATCGCCCATTTCCTACCGACATTTAAAACAATTAAACTGAAACTAGCACCTGAGTGTTGCAAGTGGTTGATTTGAGTATTTATATTTTTTTTCTTACGCACTCAATGAAATATAATTCTATGGGAATAAATAAAAATTTGTTATTGAATAGCAATTTTTTTAAGTCCGCTTCTGTAACAAAGAACTTTATATGAAAATACAACAACAGCGAAAACAAAAATAAAATCAAAATAATTCGCGCTTAAAATCAAACGCCCATAGTAGTTGTTATAGGGGTATTATTATACTTCCAACTTATGTATCAACGTATTCGTTAGTTGCATTTGTTTAAAACATTCGACATTTTTATGAATAATGTTTGCATTTATTAATTCTTTTTTTTTTTGTTTTTCTTGTGGTTGTTTAAAATACATTTATGCTTAAGATAACATGATTTCCATAATATTGTTTAATATACATACATATGTATGAAAATGTATTTGAGCATGTAACAAACCAAATGATTTGGTGTTAACCTTAAGGCTAAAACATGATTTGTTTATGGTCATAGCATAGAGATTGTGGTCTCTATTGTATTGCCATTGTGTTGTCTTTCCGTTTGATTTTCATAAGACAATCCCCAATCAGGCCAGCATTTTTTGGGGAGACACTTTATGCCTCATACGATTTAATAGATTGATATTTATCTATCAGTTTAAAATCTGAGTTAATTTAGATTTAAATTTTCAAACTAAAACCGCCAAAAACCACTATAATTCATACATACGATTGTTTCGTTTAGTTTAATGTAGTCAACTGAAGTTAGTTTTTTTTTCTTGTGTTGTTAAAATTTAATTCAGTATGATTTGTTGTATTTCCTTTTGTAAAAAACTACAATTGGAAAAATTTGCAAATTAAATTTACAATTTAAGGTATTTGCTTCTTTTGGGAGCCATAAATGGCAAGTGAAATTTAAATTATAAAACAATTATGCGAGTAAATTTTTTAATAAATTAGTAGATTTTTTAATAAATGGCTAGAAATAAGTATTGAGTAAAAACATATCATAATGATCTATTTACGTATAGTTTTGGGCCAGTTATTAAAGTGTAAAAGTTTTCAGCGCGATTAAAGCGATAGTTGATAATCCACATATTTTGATTAATGTAAAAATGCAGTTGTTTGGAATAAAGATACGTTTATAGTCTAGAACCTAGAAAATTCTATATTATGGATTAGAGACCTGATTATGATCAAGAACGCTGAAAAGACCATAATCTAAATTATAGACAATACTAGGGTCTGAACTCCAGATAAGAATATAGTCAAGATTATAGATAAGACAGTAGTATGGACTATATATGAAAAGTATTGACAGTAGGTCAGACTAGGTTCTGTACTATGTAGTAGACTATAGTCTGCACAATAGATATGACTGTAGACAGGATAAGACTATATTTTGGATTATACGTATATGATGACATAGTTCTATATTATGACTATAGATTATACTGTAAATATGTTAGACTAATATGTATAATGGATTATATTATAGTTTGGACGATATGTAAGACTATAGGCTGAACAATAGATAAGATCTGAGTCTGAATTATAGGCATGTTTAAAACATAAGCTATATATTGAACTATATTCTGGGTTAGACTTATGACACGATTATTGATTAGATGATAGATAAGATTAGACTCTGGTGTGAATTTTAAATAAGACTATAGTCTTAAGATATTACTATAAGTTAAACTTTTAATAAACTGTATATTAGACTACTATGCATAATAAATAACACTGTAGCCTATACTATAATTAATATCATAGTCTAGGATTATAAACAAGCAAATAGAGTGGACTAAAGATGTATATAGTCTGATATATAAATCAGCTATAACATGAACTATACATTATACACAATACATATAGTCCAAACTATATAAGTCAATAGTCAAGACTATAGATTATATTAAAGTCTTTTCTATAGATGTGTGGACTATAGATAAGACTATATACAATCTACACTATAGATAAGATTATAATCTTGACTATTGATAAGAGTTATAGCGTGGATTATAGATAAGACTGCAGTGTGAACTATTCATAAGATTATAATCTGGACTGTACATAAGACTATAATCTTCACTATAGATAAGACTATAGTCTGAACTATAGTTAAGACTACAATCTTGATTATAGATAAGACTATAGACTGAACTGTAGATAATACTACAGTCTGGACTATAAATAAGACTATGGACTGGACAATAGATAAGACTGGACTATAGGTAAAACTATGATCTGGACTATAGATAAGTCTTTAATCAGGACTTTACATAAGATAGTTTTCTGGCGGCACATAGATAAGTCCATTGTCAGGACTATAGTTGAGACTATAATCTGGACTATAGGAGAGACTATAGGTAACACAGTAGTCTGGATTATAATTAGTACAGCACCATTACCAGTACCATAGTTAAGAATATAAGTAAGAGACGGGAATGTCGAGAGTTTTAACGTGAGTACCTGCCTTGACGGCCTTATCTCACGGTGGTCTTTTTCATCCACTGGATAAACTTGAGAACGGTCTACCATCGCCCCTTAGTTCTTCAATAAGAACTTAGGTGGCAATTTTTGTACATTGGTTCATTGGTTCTGACCGTTCCATGCACAAGTACTTTGCTGGAGTACTCGAGCTATCTAATCTCTTGACCATAGTATGGCCTCTGTTGATTCGGCAACAGCACCTAAAGACGTAACCGGTG
The DNA here is from genome assembly GCF_022045245.1 of Lucilia cuprina. NCBI lineage: Eukaryota > Metazoa > Arthropoda > Insecta > Diptera > Calliphoridae > Lucilia > Lucilia cuprina. Next base: position 43,417,760 of record NC_060953.1, on the reverse strand, counting down.
GACCGAAGTATGATCCATCAATAAGCCGTGGACAAATCTGATATGAACCGAGTAAACTCTGGATATATCTGGACAAGGAAGGAAAATTCAATGGTATCAAATGTATAAGATACCTTTCATCCATCATCATTCAACCCAGCACACATCTCATTTATACGACACATTCATAAGAGAAAAACATACGTCACATTCATTAGGTAGACGGGTGGGGTAAGGCTCGCCGAACCTCACTTTCATCCCGTTTCCAACGCTTTGTCCCACAGTCACTCAACTGTGGAGTATCTGTTGTTTTCGGCAACAGTACCGAACTTATCCCGAAATATTGACTATTATCATGCATTATGCGGAGCTCTGGTCTGACCTCTGGTAATCTATGCAACGACTAAGCCAAGCAGTAGACTGTGACTAATTTTTCAGTCCCAATCAGTCTGGAGGTATTGGCCACCTCTTTATACCCCGGGATTGCAATAACACCAAGGCGGAAGTCTCGCCAAGGTAACATGCCCCGGGTGGATAGGTAAGAGACAAGTAAAGTATGGACTATAAATAAGAATATAATCTGGATTAGAGGAGAGACTATAGGTAAGACCGTAATCTGGACTATAGGTGAGGCTAAAGTCTGGACTATAGGTAAAATTATAGTCTAGACTATAAATAAGTCATTAATCAGGACTATAGATAAGATAAGACAATAGTTTTTTCTGTAGATAAGTCTATATACAGGACTATAGTTTGGACTATAGATTAGGCTATAGTCTGGGTTATTTATAAGTCGTAAGTCTATATATAAGTCTATAAATAGGACTACAGTCTGGACTATAGATAAGACACTAGTCTCACCGATCGATAAGTATATAGTCTGGTTTATAGATTTCTAAATAGCTAGGACTATAGGTTATGCTTTAATCTGGACTATCATCTAAATATAGACATAACTATAGTTTGAACTATATATACTTAATCTGGACTATAAACAAGATTATAGTATGGACTTTAGATAAGACTATAGACTAGACTATCGAAAAGACAAAATAGTCTTCTCTACTCTAAGCTATCCAGGGGACATTTTCTGAACTACAGATGATAGATGTTACAAAATAGACTACAGTGCAGCTAATACTATAACACAAGTAGTGTGTAGTAAAATTTACTTAAAAATCTTCACACCTGAAAATACATAGATCATATATAACTTTAACTAGTTTTCACTCAAAATCAAAAGAAAAGAAAAAAATATAAAATAGACATCAGAAAATTAATTTGATAAATGCAAACAGTATATTAATGAATTGACATAAATAATTTACCAACTAGTGTATGACACATTTTATTTTAAAATGATTACAAAATTTAAAAAAAACAAAATTCAGACAAAATTACTCCTAAACAAAAATTTCTGTTTTATCACATGCAATTTTGTAACATTTATGACAAGACTCTAAGGAATAAAATTAAAAAAAAAAAACTATGTTTTTTTCTTTATAATCTAAATAAATTACAAAAACTTGTTAAACACAAAAACAAAATTTAAATGATATGCTATTAAAAAAGGTATTTATATACAATTATTAAATATAATTCAAGGAAGCAGCTAAAATTCGCTACAGAGTAGAAAAAGTATCTACTAAACCAGTCATAAATTGCACTTAATTTCGAACAATAAAAGTAAATGTAACCGCACAATATGAGGTACTACGAATGCCAGGCAGCCGTTAATAATTGTCTTGGTCAAAGTTTACTTTTCGAAAAACAATCTCTTTAAATGTCAATTTATTGTTTGTAGAAGAAAAAAAAAAAACTAAAACAAAAACATAATACTAGTATAATAGTCTTGTATTAAATACAAATAAAACAACTATAGAATGTATTTGTTGTATAAATGATTACAAATATTTTGTAATTGTTTCCAACAAACAAATGAACGATCGTTACATACATCATCTCATTCATGTGCGAAATGCTACTTTAAACATAACAAAAACAACTAAAAGAAAAAAAAACATGAATAAAATGAAAATAATTTAATTTTTTTTTTTTTTTTTTTGAAAACCGCAACGAATAAAACAAGAACAACAAACTTACATTTTTAATATAAGAGGAGTTTTTAAGACAATTCGAAAGAGGTGTGGCGGAGTAGTGGACTAAGACTACAAACTGCACATTTAATACAACTCACTTAATTTAATTGCAATAGAAAATCTATAAAGAAAAATCTGAGAAATATCACAAAAAAAATTGAAAAAGCATTAAGAAAAACTTAAAAAACATAAAATTTTATATTAGATTTTATTTAATAAATATAGTAAAGCTAATACCAAAATTGGCCGAAACTTTTATAATTGTAGTATGTTTGTGAATAGCGGTCAATAAACCGTATTATTAAAATTCATGAATATAACAACAAATATATGATTTAATGTATTCGAAACTAAAAAAAAAAAATTATAGAAAAATATCTAATAGAAAAAAAAAAAACTTATCGAAAACAAAACATAAACTGCTTAGACAATGTATTTATATGGATTGTAGAAAACCTTAAAGCCGAATTTTATAAACCCTATGACACAATTCGTGTTTGTTGATCATTTAGCATTTAAAACTTTAAAGTATAACTTTAGGCTGTATTATTTTTTTTTGTTAATTTTCGGTCAGTTTTTAATTAAATTCATTTGTTATTGTTTAAAGAATAAATTAAATTATTAAATTATTTTTAAATAAATTTTTAAAAGGGCTTTAAAAATATTTATTAATTTTTATAATAAATAGGATTGTATAGGATCAATCCACAAATTTTATTGATCAGTCTATATAAAGTTTCGACTACATATTAGACTGTAATCTCAGTTGTAGTTCAGAATAAAACCTGTAAAATAAATAAGATCAGAATAAAGTCAGTACTTTAGATCAGCCATAGATCAGAGTATAATCTGTACAATAGATCAGACCATACTATGTACTATATATTAGACAAATATTTACTAATATTTCCATTATAGACTATAGGCCTAGTGATCAGATCAGACTATAGTCTACCATATACATAAGAATATAGCCTCACCGATAGATTGACTGTAGTCCCACATATAGACGAGGCTACAGCCTATACTAAAGATTAGACTATAGTCTCTTCTATAGAACAGGCAATAATTTCGCCTATAGATCTCACCTACTGATCAGACTATAGGCTCACTTATTGGTCAGACTATAGTCTCAGCTTTAGTTCAGACTATAGTCTTTTCTATAGATAAGGCTCGCCTATAGAACAGGCAATAGTATTGCCTATAGATCAGAGACTATAGTCTTACTTATTGATCAGACTATAGCCTCATATATTGATCAGACTATAGCCTCACCTATAGATCGGATACTACAGATCATACTACAGTCTTGCCTATAGATCAGACTATAGTTTTGCTCAAAGAACATACTATAGTCTTGGCTATAGACCACACTACAACCTTTACTAAAAATCACACTATTGTCACAGATCATAGTCTCAACTATAGATCAGACCATAGCCTCACCTATAGATCAGACTATAGTCTCGCCTAGAAAGCAGACTATATTTTTGCTTATAGATCAAACTACTGTCTCGCCTACAGATCGGAATATAGTATCAGCTATATAAATGAGACTGTAGTCTCACTCGCCTACAAATCAGACTATAGTCTTGCCCATAAAAAAAACTAAAGCCTCAGAATAGATCGGATAATAGTTTCGCTTATTGATCACGCAATAGTTTTGCCTATAAATCATACTAAAGCTTAGAGTATAGTCTCAGCTATAGATCGCCTTTAGATCAGAGCCTATAGTTCCATTATAGATCGGACTATAGTCTGACCTATAGCACATAGTCCTATAGATCAATCTATAGTCTCGTCTATATATAGCTCAGATCCTGACCAGACTTTACTATAGAATTTACTATAGTTGAAAAGTCTCACTTACAGGTCAGACTGTAATCCGATCAGGATATTGTCAGTATCTCTTATAGATCACTCTATAGATTGTAGTTTTTTTTTCTTTATATCTGTTCCAATTATGGGTCTGGCTACGGTCTTGTTTATACATATATCAGTCTACAAAACTTGCTTTAGATCAGTCTCTGGTATTGACTATATATATGTTAGATCCAAAATATTATCTCAACTAGTTTCGGTTAAAGATAAGTCGACTATCGATCGGTCTATTAGCTCGATTATTGTTTCAATATGGATCTGATAAAAATATCACTATGAGTAACACTATAGTTCTAATCTAACTATAGTTAGATCAATAATTAAACTAATCTGTAGTCAAAGATTAGTTCGATTATTGATCAGGCAACTAGAATCATACTATATTCTCAGACATTAGTCAACTAGAATCATACTTTATTCTCTACTATATATTGTATATAGTTTTTGCTTAAGATCAAACAACAGCAGCGACTAAAGATGAAATTGTGATCTCGACTATAAGTCAAATTAAAAACTCAGTCGAATAGATCTGACTACTGTAGATTGCTGTCCTACAATATTATTAAAGATTTGCTGCAGTACTATTGTAGGGTGCATTTAACACAAAACTTATTAGTCACTAAAATTAAGTGGAAATCCGCTTCACTTAAAACTAAACCAGGTTTGCCATCAAACACCATATGAAAATTTTGACAAAATGTGGAAAAAATGTACAAATTATGTTTTTAGAAAGAAAATCATTAAAATTACGCATAATTTTCGAAAATATTTGAAATTAATCAAACTGCGCGCGCACATACACGAATACATGAACCGTTTACAAATGAAATCAATTTAAAATCAAAATGATTTTATTTTTTTTTCTAACAAATTTTCAACATAGATTACAACACATGCTTGATTAAGTGCTAAATTGACGTTGTTCTGTTTTTAACGAAATTGCAACTGAAAACTATAATTCATTCAAAATGATATAAAAATGTTGCAAATGATCATCGATGTCATAATAAAAACCAAATTATTTGGGTTATTTTGACGTTTTGTGTTTTTTTTTTTTTTTGCCAAGGGGTTAGAGGGGAAGTGGAGAACAAAGTAAGATGGGGCAGGGCAGGTGGGAGCTAGATTAATAGGCAGACAAACGGATTAAGTTTATGATTAATGTAGATGTGTAAACGAGGGTTGTGAGAGAAGATTTTGAGGGGGACATGTTTTAAAGTTAAGAGTTAGTTTATAAGAAAAGAGATAAAGATCAAGATGTATTTTTTTTCCAAATTTTTATGACAGCGAAAATTTCATAACCTTCTCTCACATCCCTCGTTTACCTAGTTCTCGTTTAATAACTACTTTAACCAGCAATATTATGGCCAAAAAAAAAGTAAAAGTGTTTTTTATGAGTGATATTTTTTTGGAGCAACAGCTGTTTTCTAGTCAGCAACATAAAGCTTCTGATATTTCTAGTTTATATATATATATATATATTTTTGCAGCAGCAGCAACATCTGCGACAGCAACCGGCATTAGACGACAAATATACTTTGTTGTTGTCGTTGCTCTAGCTAACGTAAACGTTTCTATGAAGTTGTACCCAGTTGTGGTAGCACTGGGATGTGGTTGCATTAAACTGAACTCTCGTACTTTATAGAAGTACTAGAGGCAGCGTTTTTCATAAGATTGTTTTCTTAATACTGCATCATAATATTACTAAGTAAACAGAAAATTTTCGGCTATAAATACTATTGACAATTGAAACAAGTTATTCAAACCCAAGTCAGCTTGTGTCGAAAAAACAGTTTTCTTACAAACTCAAATAACAAATCATATAAAAGCAAATCCTTTCAAAATGTTCAAGTTTGTAAGTAAAGAAAAAAAATTGCACCAAGTATGGATTATATATCTAAAAAGGATATTTATTAAAAAAAGATTTAAAAACAGTGTTTATAATTTAGCAAGAAAAAGTATATCGTTTAAAATAAGTGGATTATGATTTATATAAAAATGGAAAATATATCCTTAAAAAAAATAAAATTTGAAAATTTAAAAAAAAATGTTTAAAAAGCAAAGACAATCTTAAAAGTCCAGAATATCAAAGAGTGCTTATACGTTAATATCTTACACATAGAGTGAAAATATGCTAAGTCCAGTTTTTGTGAAATATTGTTTTGCTTGCCTAAGAAATAACTTTAAAAGTGCAATATTGGATAATTGTTTCAGGGAATTAACTTTAGAATTAGTTTATATATCTCTTGTCCTTAAACAAATATTTCAATTAAAAAATTTTAAGAACAAATTATTCTTTCAAATAAAAACGAAAACAAAATTTCTGTCATATTCATAAACATTTATCAAAGGTTTATAGAATAAATTTTGTAGGAAAATTTGATTTATAAATCTTTGATAAAAGTTTATTTAAAAGACCCTTTAATCCTTTGAAAAACAAAAAATTTCAATCCTAAAAATCCAGCATATCTAAATGTGTTACTCTTAGAATGATAAGAGGTTAAGTGCAGTTTTTGTTTAATGTAGTTTTGATTGCAAAAAAACTTTCTTGAAATGGCTAATATTGTTCCAAGAAACTAATTTTAGAACTAATTACAATATCGCTAGTTTTGAGATATCAAAAATGTTCTCAAATTATATTTTGCTTTCTTTACATTGAAATTTAATGAATTAAGTAAAATGCTAACAGAACCCCTTTTCACCACTTCTTCATTAGCAATTTATCTCATTATTTTAATACAATAATTAGAGGCACGCACGCTTACAACTAAGGAGTTAAAAAGTACTTTTAAACCACTTACAAATAATGAGTAAAAAATTAGTTTTTAACCGCTTACATATAAGGAGTTACAAAGAAGATATTTAGAGTTTTAATAAAATGAGCCGACGAAAATACGAAGCAGGGATTTCGGTTCGTTCTACTCACTGTCACTCACTGCTTAGCTATGAAAAAGTCAAAAATAAAGTTCTTGTTTAACAGATTAAAAGAAAGTCATTACAAGAGTACTTCTATGTAATGCAGGCGATAGGTAGTAGACATTGCAAAAGTAAGTGTTTATGTAAGCACAACACATTACCGAGTTTTTGCTTTGTATTTCTTGTTGTTGGAATAGCTGTATTTATAGGTACAACGTACAAAATTCAGAATTTAAATCTATCATCGCATCTGTCTAGCCTTGGATTCTAGAAAAATTAATTCTATAGAAAATTATTGTGATAAAACGAATTGAAATAATTTGTATTTCAAAAACATGTAGTACAAAAAGCTTCTCGCACAATTTTAAAGTAATGATATAATATATAGAGTAAACAGATTGGATTACTACACAAAGTGTAGTTTATAAAATGTGGTACGCAAATTGTAGTACACGAGATGCAGTTCACAAAGTGTTCTGCACAATGTTTAAATTGTAGTACACGAAGTACATAGAATGTAGTACACAAAGTGTAGAACAGAATGTCAAAACAGAAAGGTTATTACACAAAATGTGTGCATAAAGTGGGATAAACAAAGTTTAATACCCAAAGTGTAGTACACAAAGTGAAGTACTTAAAGCATAGAACACAAAGTGAAGCTCACAAATTGTAGTTCATAATGTGCAGTACAGTTCACACAGTTTAATACACAATGTATAGTAAACAGAGTGTAGTACACAAAGCAAAGTACACAAAGTTTAGTACAAAGGCTGTAGTATGTAAAGTGTAATACACAAAATCTTGTGCAGATGTTATAATATACCAAGTGTAGCACATAAAGTGTATTTCGCTAAGTAATGTAGTACACTTTGTGTAGTTTAGTACACAAAGGGTAGTACACAAAGTGTAGTACACAAAGTGTAGTACACAAAGGGTAGTACACAAAGGGTAGTACACAAAGGGTAGTACACAAAGTGTAGTACACAAAGTGTAGTACACAAAGTGTTGTACACGAAGTGTAGTACACAAAGTGTAGTACACAAAGTGTTTTACACAAAGTATTTTACATAAAGTGTTTTACGCAAAGTGTTTTACACAAAGTTTTACGCAAAGTGTTTTACATTTTGTGTAAAGTGTTTTACACAAAGTGTAGAACACAAAGTATAGTACATAACGTTTAGTCTAAATCGTGTGGTATACAACATGTATTACACAAAATGTAGTACATAACGTTTAGTCTAAAACGTGTGGTATACAACATGTAGTACACAAAATGTAGTACATAACGTTTAGTCTAAAACGTGTGGTATACAACATGTAGTACACAAAATGTAGTATACAAAGAGTAGTACAGTATAATTCAGAAGGTGTAAGTAAAGTGTAATTCAGAAGGTGTAAATCACAAAGTTTAGTTCACAGAATGTTGTACAAAGAGTGTACAGAATAAAGTACACAAAATGTAGTGTAGTATAATAAATTAGTGGAAACTGCATAGTTCTTTGCAACTATTCACTAAAAAACTGCCATAGAACTGCCAGGTTTACGATATTATAAAAAACAAAATATCACCTTACACCAATGATTAAGAACAATTTAGAAATTAATAAACAACAACAAAATAATTGCTACAATAATTAAGAAATTAAAATTAATTAGAAATCATAGGTTTGAGCAAAAATGTTAACAATTACTCATATTAAATAGCTAATAGAAACAAAAAAACAGAAATCAATTAAATCAAGTTAAGAAAAAAAACATAAAACAACTTTATAAGCTAAATACAAATTGAACTAAATGCATTTTCAGATCATTGTTACATTGGCCATCATTGCTAGCGCTGCAGCTGCTCCTGGCTACTTGGGTGGTTATGGTGGTCTTCTCGGTGGTCATGGTGGACTAATTGGTGGTCATGCCATTGCTGCTCCAGCTATTTCATATGCTGCACCAGCACCTGCCATTTCTTATGCTGCTCCTGCCATTAAATACGCTGCACCTGCCATCTCTTATGCTGCACCAGCTCCTGCTATTTCATATGCTGCTCCTGCCATTAAATATGCTGCTCCTGCCATCTCTTATGCTGCACCAGCTGTTAAAATAGCTGCTGCTCCCGCCATTTCATACGGTCATGGTTTGGGCGGTTTGGCTTTGGGTGGTCATGGTTTGGGTTTGGGTTATGGTCATGGCTGGTAAGACCCCCCCCCCCAAAACAAATACATACATACTGTAATAATGTTTTAAGCAAAAGCAACAATAACAACAAGAAAACAACAATAACAGTATTTAATATTGAGAACGGGTTTGGGAAATAAAAGGAAGTGTATGGTGTATTTAGTAGCGAGACTGTATACTTTTTGTTTCACAAAAAAAAGAAAAAGAAAAACGTAAAATCTTTGAAGTTTGAAATGTGTTTTTTGTTTAATTTTTTATTATTATTATTATTATTTTCTTGTTATAATTAATATTTTTTACTTGTTATTTGTAAATTTCCTCGATTATAATTTCTTTTGTGCGAATGTAAATAAAAATTGAAAACTATTTTTTTCATAAATTGGTAAAAAGTGGTGTTGTTTAGTTTTAATTTAAAGGGATTTAGGTTTACAAAGCATAATTTTTTTTGGAATATTGCATATAAAAACCGTTTTCTGTAAGGATCATGAGTACGAAGTTCAACAAGAACGATATGTATTGAAAATTATTAACTTATTGAAACTTATAAAGAAAAAATAGATCGAATTTCTAAGTGTTTCGAATCGAAATATGGAATAAACCACACCCACACAAACCTTCACCAACACCCCCTTCCCACTCCTCTTTTGATTTTTTTTTCTCCATTAAGAGATTTCACAGAAAATGTTGTCCCAATTATGATTTTAAATCGAAAATGTTATTCCAAATAAAAATACTCTGTAAAAAAAGATTAAAAATCAGTCACAAACAAGATTTTTAATGGAAAATTTCATCCTTAACAAGATTTTCATTCGAAAATTTTCTCCTAAACATGATTTTTTTTATAGAAAATGTTCTTCTAAACAAGATTTTCTATAGAAATTTTTTTATACATAAGATTTTTTTTATTCCAGGAATAAAGAGTATTTGTTGAACATTTTGTTCCAAAAGACTTTTTGCTAAACATTTGTTAAAAAAAGACTTTTGTTGAAAACTTTGTCCCAAAAAGATCTTTTATAGAAAATTTTGTTCTTAAAAAGTTTTTTTTTTATAGAAAATGTTTTCGTAAAAAAGGATTTTATATAGAAAATTTTGTCCCAAAAAAAATTTTTACAGAAAATTTTTTGAAAAAAGTTTTTCTTTTGAAATATTTTCCCAAAAAATACTTTTTGTTAAAAAAAAAATATTTTCTTGAACATTTTGTCCCAAAAGACTTTCTGTTTAACATTTGTTTAAAAAAGACTTTTGTTGAAAACTTTGTCCCAAAAAGATATTTTATAGAAAATTTTGTTCTTAAAAAGTTTTTTTATAGAAAATGTTTTCGTAAAAAAGGATTTTATATAGAAAATTTTGTCCCAAAAAAGATTTTTACAGAAAATTTTTTGAAAAAAGTTTTTCTTTTGAAATATTTTCCCAAAAAATACTTTTTGTTAAAAAAAAACATTTTGTTGAACATCTTGTCCCAAAAGACTTTCTGTTTAACATTTGTTTAAAAAAGACTTTTGTTGAAAACTTTGTCCCAAAAAGATCTTTTATAGAAAATTTTGTTCTTAAAAAGTTTTTTTATAGAAAATATTTTCGCAAAAAAGGATTTTATATAGAAAATTTTGTCCCAAAAAAGATTTTTACAGAAAATTTTTTTAAAAAAGTTTTTCTTTTGAAATATTTTCCCAAAAAATACTTTTTATTAAAAAGAATTTGTCCAAAAGAAATTTTTTCCCAAAAATTACTTTTTTTTGAAAAGTTTTGTTCCATAAGAGACTTTCTGTAGAAAATGTTGTCCCAAATAAGAATTTCTCTGAAAATTTTGTTCTAAAGATAATTTTCTATATAAAATTTTGTCCCAAAAAAAACTTTTAATTGAAAATGTCTTCCTTAAAAAGACTTTCTATTGAAAATTATGTCCAAAAAAAATTCTGTTTAAATTTTTGTTTTTCAAAAATAATTTTCTATAGAAAATAATGTCCCAAAGGAGGTTTTCTATAGAAAATATTTTCCAAAGAAGATTGCAAAGAAGATTTTCTATAATAAAATTTGTTTTGAAGACTCAAGACTTTTTTAATTTAGTCCCAAAAACACTTTATATGGAAAATTTGTCCCAAAAAAGATTTTTTATAGAAAACTTTGTCTTAAAAATTTTTCTATAGAAAATCAAAAAAAAAAAACTTTTTTTAACGGTTTTCTATAGAAAATGTTGAACCAAAAAACTCTACCTATATAATTTTTGTCCCAAAAAAGATTTTTCAAAAAATTATTTTCTATGAAAAATTTTGTCCCAAAACGGATTTTCTATAGAAAATGTTGAAGATTTTCTTTGATAAAATTTGTTTAACAAAACAACTTTTTTAATTTAATCCAAAAAATATTTTCTATGAAAATGTTTGTCCTTAAAAAGGTTTTCTATTGATAATTTTATGTCAAAAAGATTTTCTATACAAAATTTTGTCTTAAAAAATCTCAAAAAACCTTTCTATAGAAAATTTTGTTTAAAAAAAGATTTTGTTTTAAAAAAGTTTAAAGATTTTCACAGAAATTGCTGTCGAACAGACATTTTCCCCCCTAAAGACTTCCTATAGAAAGTTTTGTCTCAATAAAGATTTTCTGTAGAAAAGTTTATCCAAAAAAAGATTTTCCATATAAAATTTTGTCCCAAACTAAATTTTTCTATACAATACTCTTTCCTAAACAAGATTTTCTGTAGAAAAAATGTTGTGTCAAACTTGTCTTTCTATAGAAAATATTATCCTAAAGAAGGTTTTCTTCAGAAAATTTCATCCCAACCAGTAACTTGATTTCAATTGAAAATTCTATCTCAAAAAACATTGCCCCATTTTAAGATTTTTTATAGAAGATTTTGTATTAAACTAGATTTTCTGTAAAACAAAATGTTTTCCAGAAAATGTTGTTTTAATTAAAAATTTTAATAAAAAAAAAAGTTGTCCCAAAGAGATTATCTCTGTAATATGTTGTCCTGATAAAGTTTTTCTATAGAGAATTATGTACCAAAGATAATTTTCAATAGAACTGGTGCCAAACTAGAGTTTCATTTAAAAATTTTTCTCAAACCAAATGTTTTATATAAAATTTTATCTTAAACTAGATTTTATGTAGAAAATTATTTTCTCAAACTATATATTTCCCAAAAAATTTTCTATAATTAAAATTAAGCTTAAGAAAATGTTCCAAACAATAAATTCTATTTTATTTGTTGCGCCAAATAAGATTTTTTGTTGAAGTTTTATCTCAAACAATATTTTTTATACAAAAAGTTAGCTCAAAGTAGATTTTCTTTAGAATTGTTGATCACTTAAGATCTCAGGAAATAACTTAAGTTAAGAAAAGCTTTTTTATCATAACTACTAAAAAGTTTTGTTGTGCCAACTAAACTTTCTTATTAAAACTTCATTTTGCAATTCTTTGGAGCACACATTTTTGGTGCTAATTGTGCTTTATTGGCTGGTTTAAATTTGATAATTTATAAAATTATTTAGTCATAAACATTTTGGACAATATACTTTTTTTAAGAAATGATTAAATAAGGTACATAATGATTGAATATAATATAAAACAAATATATATACAAAATGGTTAGTATTATTAATAACATTTATTAAATATTTATATGTATTTCATAATGATCATATTAAGCTTAAAAATAATAATGAATATGACTGTTTATTTGGCAGGTTTAAAATATAATTATTTGTGTGTCTTTGTTTTTTTAATGCAATACAAACGATGGAAAGATGATTGTTGATATACAAATGTTAAAAGAAAATAATGATGTATAATATGATTTCTGATTAAATGCAAGATTTTATGTTTCTCTCAATTATTTAGCTTTTTCTTATCTCTCAATTAAAAAAAAAAAGAAACATAACTCTCTAATTGCTTTTGCAAATATCCTGCTTACCAACCATGGCCACCACCATAACCATGACCGCCATAAAGACCACCAATGGCAATGCCATGACCATAGCCCCCACCATAACCATGACCATAACCGCCATAACCTCCGCCTATATAGGCGGGAGCAGCTACAACGGGTGCTGCCACAACAGGAGCTGCTACTTTAGTCACAGTAATGGGTGCAGCACTAATGGTCTTCGTAATAACAGGTGTAATGGTCTTTGTTATAATGGGCTGTGCAACGGCAACTTTGGTTACTACAGGAGCAGCTACAGCAACGGGAGCAGCAGCTATAACAGCACCACCACCATGACCACCATAGCCATAGCCGATGCCATGACCACCGCCATAACCATAGCTAAGACCGTGACCGCCAAAGCCACCGTAACCTCCATAGCCACCCAAGAAGCCAGCCAAAGAAGATTGGCTACTGCAGAGCACAGCTAGTACTAAGAGGTACTAAAGAAAGTGAAACCAAAATTAGAATAATTTTGAAAAAAAATGTTCAAATTTTGAAAAAAAGAATTGAAATTAATTTTTGAAAAAAAAGAAACACTTTTCAAACTCAAGAGTAATTTTTTAAAAATATTTCACATTAAAATTTGAAAAAATACAAACACTTTTCAAACTTTGTTTTATTTTACACTTTTTTATAATCCTTTAATTTTTTTTCTTACTCCTTGCTGACCAGGACTTACCAATTTATACATGTTGTTGTTGTTTTTTAGTTATAAATTTAACAAAATTTAAATTCAATTTAATTTCTTTAATTATTTCAAACAACTTCTTGTACAAATTTAATTTGTAATCTCTTATACTGTGCCTGTGTCTGCCACAATGTGTTGTGATAGATCTAGTTAAACATCATGCTGTTTTTATACTGGAAAAAGTAAAACAAAATTTCTGAAATTCACTTCAAAAAGCATTAAACATAAAACACAAATATCGGTATGTGGTATAAAGAAATATTTACAAAGTTTCAAATAATTAATAAAAATCCAAAAACACAGTAGAGAAACCGCAAAAATTAAATGAAAACAAAATCAGGTAAGACAAGCCAAACAAGGATTCAAAAAAAAAAAAAAACATTGTATGATATGAATTTTGGATTTTGTTCCAGTTATAGTACGGATTTCAAGAAAAATAACTAAGCAGCTTACACTCCCAGCAAAAACAAAGTAATATACATATACTTACTCAATAACTTATTTTCAATGACTACTACTTACCTAGTCGGATTAGGATAGAAAGGGGGATCATGCGCCATAGGGGCACATCTGTAAATGGGAATTATTTGTAAGCTGAGTAATGGATTTTATCACAATATCAAATTTTGTTTTCTTTTATCGATTATCTATCATCCCTGAAAGTTCATACATCAATGTATATTGGATACATTGGAAGGTTATACACATTCATCGGACGTTCCTGATCGCATACCAGACACAAAATGTGTCGGAAACTTTCGAAACGCTAATCCCAGATAGAATGTCTTGGTCAAGCGGAACATTGGAGCAAATACCAGTAAGAATCCATTGCTACAATAGGTGGCTCTAAATTAGAGGACTAACTGCACCTGGGGTTATATATTGAAGACCCAGAAACAGAAATATACCACCGTTTAACTAATCATTACACAATCTTCCAGGCAGATGTACGAGCAATAACGGAAAGTGTAAATTGGATTAGAATAAATATGGCGCCTACAGGGCTTAATATATTTACCGACAGCCAGAAAGCAATTAGGACGATATCAGGTGATAGAATTAAATCTAAGACCGTATTGGATTGTAAGAAAGCTTTAACTGAATACTCTCTCAGAGGTAAGGTTTACATCATATAGGTACCAGGCCACTCGAGAATAGTCGGCAACGAAAGGACGAATGTAATAGCTTTAAAGGGAAGGGAGCTCGATGTAGTTAACCTAACAAACGCAAAACCATTCGACGCAACAAAAACTGAATTAAAAATATGGATGAGAGAAACCCATAAGGCCTCTCGGAATAATGAAACGGTAGGTAGAACCAAAAGATTCTATGAGGTGACCCTGATGAGAGCAAGACTCTAAGTGGACACACAGGATTACGTGCACATCTATACAAAATTGGACGTGCGAATTCAGACGAATGTAGAGCATGAGGAGAGAGGAGAGGACAGTGAAACTCTGGAGCACTTTCTTTGTCACTGTCAGGCATTTGTCGAAGTTAGATCCAAGTATCTTGGAAGTGATGGGGTTCCGGAAATAATATTCGTAACCAACACTGATTGGAAGATTCTTAGGAATTATGTCCAGGAAATTGAGTTTCTGAACATGGAAATATAATACATTCAGTGAACAAATTTTTTTTCAGGAATTGGAACACACAAAAGGCCCGATAGTGGCCTAGGTGTATTTCATCGGATTTGATGTAGTAAACATCCTCCTATCAACCTAACCTAAACTCCAGAACTGCCCCTGGGGCACATTCGCCAAATATATGTAATGCTTGTGATGTAGAACAAATTTTGGTTTGGTGCATATTTCCAACATTTTATTGCATATTTTTTAATTTTTTCAAAAACAAATTGTTTTGTTATTACTGAAATAAAAACACGAAAAAAAAATATTTGTTTATACGTTCTCTACAGCTTCCCTAGAACTAGTTCCGAAGTTGACAAATTCAAACAAACATCATTGATTAAAGAACTAGTTCTAGAAGCGTTTCAAAGAACGAGTGTCGACTCCATAACGCTTAATCAGAACCTTTTCCTAAGGTGACAATTTCGAACAAAAATCATTGCTCTCAACGGCAAACTAAAACGAGTTCAGGCTAAAATCATGTATTCTAGAACTACTTGTAGAACTAATAAAATTTTTCCTGAGTATTTAGAATCTTTTTAAATAACTATCAACAAATGTTTGATACTACAACATAATATTAAGGGTTTTCATTCAAACGCTTAAGATTCCCATTTGTGCAAGTGGGCTTGATGAAATTTTGATTTTACATCTCTCTCACTTCTATAATTCACTTAAAAACATTACCAAACGATAATATTTGAAAGAAATATAATTTATACGAAAATAAAAATTTCCATGATATCCTTGCCCTGCTAATGAGAAATCTACACCATCCCCTTGATGTATTTACCCCATGGATGCGGCGTTTTTGATATTTTTGCTGAATGCATAAAAATTTAAAAATATGTATATTAAGGACTTAGGAAAGATCAAAAGGAATAAAACTAAAGCCAACATATCTAAGTATCAGAACCAAGAAAAAAATTAAGAATATGTATTGTGATTTTAATTTAAGGACGCCTTAAAAAAGTGGCGTATGGTCCCCCCTTTACCCCGACTTAGAAGTAGTCTAGTAATGTCTTACACATAATATATTATGTAAATACTTGTTCATATTGTTTTCGACCTTTATTTACTTAACGGTCTATTGAATATTTGCAGACGCTCGTAGCAAGTACTTATCGAACTCCCTATTTGTAAGCGAGTGTGGTAAGTACATGCCTGCAATTTCGTTTCCATATTAATCCAGTAAAAGTAAAACGAAATACTTTCAAAATAATAACATTTAGCACCACTTAAAAAGTAACAATAAGTAAATTTTTTACCTTCTGTGGAAGTGATTTGTTTTTTACTTCTAAAGAAGCGAAAAGAATACAATTTTGTTTAAAAGTAAAGTATATTTTTTTGTACCGAAATTTTTTGAATTAAATACATTTTATTTTGGAGTTGTTATTATGTTTAATATTATTTAAGTCAAAAACTATGTTGTCAGTTGTATTCTATAACAATGCAATTTCGCTTCTTAACAACTTTCAAAAGAGAACATAAAAATTACTTCCTGAAAATGACTTCAGATGTAGTGAATTTAGTATTAAATAAAAAGGACATCCCTCCCATGACAAGCCTGTGTTAAAATCAATACTTCTTCATATCTTTTTTAGTACTTCCACGGACTAAATTCTACTTCTTTTTCGCTTCATTGAAAGTTTTTTTGCTGCGAAAATAATTTCTTAAAATGTTATTATTTAAAGTTATTTTTTATTAATTTTCTAAGCAAGTTTTTGCTGGTTATGTGTGTAAAAACAATTTTGAAATCAAAAACTGTTTCAAATAAAACTATTAGTTGAAACGTTTAGATACATTTTAACGCCACCAGATGAGTGTGTAAGTGTGGTGATGGAATAAATAAAGATGTAAAAAAAGTGATCAGTGGGAGATTAAAGACGAATGAAAATTACTCTACCATCTCTATTAAAAGTTTTGTTCCAATTAAGAACTTCTATTGAAAAATTTGTTTTAGATAAAAATTTCTTTAAAAATATTGTCGCAAAAAAGATTTTCTATACAAACTTTTCCTAACCAAGATATTTTATAGAAAATTATGTTCCAAACCGGATATTTCATAGAAAATTTTTTCACAAAAAATTTTTTTAAAGAAAAATTTGTTCCAATTAAGATTTGATATAGAAAATGTTGTGCAAATCAATATTCACTATAAAAAATGACGTCCCAGTTAAGATTTTCTATAGAAAATATTGTCCCAATAAATGTTTTCTATGAGAATCAATCCTTTTATAAAGAAAATTTGGTCCCAATCCAAGAAAATTTTTTCCCCAAATAAGATTTTCTATACAAAATTGTGTCCCAAACAAGATTTTATAAAGATAGTGATATTCCAAAAAAGAAAAAAAATTGTCTAAAAATTAATTCTGTAAAAGATGATGCAAAAACAATTTTGCATCAAAAATTTGGACCTAAACAAGATTTTCTGTAGAATCTGGATTTTGCTGTGAAAATTATTTCCAAAACTAGAAATTCTATAAAATATTTTGTCGAAAAAAAGATTTTATAAAAAATGTTGTGCAAAAACAGGATTTTTAATGGAAATTTTGTCACAAATACAATTTTACATAACTTTTTTGTCGCATTCTGGACTTTGTTATAAACATTTTGTTCCAAAAAAGATTCTCTAGGGAAAACGTTGTCTCAAATAAAATCTAATATAAATTTTCTTGTCACAATTTGGATTTTGTTAAGAACATTTGTTACCAAACTAGATTTGGTTTCAAATTAAATTTTTTGTAAAAAATGTTTTCCTACAATAGATTTTATACAGAAAATTTTGTCACAAAACCAAATATTTGTTTAAAAAATTTTTGTTCCAAAAGAGATTCTCTAGAGAAAACTTTGTCCTAAATAAGAATTTATATAAAATTTTTTGTCACAATCTGGATTCTGTTAAGAAAATTTTGTCCCAAAACTAAATTTGATTTCAAATCTAGATTTTGGTTCAAAATTAAATCCATAGAAAACTTTGTCTCTAAAATAAATTTTCTATTAGAAATTTTGTCCCAAATATGATTTCTATTAGACATTTTGTCTCAAAACAAAATTTTCTAGATTTAAAAGAAATTGTTTTCCCATCCAACATTTTCTTTAGAAAAAAACTGTCTTAAAAATTATAATTAATTATTTAACTTATTAATTTTGTCCCAAACAAGATTTCCCCTAGAGAATGTTTTCCTATTGGCAATTTCTATAGAAAATTTTTTTTGCAAAAAAAGATTTTCCATATAAAATTTTGTGCCACAAAAAATTTTGACTCTTAACTAGTTTTACTATAGAAATTTTTGTCCCAAACTTGATTCTGTAATAAAATGTTCGTCCTAAAAAAGATTTTTGATAGAAAATGACGTCAAAACTAAAATATTTTTTAGAATATGTTATCCCAACTAAGATTTTCTATAGAAAACGTTGTTCCATGATTTTTCTTTAAATTAAGAAAAAACTTGTCCCAAACTTGATTCTATAAAGAAATGTCTATAGAAAATGTTGTCACAACTAAAACTTTATTTAGAATATGTTATCCCAACTAAGATTTTCTATAAAAAACGTTGTTTTAAGATTTTTCTTAAAATTAAGAAAAGATTTTTAAAATTTTATAAAAAATTTAGTTTTTAGATTTTCAATGGAAAATATTCGTCCTAACTGTTTTTTCTTAAAATATTTTGTCCTAAACAAGATTTTTAATGTATTTTTTTCTATAAAAATCCTCAAATTACAACCATTGATAACAAATCACCACCATCATCCTTAATTAAGTAGGTGTACTACAATAAACCAACAACAACAACAACAACAACAAAAAAACCAAAATAGGAAAAGCGTTCAACATAAAAGCAAAATGAGGAAAAACTAGAGGAACCACTTTAAGAAAATGTGTGGAAATAGAGTTAATTATAACAAGATATTTTCAAAAAAAATTAAATAAAAAATCAAACGATTATTTAATACACAATGAAAACACAATTTTACATCATCCATACAACAGCAACAACAACAACATGAAAAATCAGACATATTGTCACAGTCAGACATACACACACAGCATCTTGCATTAGCTGCCGCCATTATCAAAAAGGCCAATGTATCATGGAACAAGTTGAAGCCAGTCATAAAATGGATTAGGTTAGTGGTTTAACTAGACAATTGTAGCATGAAACAACAACAACAGCAACAACAAAAAACAACTAAATCAAATGATTTACAATCGATATACAATCGCAACATTTGAATGTTCGTGTGCGAACATTGCGAAAAGTGATCAACTAACACCAGTTCAAAATCTGATGGTGATTTAATTTAATTTCAATGAATTTGATTGTATTTGAGTTGTAGTTTTTCATATTTCAAGCAAAATGTTTTGTAAACGTTTTCAAAATTATTATTCAATTTGGACTTTTAAGGATGGACACAGCAACAGCAACAACAACAGCAAGCAGCTGTAACATATAGAAAAACACATTTACCATCCTCCATATCTTTATAAAGAGTTTTCATTTCTTAGTTGTTGCCAAGTCACACAATACATTATTTGATCTTAACAATATTGGGTGTATGCTGTTGGCTGGTCCACCACACACAACTACAACTTTATTCGAAATACATACATACATTAATGTGATGTTGTAAAGTGGCAAGTAAACATGTCATGAGTCTATTTCATTTTATGTCTTTTATTGTGTAATCGGGCCAGAGCGTGTGTTTCTTCGCCCATTTACTGGCAAAATAATCCAGTTATAGAAAGGCTTCATACTTAATATGTATAACTATTATAAAATATACTTATATATTAGTTGTTTAATATTTCGTTTTTTTTTTTTTTTTTGTTTTTGCTTTTTATTAAAATTTTTACTTAAATATAAATATATGTATAAATAGTGGTTTTCCTTTTCAATTCAATAGATTATGTCGGATATTTATAATCCATTTGGCTGGCAAACGGCATTTTACATTTAAGTTTTTCTGTGTTTTTTTTATTTTTTTTACACAAAAGGTGGAAAAAAACTATTTTGATTTACATACGCAATTATTTTTATTTATGTTTCATTTTATTTGACATTAATGGATTTCTATTGCTGTAACATTTATGCCAGATTTTAGCATATTTTCTCATATCAAAGCTTATAGGGAACTACGCAAAGATGGTTATTCTTGGTGTATATTTATATTAGTTTAAGAATATTTGTCATAAATATTTTCATGTATAAAAAATCATAAACAATTTTTTCAAAAAAAAGTCAGATTTCTATATTCGGCTGTGCCGAATCTTATATACCCTAAACAGTTTTTATTTATTTTGTATATCTGCACACATGTCACACATAACATACACACAAAGAAATATAAACTGTAGCAGAAAGAAATATTAACCGTTGTACTGTACTACCACCGTTAAACTGTATTACCACCCTCAAACAAATATGAGCTATATTACCAACGGATTACTGCTTTATGTCCTTGTTGTTATAATGCATTATTTATAATTTGTTGGAGTAATTTTCAGAGCTAGTCTCAGATTTTTACCCATATCTCAGTTATTTTTGGACCGATTTTGCTGATTTTGCAATAGGAAACTTCTCGAAAGCATGTCTGACAGAATTATTGAAGATTTGGGTCTTGAAGATATCTGGAGTATTCAGAAAATTGATTTCAACAGACAGACAGACGGACATGGCTTAATCGACTTCGCTATCTATAAGGATCCAGTATATATAAATAATTTATATGGTCGGAAATTATATTATAGAAATTACAAACGGAATGACAAACTTATATATACCCTTCTCACGAAGACGAAGGGTATAAAAATCGAATTTACTGAAAGTTTTCATTAAGAAATACTACATCGAATTAATAAATTTCAATAAAAAAATCTTACATCGATTTTAAGAAAAGTGTTCAATAATAAACCTAAAATTCAATTCATGTTTTTTATATCGAATTCGATGAAAGTTTTTCAGTGTTTCTTACAACGAATTCGATGAAAGTTTTTAATAAGAAATCCAACAATGAAATCGATGAAAGTTTTTAATAAGAAACCTTACATAGAATTCGATGAATGTTTTCAATATTTCTTACAACGAATTCAATGAAAGTTTTTAATAGGAAACCTTACATCGAATTCGATGAAAATATTCAAGAGGAAACCTTACATCGAATTCTAAGAAAGTTTTCTATGTTTCCTACAACGAATTCGATGAAAGTTTTTAATAAAAACGTTACATCTAATACAATGAATGTTTTCAATATTTCTAACAACGAATTTGATTAAAGTTTTTAATAAGATGACTTTAACATCGAATTCGATGAAAATATTAAATAAGAAACCTTACACCGAATTCAAAGAAAGTTATCAATATTTCTTACAACGAATTCAATGAAAGTTTTTAATAAGAAATCATGAAAATATTTAATAAGAATTCTTACACGAAATCAAAGAAAGTTTTCAATATTTCTTTCAACTAATTCGAAAATAAGAAACCTAACAGTGAACTCAATGAAAGTAAGAAATCGATCTGTATGAAACTTTTTAAAAAAAATCTTAAAAAATCTTTACATCGATTTCGCCGAAAGTTTTTAATAAGATTCCTTACATCGAATTCGACGAAAGTTTTCAAAATTTCTTAAGAATTCGATGAATATATTCAATTCTATTCGATAAAAGTTTTTAATAAAAAATCTTACAGTAAATTCGATGGAAATTTTCTGTATGAAACTTTTTAAAAAGAATCTTCTTTAAAAAAATCTTTCAAATCTATTTATCGATTTCAAGGAACGTGTTTAATAAGAAACGTTTCATAAAATTTAATGAAAAGTTTTAATAAGAAATTTTTCATCGGTCTCAACAAAAGTTCTCAATATAGAAGTTTTAGTTTTAAAGTTTTGAATAAGAGAAATTGTTTTTAAAGAAACATTTCCATCGATTTCAATTAAAAATTCTCTATAAAGAAACTTTTATTTCGATATCAATGAAAATTTTTCTAAAAAGAAACTTTTTGATCGATTTCAATGAAATATTTTCACTAAAGAAATATTTTATTCAATTTAAATGAAAAAATTTATAGAGAGTAACTTTTCCATCGATTTCGATTTACATTTTTCTACAGGAAATTGTCTATAAAGAAACGAATTCATCGATTTCGATGAAAATTTTTCTATAATGAAACTTTTCCATCGATTTTAATCAATATTTTTCTACAAGAAATTTTCTTCAATGAAAGTTTTTCAAAAATTTTCTTTAAATAAACTATTCTATCGATTTCAATAAAAACTTTTCCATAAAGGAACTTTCCCATCGATTTCAATGAAGAATTTTTTAAAAATAAACTTTATCATCGATTTCGAATTTTACAAATAAACTTTTTTATCGAATTCATTATTTTCTATTCAAAAACTTTTCATCGATTTTAATGAAAAGAAAAGTTTGCGACAAAGAAACTATTCCGTCGATTTTAATTAAAAAGTTTATAAAAAACCTGTGCTATCGATTTTAAAGAAAATTTGCATAAAAAAATTTTGAATCGATTTCCAGAAATAAACTTTTCAATCGGTTTCGATATTTTCTTTAATTTTTTTCTATTAAGAAACTTTATCATCGATTTAGATGAAAAATTTTCTATAAAGAAATTTTTCATTAGATTTCAAAGAAAATTTTGTGAAAAAGAATTGATTTTAATTAAAAGTTTGCTGGAAAGAAACTTTTGCTTTGATTTCGATAAAAAATTCTTTATAAAAAAACTTTTTCAGCGGTTTTGATGAACAAATTCTATAAAAAAAAACTTTTCTACGATTATGGTAAAATTTTCTATAAAGAAACTTTTCCATAGATTTCGATGAAACGTTTTCTATAAATAAAAACTTTTTCCTCGGTTTCAGTGAAATAAGTTTTTTTTAAAAAAATCTTTCTATCCATTCCGGAGAAAATTCTCCTATAAACTATACCTTTAAACTTTATCATCGATTTCGAAGAAACTTTTCCATTGACTTCAATTAAACATTTAATCGAGTTCAATAAAAGAAAGCTTTTCATTGAACACGATTAAATCCATTTCAATGAATAAATTTTTTATAAAAAATATATTTTAATGAAACATTTTGATAGGAAAATTTATTAAAAAATATTTCTCATAAATAAAATGGACTTAATAACTTTGTCACTTAGGCTATGACTATACGGAACTTCAATAAATATTGCTACCTAAATTTATTAATATCAAAAGTTTAACTAAACCGCAAAAAAAAAACACACAAAAGATTTAATCGGCCCAACATAAAAATTACCATTAATGATTTTTAAAATTTATTTATGAATAGAATTCATTAATAAGAAAACAAATTTGCAATATTTTCTAATCAAAACGACAAAAAGTCAATCAAAATGATTGTTGGAAAAAAACACAAATATAATTTATACTAAATGTTAATAATAATTTTAATAAAAGCGGATTTATGGTAAATTTGTGTCAAACTGATAAAAATGTCAAACACCTTTAGTTTTTATTTGTTCGTTGCTGTAACGTGTGCAGTATTGACATATAAATCTAATGACCAGACAGAGATCGGTGTTGGAGACAAAAAAAATATATACAGAAAATATTAAACAAATGTCACATGCAAATTATTTAAACTTGAACTTGAAATAATGGTAAAAACAAATTGACCAACTGGTTTGAATTTGTTTTTTTTTTTTTTTGCTTCAAAAGAAATACAGCACTTATTGAAGTTTTATATTAAATAAATAATTGGTCATAATTTTATTAACAGTTATTTCTTTTTGTGGGAGGGGGTTACTTATAACTAAAAATGAAAGTGGAAATTTTGAAAAAAGTGAAATAAATTAATTTTTTTGGAAGTGTATAGCTAATTGGTTTAAAAACATCTTAATTAATTAAGTGTTTACCAGGCAGCATATGAGGGGGAGGCAGCGAATGTAGCTGGACCAGAGAAAGCTACTTTAGAGGGGGCTGCAGCAAAGTTAACAGGGGCGGAAGCAGGGACAGCTGAAGCAAAAGCTACTGAGGAAGGAGCAGCAGCAAAACCAACTTTACCAGGGGCGGCAAAAGCAAAAGGGCCGGGAGCATAAGCAGGAGCGGTGGCATAAGCTGGGCCATAAGCAGGAGCACCATATGCAGCAGCATAAGTAGGAGCAGCGGCATAAGCAGGAGCGGCAGCATAAGCTGGTCCATAAGCAGGAGCACCATATGCAGGTCCAGCACCATAGGTAGGAGCATAAGCTGGACCAGCAGCAAAACCTACTGGAGCGGCAGGAAAACCAAAATTACCAGGTGCAGTAAAACCAAATGGTGTAGCAAATCCTACTTGAGGAACCTGAGCTGGTGCGGCATTAGTAGGAGCAGGTGATTGACCACCTGCATTAGCAGCCGAGGGTGTTTGGGGGGCAGAGGCTGGAGTAGGAGCAGCGGCAGGAGTGGGAGCAGCAGCAGGTGTAGGAGCTACAGCTGGTATAGGAGCAGCAACTGCAGCTGGAGTGGCCGCAACAGCGGGCACAGCAACTTTAGCGGCGCCAGCAGGATAAGCTACAGCATGATTGATGCTGTGAGCATTAAAAGTAGAGGCAAAGGTAGAATAACCACTAGCAAGAGTTTGAGTGGCGCATAGGGCAAGAACAGCAAAGATCTGTAAGGATAATATGGGAGATTTGGATTTAAGAGGTTACGTTTTTTCTAATACAGAAACATATTTTCGTAAGGAAACTTTTTTATAAAGGTATTTTCTATAGAACATTTTGTGTATTTAACAGTATTTTCTATAGAAAGTTTTGTGTTTTACAATATTTTCTAAAGAAAATTTTGAATATAACAGTATATATAACACTTTTTCTTATAGAAAACTTTGTGTATAACACTTTTCCTTATAGAAAACTTTGTATTGTATATAATACAATTTTTTATAAAAATTGTAACACAAAACACTTTGTTTAAAGAAATTTTTCTGTATAACAGTTCTAAGAAAACTTTTATATTTAATATTAAAGTAACAAAAACTTACCACAATTTTGGCAGCCATTTTTTTGGGGGATTAGTAAAACAGGGAAATTAAAATAACTGTTAAAGGGATGTGTTTAGTAAGAAAACAAAACAGGTTATGATGACTAAACTATCACCTCAATTGCATTTTATAATCATCACAAAATCTTTGAACTTAACACAACATAATATTAAAAACTAAAATTTAAAATTCACTACAATTTATACTTTCTTTGCATAACAAGTGATTTTTTTTTTAAATTTTGGTCAAAATCTTAAAGGTCTTTAACGTTGGCAAAAAGATAAAAACAAACAAACAAAGTATTAAATAAAAAATTGACAGTCACCTATATTAAAATGTCTTAAAAGAGGTTAAATAATGTAATACTTTCCTGCTTTCAATCAGTCTATTATTTACCACTTTTTTTTAAGACAATTGCAAAAATACTTAAACCTGCATTTATAAACATTGTGCATACAAAAATTATAAGCTTTATTTTGTTGGTTTAATGCATTAAAAAACAAAATAACAATTTCATAATAATTTATAAAACACACACTTCCACATTGGGTGTTATTTTGGTCTGTTACTATTTTCGGTAGCGATTACTGAATTTAAATAAAAGTAAAACATTTAATTTGTTCACTTTTCTTTTCATACGTACGCTATACATAAATTATCTTATGTTTAGTTTTATAAAGTGTTTGAAGCAAAGTTAATTTTAGAGAAATTTTCATTAAAATCGATAGACATGTTTTTCTATAGAAAATTTCGAAATCGATGGAAATCGAAAATATTTCAAAAACTAAATTGATGAAAAAGTTTCTTTATAGAGAATTTACTATCGAAAAAGTTAAAAAAGTTTCTTTATAGAAAAATTTTCATCGTAATCAATGGAAAAGTTTCTTTATAGAGAATTTTTCATCGAAATCGTTAAAAAAAGTTTCTTTTTAGACAAAAAATTTTCATCAAAATATGAAATATCAATTTTTCCTCAAAATCGATGAAAAAATTTCAAAATACATGAACAAATTTCTTTATAGAAAATTTTTTTTATCGATTTAGATGGAAACATCACTTTATAGAAATGTTTTCATCAAAATCGATGAAAAAAGTTTCTGTATAGAAAATTTCGTTATCAAAATCAATGAATTCGATGAAAACGTTTTTTGATAGAAAATTCTTTATGGATTTCGATGCAAGTTTCTATATAGAAAATTTATTCATTGAAATCGTTGGAAAAGTTTATATAGATAGATAGACAGATAGATAGATAGATAGATAGATAGATAGATAGATAGATAGATAGATAGATAGATAGATAGATAGATATATAGATAGATAGATAGATAGATAGATAGATAGATAGATAGATAGATAGATAGATAGATAGATAGATAGATAGATAGATAGATAGATAGATAGATAGATAGATAGATAGATAGATAGATAGATAGATAGATAGATAGATAGATAGATAGATAGATAGATAGATAGATAGATAGATAGATAGATAGATAGATAGATAGATAGATAGATAGATAGATAGATAGATAGATATCAATTTCAATGTAAAAGTTTTTTTACAGAGAATTTCGAAATCAAGATCCATGAAAAAATTTCTTTATAGAAAATTCTTCATCAATTTCAATGCAAAAGTTTGTTTATAGAAAATTTCGGAATCAAAATCAATGGAAAAATTTTTTTATAGAAAATACTTCATCAATTTCAATGTTAAAGTTTCTTTATAGAAAATTTCGAAATCAAAATCCATGGAAAAATTTCTTTATAGAAAATTCTTTATCAATTTCAATGTTAAAGTTTCTTTATAAAAAATGTTGAAGTCGAATTCCAGGGAAAAGTTTCTTAATAGAAAATTCTTCATTAATTTCAATTTAAAAGTTTCTTTACAGAAAGTATCAAAATCGAAATCCATGGAAAAGTCTTCAGCAATTTCAATGTAAAAGTTTCTTTATAGAAAATTTCGAAATCAAAATCCATGGAAAAATTTCTCTAAAGAAAATTATTCATCAATTTCAATGTAAAAGTTTCTTTATAGAAAATTTCGAAATCAAAATCAATGGAAAAATTTCTCTAAAGAAAATTATTCATCAATTTCAATGTAAAAGATTCTTTATAGAAAATTTCGAAATCAAAATCAATGGAAAAATTTCTCTAAAGAAAATTATTCATCAATTTCAATGTAAAAGTTTCTTTATAGAAAATTCTTTATCAAAATCAATGGAAAAATTTCTTTATAGAAAATTCTTTATCAATTTCAATGTTAAAGTTTCTTTATAAAAAACGTTGAAGTCGAATTCCAGGGAAAAGTTTCTTAATAGAAAATTCTTCATTAATTTCAATTTAAAAGTTTCTTTATATAAAATTTCAAAATCGAAATCCATGGAAAAGTCTTCAGCAATTTCAATGTAAAAGTTTCTTTATAGAAAATTTCGAACTCAAAATCCATGAAAAAATTTCTCTATAGAAAATTATTCATCAATTTCAATGTAAAAGTTTCTTTATAGAAAATTTCGAAATCAAAATCCATGGAAAAATTTCTTTATAGAAAATTCTTCATTATTTTCAATGTAAAAGTTTCCTTATAGAAAATTTCGAAATCAAAAACCATGGAAAAATTTCTTTATAGAAAATTCTTCATCAATTTCAATGTAAATATTTTTTATAGAAAATTTCGAAATCAAAATCCATGGAATAAGTTTCTTTACTGGAAATTTCGAAATTGAAATCAAAGGCAAAATGTTCTTTATAGAAAATTACGAAAACGAAATCTAAAAGTTTCTTTATACAAAAATTTTTAACGATTTGGATGGAAAAGTTTCTTTATAGAAAATTCCGAAATCAAAATCAAGTTCTCTATAGAAAATTTGTTCTTTGAAATTGATTTCAAAGTTTTTTCATTAAAAATTTGTTCTTCGAAATAGAAAATAAAAAATTTTTCATCGAAATTGATGAAAACTTTATTTGAAGAGAAAATTTTAAGATTGCTGGATAAGTCTTTTATTAAAACGTTTCTTATAGAAAAATGTTAATCGATTTGTATGGAAACGTTTCCTACAGAAAATGTTTCATTGAAATAAAATGAAAGTTTCTTATAGACAATTTGTTCTTGCAAAAAATTTGTAACGCAATTGATGTAAGCTTTCTTTAAAAAATTTTCAACAAAATCAATGAAAAGTTTAATCAAATTTGATGTAAAAAAGTTTTTCTAAGAAAATATTCATCGCATTCAATGTAATTATTCTAATAGAACAGTTGGGGAATTCAGAGGAATTTTCTGTAATAAGAGTTGAACCTAAAATAGAGCATATTCCAATTCCCCTTTACCCGCACTATTTCCCCCTCTTAAAGTCGTAATATTTAAAGTTTCTTAATTTACTCATTTACAAAATACGTTAGTGTTGTTTTTGTTTTTATTATAATTTAAAATGCATTTTTCTTGTTGTCGCTTTATAGAGGCGATATACGATGGTTGGTAAATGACTAAATACTGCTGTTTGAATTTATTCATGTTTTAGGACATGTTTTGAATTTTTAACTATTTTTTATATTTTGCGACTTAAGTGTAAATTAAATTGTATGTAAGAAGCACTTTTATTTATTTGTTTTTGTTTAAAGCATTGCGTGTAATCGGTATGTGGTATATATGTTTTATCAACAACTTTTTTCCTTTTATAAGCTTTTTTGGAAGCTATAAAAAGTATAAGAAATATAGTATGATATGATGGTTAAAAAGAAATTTAGATGCCCTGCAATAGCTCGTTTCTGGGAAACAAAAGACAAGACTAGAACTAGCAAAACTTTATCAGATAGATCAGACCTGTCTACTTGCTAATTATTAGTCGTCTTATACTTTTTCTAATATTGAGCAAGTAATAGTACTTAACAATTATAATTAAGAAATTCCAAGTGTTACCTGCGTTTCAATCGACTACTTATTTACTAAACTTTTCTTATAGGGTGCTTATTAGCTTAACAGGTTGATAGTGATAAAATAGTTGAAGTGGCAGTCTAGTAGTCGCATATTTTACCTAATAACTTAATTCTAAATTAACTACTTAAATACATATTTTTCATATTTTCTTTAAAATTGCAAAATTAATTAGACATTAAAAACACAATTTTAAATTTATTGCGCAAATATATTATTGCAATTAAAATAGTGCAAAATATTTAATATTTTGTAACATAATAAATTAATTATTAGGCAATAAGAATAGGCAGCGTTTCTGGTTTTTATATTAGAATCGTAACCGGAAGTCAAGTTTTTTGGCAAGTAGATTGTTCTTTTTTTGTATGAAAGGTGGATACATTTATAGTGGAATTAACTTGGAGCCATTTGATAAATAGACAGACAGACAGACAGACAGACAGATAGATAGATAGATATATAGATAGATAGATAGATAGATAGATAGATAGATAGATAGATAGATAGATAGATAGATAGATAGATAGATAGATAGATAGATAGATAGATAGATAGATAGATAGATAGATAGATAGATAGATAGATAGATAGATAGATAGATAGATAGATAGATAGATAGATAGATAGATAGATATAGTGTCAAAAAATCCCCTTTGATGTGTTCTCGTCTCATCCGAGCTCTACATACTTAATTTCATGTTTCTGTAATTATTAGAGAAATATCAAAAAGTACCTTTTGAAAAACGAAAAAGTACCAAAAAGTTCGCATTTATGGGTTCTCATCTAATTCAGATTCTACATACTTAAATCTATATTTCTAGGTTCAATATTATAAAAAATTCAAAAAGTACCAAAAATTTCACTTTTTTGAGTTCTCACTTAAATCCGACTTTACATACTTATTTTCATGTCCTTAGGTTCAATATTATGGAAAATTCAAAAAGTACCCTTTGAAAAATGAAAAAGTACCAAAAAGTTCTATTTATGTCAATTTCTGTCCAAGCATGAATAAAAATATCAATGAAATTTTCAGAGGTTTACTCGGATTTTTAAAAAAGCGATCTTTGCGAATGCAGAATTATTGAAGATTCGGATCTCGGAGTCGATTAAGCCTCTAAAAACATGGCTTAATCGACTCCGCTATCTATAAGGATTTAGAAAAATATATTATAAATAGATATTACAAACGGAATGACAAACTTATATATAACATTCTTACGAAGGTGAAGTGGTATAAAAATACCGCTACATGGTTGAGTACTATACAATAGCATAGAGTATTCTATTATGGCGTATAGTGTCGTACTATAGAATATGTTGCAGTAAAATTAAATTTTAGTTTTTAAAAATAATTTTTTATTTAATTTTTTTTTTTTTGATATTGATATTATTTATTAAATGAAATTATAAAACTAAATAACATTAAAACTTTGGTATACAGTTTACATGGACTTTGGTATGAAGAATAAATGATTTTTAATAAATACACACACATACATAAATATTTGGGATAAAAATATTAATTCTAATGAAATCCTTTTGCAAAGGAAAAGGTGAAATTTCTAGAAAAGTGTATGATGATGATGATGAGCCAATGTCAAAGGTGCAGCATGGAGATGAGCATGAGGCACAGCATGTACATGATGAGCATGTAGTTTAGCTAAACGTGGTTGGGGAAAAGCATAACCAACAGACACATGATGAGTGGTGGTTTTAGGTCCAGGAATAGCACGATAGCTGGGTAGAGGTTCTACGAAGGGGAGAGCTTCAAAGACGGGAGGAAGGATTGGAGTGGGGGCAGGCACTACATGAGTGTGAATCAAAGGAGCTGGAGCAGGGACTACATGAGCGGGAGCAGGAAGAAAATGTGTGGGAGCGGGTAACAATGGTGCGGGTGCTGGTAGCAATGGAGCTGGAGCAGGCAACAAAGGTGCTGGGGCAGGCAACAAGGGAGCTGGAGCAGGAAGTAAAGGAGCAGGAGCTGGTAGAACTGGGGAAGCATGGAAATGTGCTGGTGGTAAAAATTTAGCATGATGGTGATGAGGTAACAAAGGTCCAGCAGCATGGAAATGAGCTGGAGGTAATACTGGTGGCACTAAATCCAAATGATCGGGTACTCCATGGAAACCAAAGGGAACAGAAGGTTTAGCCTGGGCCAATACAACAGCTAAAGCTAGCAAGGCAAAAGCCTTAAAAAAGAAATTGTTTAAAAGTTAATTAATAATAATTTTATTTATAAAAAAAAACTTACCACTTTAACATGCATCATCTTGCTTGGTTTTGTAAACTTAAATCCCCTTTAAATTAAATTTCTTGTATGACAGACAACTCTTTGTCTATGCAAATAATGTGAAACTAATGAATTATTAATTATTGTACTGCAATTTATACTCAAAACACCTGTTTCATTTGTTAATACAATTTAAACCACCCACCCATGTAATAGATATGCAAGCTTCCTATAAAATTATTAATAATTTTTCAAACAAATATTACAATTCGATTATTACCTCACAGCTACCAAAAGTTCCTTAAAAACGTTTAAGCCACCCACCCAATAATAGGCCCACCATATTTGGTTCCACTAATTTTTGGGTGTGTTACCAACTCTTAGTCGAATTGAAACAAACCAACCAACACACAAACACACACACACACTTTATTTAGTCACTTTGTCTACTAAATAAAATTTGTTATGAAAATACATGATTAAAAGCCGCATAGCAGAGTGCGTGATTATAATTTGTTCAAAATGTCTGTGAAATAAGTCGTGACTTATGCATTCGTTTGGCCTACAAAAACGTTAGAAAATATAAAACAAAATAACAAAAAAAAAAAATCAAGGAATTGTTTAAGTCCTAACCAAGTTTTATTGAAAATTTTCAATAATATTTACAGTTGTTGTTGTTTTACAATTTTCTGTTTTGTTTTTGTAGTAACTCTACAATTATGGTGTTTTGGGTTAATAACCCAATTAAATTTTATAGTACGTTTTCAATTTATTGTTTTTTTTGTAACTACTTAGTACGTATGTATGTTTATATTTGGTTTGAACTAAATTATGTAATTCGATTTTTGTCGTTTTTATATTATATAATATATTTTCTTAAAAATAGACAAACAAATACCAAAATAAAATTTAATTGCGTTAATTTGAAAAATAGTTTGCTGTTATTATGTATTTCATTAGTTAAGTTTCTTGGTTTATGTTGGCAATGCTGTTAACAGACACTTAATTAGTTCAGTTTGTAAATAAACCAATATTATTAATCAAGCACAGTGGGCAAGATATTTGGAATTTGAATTGACAATATACTAGTCTATATAATATACTGCAGTTTAAGGTATAGAGTATAGACTAGACTATATACTACACTATAGACTAGACTATAGACTAGACTATAAACTAGACTATAGACTAGACTATAGACTAGACTATAGACCAGACTATAGACTAGACTATAGACTAGACTATAGACTAGAATAAAATTTGTTATGAAAATACATGATTAAAAGCCGCATAGCAGAGTGCGTGATTATAATTTGTTCAAAATGTCTGTGAAATAAGTCGTGACTTATGCATTCGTTTGGCCTACAAAAACGTTAGAAAATATAAAACAAAATAACAAAAAAAAAAAATCAAGGAATTGTTTAAGTCCTAACCAAGTTTTATTGAAAATTTTCAATAATATTTACAGTTGTTGTTGTTTTACAATTTTCTGTTTTGTTTTTGTAGTAACTCTACAATTATGGTGTTTTGGGTTAATAACCCAATTAAATTTTATAGTACGTTTTCAATTTATTGTTTTTTTTGTAACTACTTAGTACGTATGTATGTTTATATTTGGTTTGAACTAAATTATGTAATTCGATTTTTGTCGTTTTTATATTATATAATATATTTTCTTAAAAATAGACAAACAAATACCAAAATAAAATTTAATTGCGTTAATTTGAAAAATAGTTTGCTGTTATTATGTATTTCATTAGTTAAGTTTCTTGGTTTATGTTGGCAATGCTGTTAACAGACACTTAATTAGTTCAGTTTGTAAATAAACCAATATTATTAATCAAGCACAGTGGGCAAGATATTTGGAATTTGAATTGACAATATACTAGTCTATATAATATACTGCAGTTTAAGGTATAGAGTATAGACTAGACTATATACTACACTATAGACTAGACTATAGACTAGACTATAAACTAGACTATAGACTAGACTATAGACTAGACTATAGACCAGACTATAGACTAGACTATAGACTAGACTATAGACTAGACTATAGACTAGACTTTAGACTAGACTATAGACTAGACTATAGACTAGACTATAGACTAGACTGTAGACTAGACTATAGACTAGACTATAGACTAGACTATAGACTAGACTATAGACTAGACTATAGACTAGACTATAGACTAGACTATAGACTAGACTATAGACAAGACTATAGACTAGACTATAGACAAGACTATAGACTAGACTATAGACTAGACTATAGACTAGACTATAGACTAGACTATAGACTAGACTATAGACTAGACTATAGACTAGACTATAGACTAGACTATAGACTAGACTAGACTATAGACTAGACTATAGACTAGACTATAGACTAGACTATAGACTAGACTATAGACTAGACTATAGACTAGACTATAGACTAGACTATAGACTAGACTATAGACTAGACTATAGACTAGACTATAGACTAGACTATAGACTAGACTATAGACTAGACTATAGACTAGACTATAGACTAGACTATAGACTAGACTATAGACTAGACTATAGACTAGACTATAGACTAGACTATAGACTAGACTATAGACTAGACTATAGACTAGACGACTATAGACTAGACTATAGACTAGACTATAGACTACACTATAGACTACACTATAGACTAGACTATAGACTAGACTATAGACTAGACTATAGACTACACTATAGACTAGACTATAGACTAGACTATAGACTAGACTATAGACTAGACTATAGACTAGACTATAGACTAGACTATAGACTAGACTATAGACTTGACTATAGACTAGACTATAGACTAGACTATAGACTAGACTATAGACTAGACTATAGACTAGACTATAGACTAGACTATAGACTAGACCATAGACTAGACTATAGACTAGACTATAGACTAGACTATAGACTAGACTATAGACTAGACTATAGACTAGACTATAGACTAGACTATAGACTAGACTATAGACTAGACTATAGACTAGACTATAGACTAGACTATAGACTAGACTATAGACTAGACTGTAGACTAGACTATAGACTAGACTATAGACTAGACTATAGACTAGACTGTAGACTAGACTATAGACTAGACTATAGACTAGACTATAGACTAGACTATAGACTAGACTATAGACTAGACTATAGACTAGACTATAGACTAGACTATAGACAAGACTATAGACAAGACTATAGACTAGACTATAGACTAGACAATAGACTAGACTATAGACTAGACTATAGACTAGACTATAGACTAGACTATAGACTAGACTATAGACTAGACTATAGACTAGACTATAGACTAGACTATAGACTAGACTATAGACTAGACTATAGACTAGACTATAGACTAGACTATAGACTAGACTATAGACTAGACTATAGACTAGACTATTGACTAGACTATAGACTAGACTATAGACTAGACTATAGACTAGACTATAGACTAGACTACAGACTAGACTATAGACTAGACTATAGACAAGACTAGACTATAGACTAGACTATAGACTAGACTAGACTAGACTATAGACTAGACTAGACTATAGACTAGACTATAGACTAGACTATAGACTAGACTATAGACTAGACTATAGACTAGACTATAGACTAGACTATAGACTAGACTATAGACTACACTATAGACTACACTATAGACTAGACTATAGACTAGACTATAGACTACACTATAGACTAGACTATAGACTACACTATAGACTAGACTATAGACTAGACTATAGACTAGACTATAGACTAGACTATAGACTAGACTATAGACTAGACTATAGACTTGACTATAGACTAGACTATAGACTAGACTATAGACTAGACTATAGACTAGACTATAGACTAGACTATAGACTAGACTATAGACTAGACTATAGACTAGACTATAGACTAGACTATAGACTAGACTATAGACTAGACTATAGACTAGACTATAGACTAGACTAGACTAGACTATAGACTAGACTATAGACTAGACTATAGACTAGACTATAGACTAGACTATAGACTAGACTATAGACTAGACTATAGACTAGACTATAGACTAGACTATAGACTAGACTAAAGACTAGACTATAGACTAGACT
Organism: Lucilia cuprina; assembly: GCF_022045245.1. Lineage (NCBI taxonomy): Eukaryota > Metazoa > Arthropoda > Insecta > Diptera > Calliphoridae > Lucilia > Lucilia cuprina. The sequence continues at coordinate 43,382,167 of NC_060953.1, read as the reverse complement.
ATAGACTAGACTATAGACTAGACTATAGACTAGACTATAGACTAGACTATAGACTAGACTATAGACTAGACTATAGACTAGACTATAGACTAGACTATAGACTAGACTATAGACCAAACTATAGACTAGACTATAGACTAGACTATAGACTAGACTATAGACTAGACTATAGACTAGACTATAGACTAGACTATAGACTAGACTATAGACTAGACTATAGACTAGACTATAGACTATAGACTAGACTATAGACTAGACTATAGACTAGACTATAGACTAGACTATAGACTAGACTATAGACTAGACTATAGACTAGACTATAGACTAGACTATAGACTAGACTATAGACTAGACTATAGACTAGACTATAGACTAGACTATAGACCAAACTATAGACTAGACTATAGACCAAACTATAGACTAGACTATAGACTAGACTATAGACTAGACTATAGACTAGACTATAGACTAGACTATAGACTAGACTATAGACTAGACTATAGACTAGACTATAGACTAGACTATAGACTAGACTATAGACTAGACTATAGACTAGACTATAGACTAGACTATAGACTAGACTATAGACTAGACTATAGACTAGACTATAGACTAGACTATAGACTAGACTATAGACTAGACTATAGACTAGACTATAGACTAGACTATAGACTAGACTATAGACTAGACTATAGACTAGACTATAGACTAGACTATAGACTAGACTATAGACTAGACTATAGACTAGACTATAGACTAGACTATAGACTAGACTATAGACTAGACTATAGACTAGACTATAGACTAGACTATAGACTAGACTATAGACTAGACTATAGACTAGACTATAGACTAGACTATAGACTAGACTATAGACTAGACTATAGACTAGACTATAGACTAGACTATAGACTAGACTATAGACTAGACTATAGACTAGACTATAGACTAGACTATAGACTAGACTATAGACTAGACTATAGACTAGACTATAGACTAGACTATAGACTAGACTATAGACTAGACTATAGACTAGACTATAGACTAGACTATAGACTAGACTATAGACTAGACTATAGACTAGACTATAGACTAGACTATAGACTAGACTAGACTATAGACTAGACTATAGACTAGACTATAGACTAGACTATAGACTAGACTATAGACTAGACTATAGACTAGACTATAGACTAGACTACAGACTAGACTATAGACTAGACTATAGACTAGACTATAGACTAGACTATAGACTAGACTATAGACTAGACTATAGACTAGACTATAGACTAGACTATAGACTAGACTATAGACTAGACTATAAACTAGACTATAGACTAGACTATAGACTAGACTATAGACTAGACTATAGACTAGACTATAGACTAGACTATAGACTAGACTATAGACTAGACTATAGACTAGACTATAGACTAGACTATAGACTAGACTATAGACTAGACTATAGACTAGACTATAGACTAGACTATAGACTAGACTATAGACTAGACTATAGACTAGACTATAGACTAGACTATAGACTAGACTATAGACTAGACTATAGACTAGACTATAGACTAGACTATAGACTGACTATAGACTAGACTATAGACTAGACTATAGACTAGACTATAGACTAGACTATAGACTAGACTATAGACTAGACTATAGACTAGACTATAGACTAGACTATAGACTAGACTATAGACTAGACTATAGACTAGACTATAGACTAGACTATAGACTAGACTATAGACTAGACTATAGACTAGACTATAGACTAGACTATAGACTAGACTATAGACTAGACTATAGACTAGACTATAGACTAGACTATAGACTAGACTATAGACTAGACTATAGACTAGACTATAGACTAGACTATAGTCTAGACTATAGACTAGACTATAGACTAGACTATAGACTAGACTATAGACTAGAGTATAGACTAGACTATAGTCTAGACTAGACTATAGACTAGACTATAGACTTGACTATAGACTTGACTATAGACTAGACTATAGATTAGACTATAGACTAGACTATAGATTAGACTATAGACTAAACTATAGACTAGACTATAGACAAGACTATAGACTAGACTAAAGATTAGACTGTAGACTAGGCTATAGACTAGATTATAGACTGGACTATAGACTAGACAATAAATTAGACTATAAACTGGACTACTGTCTAGACTATAGACTAGACTATAGACTAATTTTTTTAAAGAAAATTGTCTCGAAAAGACTTTTTTGAAGAAAGTTGTTCAAGAAACCAGAAAACTATCCCGAGAAGACTGCTGTAGAAATAATGACATGGTAACAAATGAAAATGCAATAAAAATTTAATATTTACATAATTGATTTAATGGGTTAACAATTAACAAGAAATTATGATATCGTTATAAATAAAACAATGAAGTCTTTGAGATTAAATTTAAACTACAACTTTAGCGGGGGCAGCAGCCAAAGGGGCGGCAGCGAAACCAGCAGTATAAGGAGTGGCATAGTGAGCAGCATAAGGAGAAGCTACACCGAAGGGAGTAGCAACACCAGCTGGAGCAACAAATTTAGCATGAGCGGCGAAAGCAGTTGGTGCAGCAAAAGCAGCTGGAGCTGCAGCATAAGCAGCGGGAGCTACATATTTAGCAGGAGCAGCAAAGGCAGCTGGGGCAGCAGCATAAGCGGCGGGAGCGGCAAAAGCAGGGGCGGCATAGGCAGCAGGAGCACCAGCTACATAACGGCTAGACACTGGAGAAGTGTAACCGAAGGGGGTGGTAGTGTAAGAAGACAAAGTGCCATCGTAGTTGTGACGGACATCAATTTGTTGACTGCCACCAGCAGCATACAAAGGAGCATTAGCATAAGCAGCTACAGCGGCGGGAGCAGCAGCAAAAGCAGTGGGATGAACAACACCGGCAGCAGCATAAGCAAAACAGGCAGCAAAGACAACAACCTTAAAAAATAAATTTTAAATAATTTTTGGATTTTTTTTTTCAAGATTTTTAAACTTACGAATTTGAACATTTTGAAAGGATTTAATTTAAAATATTTTTTGGTTTGTTTAAAGAGTTAAAGTTGAAATGGTTATGATGTCTTGGTAATAACTGTTTAAGACTTTTATAGTTATTCACCGAGTACTCGAACAATTTTGATTATTTTCTTTTGTTTTTGTTAAATATTTGGCAGATGTTACCATATACCACTTCAAATACTTTCATACTTTGGTCAGCACGAGCATATGATTACCAAACTGAATTACAAATTTAATTTTACATTTTTTAAGAAACGTGATATGTTTATTAAGTTTTCTAAAAGAGTAATAGTTCATTTATAGGCATTGCCTAGTCTCGAGACTTTTTAACTCGGAAGGAAATGGTTAACAATTTAAATGATATGTGACTGTATGTATTTAAAATGCACTGACCTTGATCATGTACATTTTTAAACATTTGAAATGCATTTGGTAATTTGTTTGCCAGATGGTTTTTTTATAGCTTGTAAAATACTTTCGTAGTTGTAAAATTAATTGTTATACTTTCAATTTTATTGGATGACATAGTTTTTAATTGAGTTCAAGTTTAATTTTTATTAGAAGAGGAGTTTTATTAAGTTCTCTAGATGTCTATGGTTATTTCATCTCTCACCAAAAACACTATACTTTCATTGATTAAGATATTAATGGAAAGTTAGTAGATAGTTATACCCTACACCTCTTTAGTGGGGAGGGTATATTGGGTTTGTGCTGATGTTTGTAACATACAAAAATATTCATCCTATACCCACCTTAAAGTATACCAATCGGCTTAGAATCATTTTCTGAGTCGATTAAGCTATGTCCGTCCGTCCGTCTGGCTGGCTGTCCATGTAAACCTTGTGCGCAAGGTACAGTTCGCAATTTTCAAGATAATTGGATGAAATTTGGCACACACGCTTCTTTTGTCCCAAGGATAAAGCCTATTGAAAATAGTTAAAATTGGTCCATTATTTCGACTAGCCCCCATACAACCGTACCCTCCAAATAGGGCCTTTTGGCTTATAATTAATTTAAATGATCTATTATGTTAACAAAAGTCGACAAAACTTAGTTTTATAGAACTTTAAATGACATTACCGATTTTTGTAATGATCGGGCTTCATTTGACCCTATCCCCCATACAAACTCCCCTTCAGAAAATGACTTAAAGGTAAAAATTCACTTACAAACACTAATAACACTTTTAAATCCTACATAAATAATATTGAAGAAGACTTAACTCCCTCTACCAACATTTTTAAGGATAGGGCCGTATTTTGCCCTACTCCCCTTTGAGCCCTCTTAAAAAAATCTCTTTTTTTGCCAAAAAAAAAAGTAAAAATATTCCGAAATAAAGTTAAAAAAACAAACCAAATGCTTTATTTTTTTAAATAATCCCCATTTTTAACATACATACTGACTGGTGTAGGGTATCATATGGTCGGCTAAGGCCGACTATACGTTCATACTTGTTTTCATTATAGAAATTTATGAGATCGGTCACTTTTCTGTACAGAACTTTATCTGATAATAATTAGTTAGTTAGTTTGAAGGAGGTAGTATACACATCAAATCCAAAGAAATACACCTATGCCTTTATCGAGCCTGTTGTGCGCTCCTTAACCAGTACCACGGGTGGGAATCGAACACCCCAAATCCGGTCTACTAGACTAGAACACTAACCATTAACCTACCGGAGGCCACTATCGATTAGATTTTGAAATAAAACGTTTAAATCGTTAAGTTTTCTATAATAAATCGTTTGATCGGCCGGTGATATTAAAAAAATGTTTGTTTATGGAAAATTATATAAAATTTGCGATCGCTTAGTTTTCCTTAGAAAGTTGCAAAATCGATCTATATACATTTAAAGAAAGATCTGGATTTTTGGCAGAACTTACCAGCTGTTGATCAGTTTTCTATAGATAATTTATAGACTGATCAACTTTCTAAAAAGAATTGTAATAAGATAGATCACTTCCAAAATTATAAGATCATTAAGATTTAAAAGGAAAAATTGTAAAATACATAATTTATAGATTGATCAGCTCTCTTCTATAGAGAACAGTTAGATCGATCAATCAAAAGCAGAAAAATTTTTGAAGTTTTATCAGTCTTCTGTAGAAAATTTAATATCGATCAGTTTTCTATAAAGATCAATAAGTTTTATATATATAATTGTATGATCAATGAGTTTTCTATAGAAAATTGAGAAATTAATTATTTCTCATCGTTAATTTTTCTAAAGAAATTAATGAGTTCAAATAATAAGATCATAGATAATATGAGTTCAAATAATAAGATCATAGTTTTCTATAGAAAACTATGAATTAATTACATAATTACAATTCAATAGTTTTCTTTAGAAATTTTTAAAAATTTCATAAATATGTGTAAAATGATGTGCGATCAATAAGTTTTCAATAGATAATGAGTAGAAAACTTATCGATCTTACAGTTTTGTATAATTTAAAAATTTTCCATAGGCAACTAATAAAATTAATAATTTTTTTATAGAAAATTAGCCCCAGTGTGCTATGCAACTCTTAAACAATATAAATTAAAAACAATTAAAAAATTATAGTCGGGCGAGACCCACCATATAATACCCTACACCTGTTACAAAAATAACATGTGATTTAGTTTTTTTTAATAAAGCATTTAAGTTGAATTGTAATTGCTTCATATATACTTAAGCCATTTATTGTTGTAAAAAATTGTGGACATTTGAGTCAAATTTTGAAGGGGGCGTTTATAGGGGCTAGGTTTCAATGAGGTCCTATAATTGCAAAGTTCATTATGGTCGTCATGGCTAGTAAAGAATTTGGTTTTGCAGCTTTTTGTCGAGATACGAGTATATTAAACATAATTATGAACTTCAGTTCTGTTGTACGGGGCTATGTGAAATAATGGACCGATCCTAACCATTTTCAATAGGCTTCGTCCCTGGGACAATAGAAGATCATGTACCAAATTTCATTAAATTATCTTCAAAATTGTGACCTGTAGTTTGATAACAAGATTTACAGACGGACGGGCGGACAGACAGACGGAAGGACATAGCTAAATTATTTTGAGCCGATTGGTATACTTTAACAAACATCAGCATAAACCTAATATACACTCCCCCCTAAAGTGGTGTAGGGTATAACAAGTATGAATGTATATTCGGGCATGGCAGACCATATGATACCATACACTAGTGAATATGTTCAAAATGTTTATTATTTTTTTAATAATAAAGTATTTAATTTGTTTTTTACCTTAATTACCGAATGCTTTATTTTACATATTTTTGACATACACAGAGGATTTCCCAAAAGGAGGCTCATGTAAGGGTAAAAGTAAATATTAGTCTATCCTTATAAATTTTAGTTTAATTATCAAATTATATTGAAAATTACGACCTGTAGCATGCACATACATAGCTACACAGACGGACTAGCTTTACATGAACACACAGACGGACATAGCTAAATCGACTCAAACAAGTGATTCTGAGCCAATTAGAAAATGAGAAAATTATACACTGAGAAAATATAATTAATATTTACAAAAATAAATATTTATTATTATCAACAATTATATACAAAAACAAAATATGAAAATGGAAAATAATTTCAAAATTTAAACAACTACTTTAGCGGGAGCAGCAGCGAAAGGGGTAGCCAAAGGAGCACCATAAGCAGCAGCATAGGGAGCAGCATAGTGAGCAGCATAGGGAGCAGCATAAGGAGCGGCATAGTGAGCAGCATATGGAGAAGCATAAGGAGAAGCTACAGCGAAAGGTGTAGCAACACCAGCGGGAGCAACATATTTAGCAGGAGCAGCAGCATAAGCAGCGGGTGCAGCATAGGCAGCAGGAGCACCAGCTACATAACGGCTAGACACGGGGGAAGTATAAGCGAAGGGGGTGGTAGTGTAGGAAGACAAAGTACCATCGTAGTTGTGACGAACATCAATTTGTTGACTGCCACCAGCAGCATTCAAAGGAGCATTAGCATAAGCAGCTACAGCGGCGGGAGCAGCAGCTAAAGCAGTTTGATGAACAACACCGGCAGCAGCATAAGCTAAACAGGCAGCAAAGACAACAACCTTTTTAAGGAGAATACTAAATATTATAGAAAAGTTTTAAAAACTATGATGTTTGAAACTTACAAATTTGAACATATTGAAGGATTTTTTTGGAGTTATTTGGATTTGTTTAATGAAGTATTGTTATTTAGTTAATGATGTCTTCTCAATAATTGTCTCAACCTTATATAGTAATACAATATAAACAATTGTTGTTTAGTTTTTGGTAATGTTTATTTGAATTAATCAATAAATTATGGGCTAATTTGCTAGTGTTTCGGCTATTGCACTTAATTTAATGTAAATTGTATTTTAATATAGTTTAATGTGGGTGGTAGGCTCGTGGCTTTCAAACGTGGGACAAATTTAAAATAAGAGTTTTGGCAAGAAAATGTTATTTATTAGATCGATAAATTTTTAAAATGTCGATAAATTGTTTGAAATAATTTTGACTTACATTGAAATATTAAATATATTTTTTTACCATAGTACATTTAAAAAAGAAAAAAGATTGTAAAAGAGATATCTAGTATAACTAAGTAACAAAGAAACAAACAAACACACAACTAGCTAACTAACTAACTAACTAACTAACTAACTAACTAACTAACTAACTAACTAACTAACTAAGTAAGTAACTATCTATCTACCTATCTATCTATCTATCTATCTATCTATCTATCTATCTATCTATCTATCTATCTATCTATCTATCTATCTATCTATCTATCTATCTATCTATC
>NC_060953.1:43372227-43374232 GCF_022045245.1 Lucilia cuprina | reverse complement strand
TCACTGGTTTTTTAAATGCCGTATTTAAATCATCCCAAAATAAGTGGATTTGGTAGGTTCGCGTACTAGCTAAAACCTATATTTATGCAGTTGAAAATAGTAAAAAAAAAAAGAGAAAAATTCTGAAAGATCGATTTCGAAAATCCACTTTTTGGGATTGTTAAAGTAAATAAATTTGGGTGCCTTGGTTAGCTAAGTATATGCTATATGTTTGTTAGTGTGCTATTCAGTCTGGGAGTTGTCGGTTCAATTCCTACAAGATACTTTGATCTTAATTTACCCTGCTCGGTAAATTGGGTTGAGTATAATTTGAAATTGTATTGTAATGGCTAAATAAATAAATATGTATATAAAATTAGTGTTAAACTCGTTCCATTAGAAATGAAAAAAAAAAACAATATTTTCTTAGCACTTTTTTCTAGTATTTTTTCTTTATTTTTAGCACTTTCTAGCATTTTTTTGAAAAAAATCTAGCACTTTTTCCCAATTAGGTTTTGGCAACACTGTTGTCAGGCCTAAGGCATCGCCTGTTTTCTTAATTATTGTCTTGACTATAGACACGACTAAAGTCTTGAATTAAGTCTTGATAGTAATTTCGAATATAGGATTGACTTCAGTATAAACTTTAGTCGATGTACTATAGACTCAACTATATAAAAACAAATCCATAGTTTTGACTATTTGCAAAAATATTTACTAAATATAATATAAACTATTTCGACTATAGATTCTACTATATACTCGACAATAGACTAAATCATAGTATCGACTATACACTAATAGACTTGACTATAGACTTCACTACAAACACGACAATAGAATAGAGTATTTAGTCATCTATAGTCTGGTATAAAGAATGGACTATTGACTCAAATTTATATTCGACTACAGTATGGAGTATATACTCGACTGTTGCCTATAATATAGACTTGTATATATACTATGGATTATACAATTTTGTCCTTAGTCAAAGCAATTATTTGGAAAACTCACATTTTTAAAATCAACAATAAATATTTCATTTATTTAACATAAAAATGAATAACAAAATATTAACAAATTTTTCGAGATATCATACTTAAACAACCACTTTAGCGGGAGCAGCAGCAAAAGGTGTAGCAAAACCAGAAGCATAGTGAGCAGCATAAGGAGCAGCATAGTGAGCGGCATAAGGAGCAGCATAATGAGCAGCATAAGGAGAAGCTACAGCGAAAGGAGAAGCAACACCAGCGGGGGCAACATACTTGGCATGAGCAGCGAAAGCAGCTGGGGCAGCAGCATAAGCAGCGGGAGCGGCAAAAGCAGGGGCGGCATAGGCAGCAGGAGCACCAGCTACATAACGGCTAGACACAGGAGAAGTGTAAGCGAAGGGAGTGGTAGTGTAAGAAGACAAAGTGCCATCGTAGTTGTGACGAACATCAATTTGTTGACTGCCACCAGCAGCATACAAAGGAGCATTAGCATAAGCAGCTACAGCGGCGGGAGCAGCAGCTAAAGCTGTGGGACGAACAACACCAGCAGCAGCGTAGGCGAACCAGGCAGCGAAGACAACAACCTATTTGTTTAAGGGAAACATGAAATATATATTTTGCATGTGTGTACATTTTAAAATAATTTTGTACTTACAAATTTGAACATTTTGAAAAGATTTGGCGGTTTGTTTTTTTAGTTTGTTTAGTAAAGTATAGCTAATGAGGTAGTGATGTCTTCGTTACAATTGTTTCAACCTTTTATAGTAATATAGTTTAAATTGTTGTAGTTGTTCGTATTTTGAAGCACTTGCTTAAATTGCATATATATATTGGTTTGTAAGTGGAATACAAATGAAGCAAATGTTTGGAAACTATAAATTATATTGATTTGATAACCAGATGTGTGAAATTTACAAGATGATCTTCATAGATAGATAGATAGATAGATAGATAGATAGATAGATAGATAGATAGATAGATAGATAGATAGATAGATAGATAGATAGATAGATAGATAGATAGATAGAAAGATA